>NC_140168.1:114185740-114255740 GCF_963971535.1 Notolepis coatsorum
GCACCCTGCTGGAGCGCTACACCGTGGAGCAGAGCAGGCCGTCGGCCGGCGGAGGGGGGGTGCTCTCCACGCTGACCATCAACAACGTCATGGAGTCGGACTTCCTCTCCACCTACAACTGCACGGCCTGGAACGCCTTCGGCCCGGGGACCATGATCATCACGCTGGAGGAGACGGGTGAGGCTGAGACTAGTGGTGCACCATCATATATATATCGGCCGATATGGTCTTTTTTTTTTTACACGTCGGTATCGGGCCGATATAAAAAAAATAAATGAATGGGCGCTCCAGTAGCAGCACACCACATAGCGCGCCGCTGAGTCGCCAAGCGGTCGTCCCGGGTTCGTTTCCCAGTCCCGGCCACCATTTGCTGCATGTCTTCCCTACCTCTCCTCCCGTTCTCCCTCTCTCCCTCTATCGGTCCTGCGTGGCCAGAAAAAGCTGAAAATGCTATAAAAAACAAAGAATTCTAAATAAAATGAATGAATAAAGAATATCAGTAATTTCTGAAAATAAATGACAAAAGTTAAAAGAAATGCGTTTTGGAAAATAGCTCTTTATTTGATTATCATAAAAAAGTTTTTTCTATACAGAGATATCGACATCGGTAAATATCGGTATCGGCCAGAACAGCAATATTAATATCGGTTATCGGTATCGGCCACAATCTATCACACTAGCTGAGACCATAGGCCATTTGGAAGAATCGATAAATCGGGACCAAATTATCGATAAATATCGATATTTTTATTAGTATAAAAAAAAAGTTTAAAGTATTTTATTATTATTTAAACAACAAATGTATGTTTATTTTGCAGCAATTCTTTGTCGTTGACGCCATCTTTAGTGTTATAGATTTCCCTGTTCAAAACGACCACAGTGATCCTTCTCATGTTACAGTCTGGTCTCTGGATGTGATGGAGGAGTGCGCTGCATGTTGAAGGCACCGTGCAGAGTTGCAATTCAACTGAATTTACATGAAACGGGGATGTTTTAACTAAAACATGCCACAAGACCTAGTATTTTAGTATAGTATAAAGTATTTAAAAAATAATAATACAAAGAATAAAAATTTAATAATTTACACATGCAAAAAAATCTATAAGTGATGCCACTTGTAATTATCGATACAGCGATAAGTGGTCTCAGCCTTAGAGACAGACAGGTGAGCATCCGCTCCTTGTTGCCTCGTGACCTTGTTGTGCTGTATCTATTTCCCTCACCTTTTGACAGAGCTAGGCTAGCAGTCTGCTTCTAGTTCTCTGTGCTTAAAGGAACACGCTAACATTTTAAGACGGTAAGCTAATTTCCCCAAAAGTTGGCGTGTGCCTTTAACACTTTGGACGCCAGCGGTGTAAGCCATCCTTGTACTCAATGGGCCACCGCTCTAAGAGATAGGGATGCGTGGCGGTGTTTGCAGGGCTATATCTATATTCTATATTATAGCTATGGAGACAATACTAGGGCTGACCTTCAAAAAAAATTATTGGAATTCGAAGCTTCGGGGGCCGAGATATATATATATTATAATTTATTTTTATTCAAATACATTTTTTTAATAAATTTTTTTTTATGTTGTGGGACTTGTATAGCACTTTGTTCAACTTTGTCAGTGCTGTAAAGTTTAAACCTTTTTAAATCTTAGACAAACGAAACACTTTGCTTTCATGAAATATTGTAAGCCGTCATTTGAGGCTTTATAAAAGCAGCACAATGAACACAAATCTGTCAGTGCCGAGTCCGACCTCATCTTAAATAACAAACAGCATTGCTTGTTGTAGTTAACAAAGAGAGGCAGAGTTGATTTTGCACCAAAAATCAATTATATATATATTGATATATTATATATTCAGATTTTATTTTCATATTCGAATATTTCATATTTAAGACAGCCCTAGACAATACTATGGCTCATTTGACATCAACTATCCATCGTTCAACATGTGAAAAATAAGTAATTTCTTCATGTATACGTTTGCGTGTTATACCGTGGTGAATATTGTATAGTTTCAGAGTGATCCTGGCTAATTCCTGAAAATGGCGCTATGGAGCAATACGTGAATTTTGCTAAAAGCGTTTAGCGTTGCTTGTCTGGACACGCTATTATTTCCAATTCAAAGGTATATAATATGTATTATGTTTCATCATTAATGCATGAAAGGGGGGGTGGGGGGGGGGTCGTTTTTTGATGCTTTGATCGTCAGCAATGGCATACGTTTTGGAATTACTTTGCATATGATCGTTGCGATCGATGTGAAATCATGGTTCGATCAAAGTAGGATTGATGTCATATAGTCCTTACCTTTACTAGGAGGTATTCCAATTGTCTGATTGTGATTTTCCAGTATTGGTGTCCATTGGGTCCCCGACATAATCCGGCACAACACATGCATCGAGGGGCATTGGACGCGTTTCAATGTGATCGGGTGAACCGCTAGACTTGCCTGAACCAAAATTCTGAGCTCGGAGGGGTTTAGATGTAACACACGGTGTGCAATAAGGGTTCAAAGGGTGGGCGAAACTGCCACCTAGCAGGATGCGGCCGGTATTGCACTCTAGCGATCTCAGAATGATTTCCTATGGTAACACCGAGGTCCGTGAGCCGGAAATGAATAAAATAAAAAAATTAAATAACGATGAAAACCCAACTATCCTCGGGTCTGGCGCTGAATGAGTTAAGCCAGGCTAGCGTGCGTCTCTCTGTACTGGATGCACAGAGATGAAACTGCTACCTGTCTTCTTGTCTGAATCTGGTCTCCCTCTCTCTCCCCCACCCTCCTCTCCCCCCTCTCTCTCCCCCTCTCTCTTTCTCCTCTCTCCCCCCCTCTCCTCTCCCCCCTCTCTCTCCCCCTCTCTCTTTCTCCTCTCTCCCCCTCTCCTCTCCCCCTCTCTCTTCTCCTCTCTCCCCCTCTATCTTCTCCCCCCCCTCTCTCTCCCCCCCCTCCCCTCTCCCTCTCCCCTGTCTCTCTCTCCCCCCCTCTCTCTCTCCCCTCTCTCCCTCTCTCTCCCCTCTCTCTCCCGCCCCCCCCTCTCTCTCCCCCTCTCTCTCTCCCCCCTCTCTCCCTCTCTCTCCCTCTCCCCTCTCCCCCCTCCCCCCCCTCTCTCCTCCCCTCTCTCCCCTCTCTCTCCCGCCCCCCCTCTCTCTCCCCTCTCCCCTCTCTCTCCGCCCCCCTCTCTCTCCCGCCCCCCTCTCTCTCCCCTCTCTCACCCCTCTCCTCCCGCCCCCCCTCTCTCTCCCCTCTCTCTCCCTCTCTCTCCCGCCCCCCCTCTCTCTCCCCTCTCCCCTCCTCTCTCCCTCCCCCCCTCTCTCTCCCCTCTCTCTCCGCCCCCCCTCTCTCTCCTTCTCTCTCCCGCCCCCCTCTCTCTCCCCTCCCCTCTCTCCCTCTCTCTTCCCTCTCTCTCCCGCCCCCCTCTCTCTCCCCTCTCTCTCCCCCTCTCTCTCCCGCCCCCCCTCTCTCTCCCCTCTCCCCTCTCTCTCCCGCCCCCCCTCTCTCTCTCCCTCTCCCCTCTCTCTCCCGCCCCCCCTCTCTCTCCCCTCTCTCTCCGCCCCCCCTCTCTCCCCTCCCCTCTCTCTCCCTCCCCTCTCTCCTCTCTCTCCCGCCCCCCCCTCTCTCTCCCCTCTCCCCTCTCTCTCCTCCCGCCCCCCCTCTCTCTCCCCTCTCTCCCCTCTCCCCTCTCTCTCCCGCCCCCCCTCTCTCTCCCCTCTCTCTCCCGCCCCCCCTCTCTCTCCCCTCTCTCTCCCGCCCCCCCTCTCTCTCCCCTCTCTCTCCCGCCCCCCCCTCTCTCTCCCCTCTCTCTCCCGCCCCCCCTCTCTCCCCCCTCTCTCTCTCCCGCCCCCTCTCTCTCCTCC
Source organism: Notolepis coatsorum (assembly GCF_963971535.1). Classification (NCBI taxonomy): domain Eukaryota; kingdom Metazoa; phylum Chordata; class Actinopteri; order Aulopiformes; family Paralepididae; genus Notolepis; species Notolepis coatsorum. The sequence continues at coordinate 114,189,591 of NC_140168.1, forward strand.
GCCCCCCCTCTCTCTCCCCTCTCTCTCCCCGCCCCCCTCTCTCTCCCCTCTCTCTCCCGCCCCCCCTCTCTCTCCCCTCTCTCTCCCGCCCCCCCTCTCTCTCCCATCTCCCTCTCTCTCCCGCCCCCCCTCTCTCCTCCCCTCTCTCTCCCCTCTCTCTCCCCGCCCCCCTCTCTCTCCCCTCTCTCTCCCGCCCCCCCCTCTCTCTCCCCTCTCTCTCCCCCTCTCCCCCCCTCTCCTCTCCCCTCTCTCCGCCCCCCCTCTCTCTCCCCTCTCTCTCCCGCCCCCCCTCTCTCTCCCCTCTCTCTCCCTCGCCCCCCTCCTCTCTCTCCCCTCTCTCTCCCCTCTCTCCGCCCCCCTCTCTCTCCCCCTCTCTCTCCCGCCCCCCCTCTCTCCTCTCCCCGCCCCCCCTCTCTCTCCCCTCTCTCTCCCGCCCCCCCCTCTCTCTCCCCTCTCCCCTCTCTCTCCCGCCCCCCCTCTCCTCTCCCGCCCCCCTCTCTCTCCCCCTCTCTCCCGCCCCCCCCTCTCTCTCCCCCTCTCTCTCCCTCCCCCCCTCTCTCTCCCCTCTCTCTCCCGCCCCCCCTCTCTCTCCCCTCTCTCTCCCGCCCCCCCTCTCTCTCCCCTCTCTCTCCCGCCCCCCTCTCTCTCCCTCTCTCCCGCCCCCCCTCTCTCTCCCCTCTCCCCTCTCTCTCCCGCCCCCCCTCTCTCTCCCCCTCTCCCCTCTCTCTCCCGCCCCCCCTCTCTCTCCCCTCTCTCTCCCCGCCCCCCCTCTCTCTCCCCCTCTCTCCCCCCCCCCCTCTCTCTCCCGCCCCCCCTCTCTCTCCCCTCTCCCCTCTCTCTCCCGCCCCCCTCTCTCTCCCCTCTCTCTCCCGCCCCCCCTCTCTCTCCCCTCTCTCTCCCGCCCCCCCTCTCTCTCCCCTCTCTCTCCCGCCCCCCCTCTCTCTCCCCTCTCTCTCCCGCCCCCCCTCTCTCCCCCCTCTCTCTCCCCTCTCTCTCCCCCCTCTCCCCTCTCTCTCCCGCCCCCCCTCTCTCTCCCACTCTCTCCCCCCCCCCTCTCTCTCCCCTCTCTCTCCCCTCTCTCTCCCGCCCCCCCTCTCTCTCCCGCCCCCCCTCTCTCTCCCCTCTCTCTCCCGCCCCCCCTCTCTCTCCCCCCCCCCTCTCTCTCCCGCCCCCCCTCTCTCTCCCCTCCCCCCCCCCCCCCCCCCCCCCCCCCCCCCCCCCCTCTCAGAGGAGGTCCCAGTGGGCATCATAGCCGGTGGCACGGTGGGCTGCACCATCCTGTTGTTCCTCTGCCTCCTGGTGTTGGTCCTGATCTTCTACCGGCAGCGGAAAGGCAGTGAGTTTACTACCATCCTGATCCTGATCCACCTCCTGAGTTTACTACCATCCTGATCCTGATCCACCTCCTGAGTTTACTACCATCCTGATCCTGATCCACCTCCTCAGTTTACTACCATCCTGATCCTGATCCACCTCCTCAGTTTACTACCATCCTGATCCTGATCCACCTCCTCAGTTTACTACCATCCTGATCCTGATCCTGATCCACCTCCTCAGTTTACTACCATCCTGATCCTGATCCTGATCCACCTCCTCAGTTTACTACCATCCTGATCCTGATCCTGATCCTGATCCACCTCCTCAGTTTACTACCATCCTGATCCTGATCCTGATCCACCTCCTCAGTTTACTACCATCCTGATCCTGATCCTGATCCTGATCCACCTCCTCAGTTTACTACCATCCTGATCCTGATCCTGATCCACCTCCTCAGTTTACTACCATCCTGATCCTGATCCACCTCCTCAGTTTACTACCATCCTGATCCTGATCCTTATCCACCTCCTCAGTTTACTACCATCCTGATCCTGAGCCACCTCCTCAGTTTACTACCATCCTGATCCTGATCCACCTCCTCAGTTTACTACCATCCTGATCCTGATCCTGATCCACCTCCTGAGTTTACTACCATCCTGATCCTGATCCACCTCCTCAGTTTACTACCATCCTGATCCTGATCCACCTCCTCAGTTTACTACCATCCTGATCCTGATCCACCTCCTCAGTTTACTACCATCCTGATCCTGATCCACCTCCTCAGTTTACTACCATCCTGATCCTGATCCACCTCCTCAGTTTACTACCATCCTGATCCTGATCCACCTCCTCAGTTTACTACCATCCTGATCCTGATCCACCTCCTCAGTTTACTACCATCCTGATCCTGATCCACCTCCTCAGTTTACTACCATCCTGATCCTGATCCTGATCCACCTCCTCAGTTTACTACCATCCTGATCCTGATCCACCTCCTCAGTTTACTACCATCCTGATCCTGATCCACCTCCTCAGTTTACTACCATCCTGATCCTGATCCACCTCCTCAGTTTACTACCATCCTGATCCACCTCCTGCTCCCGAGTTCATCCTTTTACAATATCAGTGGAATATCACTAAATTGTGTTTTACAGTGGATTTTCCCTTCGGTCACTTTCTAACTAACTTATTATTGTGTATATACGTATGTCATGTTGGTATAAAAACCCATGCGGAGAGGACACGTTATCCCGTGACCCCTGACCTCGTCCCGGAGCGAGTGGCAGGTCTCCAGCTGTGTTCAACCTCGCCGTGTTGTGCTTCCAGGTCGCCGCGGGGTCACGCTGGGCAAGCCCGACATCAAGGTGGAGACCATCACCAAGGAGGCCCACAGCCTGGAGGAGGACTCGGGCAGCGTGTGCACCGCCTCGCGCATGGTGAAGGCCATGTACTCGGTGAGTCACCACGGCAACGCAGCAACATGTTATATAATTATATATATATATATATATATATATATATATATATATATATATATATATATATATATATATATATATATATATATATTAGCGCTGTCAATAGTTACACATTTTTTTTACTAATTAATCTCACAATTTTCTGTAATTTATCTAGATTAATCTAGAATAAAAATCGCATTTTTCTACTTAAGACCGAAGCTTGTAACAGATATTTACTTGAGTAAAATCATGGAATTAATGTAAAATCAACACAGAGAGAGTATATTTAGATTTTAATAGCTTTCTTTGAATACAGTTTCTCTCCTGTGAAATACAAATGTTCAACAAAACCATCAACATTGACTCAGCTTTAAAGACCTCTCTCTTATATCCGCGGCGCTAACAGAAATAAAAACAACCCAGGCCTATGTTAAAGTGCAGACTGGCTTAGAGGACGATAATGTCTTGTATGAACTACCAGTAATATAAATCATATTAACAACTAGGGCTGTACCGAATGTCATTTTTTAACATTCAAAGCTTCTAATGAAGTATTCGAACGAAGCTTCGAATGTCTGTAAAAAAATGTTTATTGTTTGTATTTATTTAAAAAAAAATTAAACTAAATCCTCAATTTGAATAAAGTGATTAATCTGATTAAATTAGTATTTTTTTTATTAAATCAACTTTCTTTAATGAATATAACTCATCAGTTTCGTCAAATATAAATAATCCAATAAGGGCAGGGTTGGTACGAAAGTGATGGTGACGTCTTATAGTATAATATTATAATATTAGTGTAGCCTAATCTTTATCTGCAACTGTGAAGAAAAACCCCATTGATTTAAACAGATTGAATAGATATATACAAAAAAGATGTATATATATAAAAAATAAAAAATAAGAATTATTCAAATGTTGATTTAGAATTCTAATGTCAACATTATAGAGCTGCACTATACTGTCAAATGTAAACAAACGGTGAAGAAATAGAGAAAATACTGTGTGTTTATGAATGACGTCACTGAATAACTCACGTCAGGGATGCGCCACTTTATCACAGCTGATACGAATTCAACGTAAACCTTTAGTATGGATCTGGCGGCCAGGTGCTGATCCAATCCATTTGTTGTTGTTTTTCTTTACTGAATAACAAATCCTTGGGTTTCTGGATAAATATGAGATATGATCCGTTTTCCCGTATCATCGGTTTACACAATGTTATCGTTGTATCTTTCCGATGGCATCCCTCCTAGATACACGTACACTCTCACACCGCATGGCAGAGGTCAGGGGTCAGGGGGCACCCGCACTGCAGACCCCCTAACACAGCTTGTAGTTCAATGCCTTGCTCATTGTGGCAGCCACCCATACCCTGACACCCTGCAGTGACCAGTGGCCTACAGCTGGACTACACCCTCTGTATCTCCTCACTTCTGACAGAGCCAGGCTAGCAGGTTGTGTCTACTTCCACTTCCTCTAACAGAGCCAGGCTAGCAGCTTGTACTTCCACTTCCTTTAACAGAGCCAGGCTAGCAGCTTGTACTTCCACTTCCTCTAACAGAGCCAGGCTAGCAGCTTGTGTCTACTTCCACTTCCTTTAACAGAGCCAGGCTAGCAGCTTGTGTCTACTTCCACTTCCTTTAACAGAGCCAGGCTAGCAGCTTGTGTCTACTTCCACTTCCTCTAACAGAGCCAGGCTAGCAGCTTGTGTCTACTTCCACTTCCTCTAACAGAGCCAGGCTAGCAGCTTGTGTCTACTTCCACTTCCTCTAACAGAGCCAGGCTAGCAGCTTGTGTCTACTTCCACTTCCTCTAACAGAGCCAGGCTAGCAGCTTGTGTCTACTTCCACTTCCTCTAACAGAGCCAGGCTAGCAGCTTGTGCTTCCAGTTCCTCTAACAGAGCCAGGCTAGCAGCTTCTACTTCCACTTCCTCTAACAGAGCCAGGCTAGCAGCTTCTACTTCCAGTTCCTCTAACAGAGCCAGGCTAGCAGCTTGTGCTTCCAGTTCCTCTAACAGAGCCAGGCTAGCAGCTTGTACTTCCACTTCCTTTAACAGAGCCAGGCTAGCAGCTTGTGTCTACTTCCACTTCCTCTAACAGAGCCAGGCTAGCAGCTTGTACTTCCACTTCCTTTAACAGAGCCAGGCTAGCAGCTTGTACTTCCACTTCCTCTAACAGAGCCAGGCTAGCAGCTTGTACTTCCACTTCCTCTAACAGAGCCAGGCTAGCAGCTTGTACTTCCTGTTCCTCTAACAGAGCCAGGCTAGCAGCTTGTACTTCCACTTCCTCTAACAGAGCCAGGCTAGCAGCTTGTACTTCCTGTTCCTCTAACAGAGCCAGGCTAGCAGCTTGTGTCTACTTCCACTTCCTCTAACAGAGCCAGGCTAGCAGCTTGTACTTCCTGTTCCTCTAACAGAGCCAGGCTAGCAGCTTGTACTTCCACTTCCTCTAACAGAGCCAGGCTAGCAGCTTGTACTTCCACTTCCTCTAACAGAGCCAGGCTAGCAGCTTGTACTTCCTGTTCCTCTAACAGAGCCAGGCTAGCAGCTTGTACTTCCACTTCCTCTAACAGAGCCAGGCTAGCAGCTTGTACTTCCTGTTCCTCTAACAGAGCCAGGCTAGCAGCTTGTACTTCCACTTCCTCTAACAGAGCCAGGCTAGCAGCTTGTACTTCCTGTTCCTCTAACAGAGCCAGGCTAGCAGCTTGTACTTCCACTTCCTCTAACAGAGCCAGGCTAGCAGCTTGTACTTCCTGTTCCTCTAACATAGCCAGGCTAGCAGCTTGTACTTCCTGTTCCTCTAACAGAGCCAAGCTAGCAGCTTGTACTTCCTGTTCCTCTAACAGAGCCAGGCTAGCAGCTTGTACTTCCACTTCCTCTAACAGAGCCAGGCTAGCAGCTTGTGCTTCCACTTCCTCTAACAGAGCCAGGCTAGCAGCTTGTGCTTCCTGTTCCTCTAACAGAGCCAGGCAAGCAGCTTGTACTTCCTGTTCCTCTAACAGAGCCAGGCTAGCAGCTTGTACTTCCACTTCCTCTAACAGAGCCAGGCTAGCAGCTTGTGTCTACTTCCACTTCCTCTAACAGAGCCAGGCTAGCAGCTTGTACTTCCACTTCCTCTAACAGAGCCAGGCTAGCAGCTTGTACTTCCTGTTCCTCTAACAGAGCCAGGCTAGCAGCTTGTACTTCCACTTCCTCTAACAGAGCCAGGCTAGCAGCTTCTACTTCCTGTTCCTCTAACAGAGGCAGGCTAGCAGCTTGTGTCTACTTCCACTTCCTCTAACAGAGCCAGGCTAGCAGCTTGTGCTTCCTGTTCCTCTAACAGAGCCAGGCTAGCAGCTTGTACTTCCACTTCCTCTAACAGAGTCAGGCTAGCAGCTTGTACTTCCTGTTCCTCTAACAGAGCCAGGCTAGCAGCTTGTGTTTCCTGTTCCTCTAACAGAGCCAGGCTAGCAGGTTGTGTCTACTTCCACTTCCTCTAACAGAGCCAGGCTAGCAGCTTGTACTTCCTGTTCCTCTAACAGAGCCAGGCTAGCAGCTTGTACTTCCTGTTCCTCTAACAGAGCCAGGCTAGCAGCTTGTACTTCCACTTCCTCTAACAGAGCCAGGCTAGCAGCTTGTGCTTCCACTTCCTCTAACAGAGCCAGGCTAGCAGCTTGTACTTCCACTTCCTCTAACAGAGCCAGGCTAGCAGCTTGTACTTCCTGTTCCTCTAACAGAGCCAGGCTAGCAGCTTGTACTTCCACTTCCTCTAACAGAGCCAGGCTAGCAGCTTGTACTTTATGTTCCTCTAACAGAGCCAGGCTAGCAGCTTGTACTTCCTGTTCCTCTAACAGAGTCAGGCTAGCAGCTTGTACTTCCTGTTCCTCTAACAGAGCCAGGCTAGCAGCTTGTACTTCCACTTCCTCTAACAGAGCCAGGCTAGCAGCTTGTACTTCCACTTCCTCTAACAGAGTCAGGCTAGCAGCTTGTACTTCCTGTTCCTCTAACAGAGCCAGGCTAGCAGCTTGTACTTCCTGTTCCTCTAACAGAGCCAGGCTAGCAGCTTGTACTTCCTGTTCCTCTAACAGAGCCAGGCTAGCAGCTTGTACTTCCTGTTCCTCTAACAGAGCCAGGCTAGCAGCTTGTACTTCCACTTCCTCTAACAGAGCCAGGCTAGCAGCTTGTACTTCCTGTTCCTCTAACAGAGCCAGGCTAGCAGCTTGTACTTCCACTTCCTCTAACAGAGCCAGGCTAGCAGCTTGTACTTCCTGTTCCTCTAACAGAGCCAGGCTAGCAGCTTGTACTTCCACTTCCTCTAACAGAGCCAGGCTAGCAGCTTGTACTTCCACTTCCTCTAACAGAGCCAGGCTAGCAGCTTGTACTTCCTGTTCCTCTAACAGAGCCAGGCTAGCAGCTTGTACTTCCACTTCCTCTAACAGAGCCAGGCTAGCAGCTTGTACTTCCTGTTCCTCTAACAGAGCCAGGCTAGCAGCTTGTACTTCCACTTCCTCTAACAGAGCCAGGCTAGCAGCTTGTACTTCCTGTTCCTCTAACAGAGCCAGGCTAGCAGCTTGTACTTCCACTTCCTCTAACAGGGCCAGGCTAGCAGCTTGTACTTCCTGTTCCTCTAACATAGCCAGGCTAGCAGCTTGTACTTCCTGTTCCTCTAACAGAGCCAAGCTAGCAGCTTGTACTTCCTGTTCCTCTAACAGAGCCAGGCTAGCAGCTTGTACTTCCACTTCCTCTAACAGAGCCAGGCTAGCAGCTTGTGCTTCCACTTCCTCTAACAGAGCCAGGCTAGCAGCTTGTGCTTCCACTTCCTCTAACAGAGCCAGGCTAGCAGCTTGTGTCTACTTCCACTTCCTCTAACAGAGCCAGGCTAGCAGCTTGTACTTCCACTTCCTCTAACAGAGCCAGGCTAGCAGCTTGTACTTCCTGTTCCTCTAACAGAGCCAGGCTAGCAGCTTGTACTTCCACTTCCTCTAACAGAGCCAGGCTAGCAGCTTCTACTTCCTGTTCCTCTAACAGAGGCAGGCTAGCAGCTTGTGTCTACTTCCACTTCCTCTAACAGAGCCAGGCTAGCAGCTTGTGCTTCCTGTTCCTCTAACAGAGCCAGGCTAGCAGCTTGTACTTCCACTTCCTCTAACAGAGTCAGGCTAGCAGCTTGTACTTCCTGTTCCTCTAACAGAGCCAGGCTAGCAGCTTGTGTTTCCTGTTCCTCTAACAGAGCCAGGCTAGCAGGTTGTGTCTACTTCCACTTCCTCTAACAGAGCCAGGCTAGCAGCTTGTACTTCCTGTTCCTCTAACAGAGCCAGGCTAGCAGCTTGTACTTCCTGTTCCTCTAACAGAGCCAGGCTAGCAGCTTGTACTTCCACTTCCTCTAACAGAGCCAGGCTAGCAGCTTCTACTTCCTGTTCCTCTAACAGAGCCAGGCTAGCAGCTTCTACTTCCTGTTCCTCTAACAGAGCCAGGCTAGCAGCTTGTACTTCCACTTCCTCTAACAGAGCCAGGCTAGCAGCTTCTACTTCCTGTTCCTCTAACAGAGCCAGGCTAGCAACTTGTACTTCCACTTCCTCTAACAGAGCCAGGCTAGCAGCTTCTACTTCCACTTCCTCTAACAGAGCCAGGCTAGCAGCTTGTGCTTCCACTTCCTCTAACAGAGCCAGGCTATCAGCTTGTACTTCCACTTCCTCTAACAGAGCCAGGCTAGCAGCTTGTACTTCCTGTTCCTCTAACAGAGCCAGGCTAGCAGCTTGTACTTCCTGTTCCTCTAACAGAGCCAGGCTAGCAGCTTGTACTTCCTGTTCCTCTAACAGAGCCAGGCTAGCAGCTTCTACTTCCTGTTCCTCTAACAGAGCCAGGCTAGCAGCTTGTACTTCCTGTTCCTCTAACAGAGCCAGGCTAGCAGCTTGTACTTCCTGTTCCTCTAACAGAGCCAGGCTAGCAGCTTGTACTTCCTCTAACAGAGCCAGGCTAGCAGCTTGTACTTCCACTTCCTCTAACAGAGCCAGGCTAGCAGCTTGTACTTCCACTTCCTCTAACAGAGCCAGGCTAGCAGCTTGTACTTCCTGTTCCTCTAACAGAGCCAGGCTAGCAGCTTGTACTTCCTGTTCCTCTAACAGAGCCAGGCTAGCAGCTTGTACTTCCTGTTCCTCTAACAGAGCCAGGCTAGCAGCTTGTACTTCCTGTTCCTCTAACAGAGCCAGGCTAGCAGCTTGTACTTCCACTTCCTCTAACAGAGCCAGGCTAGCAGCTTGTACTTCCACTTCCTCTAACAGAGCAAGGCTAGCAGCTTGTACTTCCTGTTCCTCTAACAGAGCCAGGCTAGCAGCTTGTACTTCCTGTTCCTCTAACAGAGCCAGGCTAGCAGCTTGTACTTCCACTTCCTCTAACAGAGCCAGGCTAGCAGCTTGTGTCTACTTCCACTTCCTCTAACAGAGCCAGGCTAGCAGCTTGTACTTCCACTTCCTCTAACAGAGCCAGGCTAGCAGCTTGTGTCTACTTCCACTTCCTCTAACAGAGCCAGGCTAGCAGCTTGTACTTCCTGTTCCTCTAACAGAGCCAGGCTAGCAGCTTGTACTTCCACTTCCTCTAACAGAGCCAGGCTAGCAGCTTCTACTTCCTGTTCCTCTAACAGAGCCAGGCTAGCAGCTTGTACTTCCACTTCCTCTAACAGAGCCAGGCTAGCAGCTTCTACTTCCACTTCCTCTAACAGAGCCAGGCTAGCAGCTTGTGCTTCCACTTCCTCTAACAGAGCCAGGCTATCAGCTTGTACTTCCACTTCCTCTAACAGAGCCAGGCTAGCAGCTTGTACTTCCTGTTCCTCTAACAGAGCCAGGCTAGCAGCTTGTACTTCCTGTTCCTCTAACAGAGCCAGGCTAGCAGCTTGTACTTCCTGTTCCTCTAACAGAGCCAGGCTAGCAGCTTCTACTTCCTGTTCCTCTAACAGAGCCAGGCTAGCAGCTTGTACTTCCTGTTCCTCTAACAGAGCCAGGCTAGCAGCTTGTACTTCCTGTTCCTCTAACAGAGCCAGGCTAGCAGCTTGTACTTCCTCTAACAGAGCCAGGCTAGCAGCTTGTACTTCCACTTCCTCTAACAGAGCCAGGCTAGCAGCTTGTACTTCCACTTCCTCTAACAGAGTCAGGCTAGCAGCTTGTACTTCCTGTTCCTCTAACAGAGCCAGGCTAGCAGCTTGTACTTCCTGTTCCTCTAACAGAGCCAGGCTAGCAGCTTGTACTTCCTGTTCCTCTAACAGAGCCAGGCTAGCAGCTTGTACTTCCTGTTCCTCTAACAGAGCCAGGCTAGCAGCTTGTACTTCCACTTCCTCTAACAGAGCCAGGCTAGCAGCTTGTACTTCCACTTCCTCTAACAGAGCAAGGCTAGCAGCTTGTACTTCCTGTTCCTCTAACAGAGCCAGGCTAGCAGCTTGTACTTCCTGTTCCTCTAACAGAGCCAGGCTAGCAGCTTGTACTTCCACTTCCTCTAACAGAGCCAGGCTAGCAGCTTGTGTCTACTTCCACTTCCTCTAACAGAGCCAGGCTAGCAGCTTGTACTTCCACTTCCTCTAACAGAGCCAGGCTAGCAGCTTGTGTCTACTTCCACTTCCTCTAACAGAGCCAGGCTAGCAGCTTGTACTTCCTGTTCCTCTAACAGAGCCAGGCTAGCAGCTTGTACTTCCTGTTCCTCTAACAGAGCCAGGCTAGCAGCTTGTGTCTACTTCCACTTCCTCTAACAGAGCCAGGCTAGCAGCTTGTACTTCCAGTTCCTCTAACAGAGCCAGGCTAGCAGCTTGTACTTCCTGTTCCTCTAACAGAGCTGGCTAGCAGCTTGTACTTCCTGTTCCTCTAACAGAGCCAGGCTAGCAGCTTGTACTTCCTGTTCCTCTAACAGAGCCAGGCTAGCAGCTTGTACTTCCTGTTCCTCTAACAGAGCCAGGCTAGCAGCTTGTACTTCCTGTTCCTCTAACAGAGCCAGGCTAGCAGCTTGTACTTCCTGTTCCTCTAACAGAGCCAGGCTAGCAGCTTGTGCTTCCTGTTCCTCTAACAGAGCCAGGCTAGCAGCTTGTACTTCCTGTTCCTCTAACAGAGCCAGGCTAGCAGCTTGTACTTCCTGTTCCTCTAACAGAGCCAGGCTAGCAGCTTGTGCTTCCACTTCCTCTAACAGAGCCAGGCTAGCAGCTTGTACTTCCACTTCCTCTAACAGAGCCAGGCTAGCAGCTTGTGTCTACTTCCACTTCCTCTAACAGAGCCAAGCTAGCAGCTTGTGCTTCCACTTCCTCTAACAGAGCCAGGCTAGCAGCTTGTGCTTCCACTTCCTCTAACAGAGCCAGGCTAGCAGCTTGTGTCTACTTCCACTTCCTCTAACAGAGCCAGGCTAGCAGCTTGTGCTTCCACTTCCTCTAACAGAGCCAGGCTAGCAGCTTGTGTCTACTTCCACTTCCTCTAACAGAGCCAGGCTAGCAGCTTCTGCTTCCTGTTCCTCTAACAGAGCCAGGCTAGCAGCTTGTACTTCCTGTTCCTCTAACAGAGCCAGGCTAGCAGCTTGTACTTCCAGTTCCTCTAACAGAGCCAGGCTAGCAGCTTGTACTTCCACTTCCTCTAACAGAGCCAGGCTAGCAGCTTGTACTTCCTGTTCCTCTAACAGAGCCAGGCTAGCAGCTTGTACTTCCTGTTCCTCTAACAGAGCCAGGCTAGCAGCTTGTGCTTCCAGTTCCTCTAACAGAGCCAGGCTAGCAGCTTGTACTTCCACTTCCTCTAACAGAGCCAGGCTAGCAGCTTGTACTTCCTGTTCCTCTAACAGAGCCAGGCTAGCAGCTTGTACTTCCTGTTCCTCTAACAGAGCCAGGCTAGCAGCTTATACTTCCACTTCCTCTAACAGAGCCAGGCTAGCAGCTTGTACTTCCACTTCCTCTAACAGAGCCAGGCTAGCAGCTTGTATCTACTTCCACTTCCTCTAACAGAGCCAGGCTAGCAGCTTGTACTTCCTGTTCCTCTAACAGAGCCAGGCTAGCAGCTTGTACTTCCTGTTCCTCTAACAGAGCCAGGCTAGCAGCTTGTGTCTACTTCCACTTCCTCTAACAGAGCCAGGCTAGCAGCTTGTACTTCCAGTTCCTCTAACAGAGCCAGGCTAGCAGCTTCTACTTCCTGTTCCTCTAACAGAGCCAGGCTAGCAGCTTGTACTTCCTGTTCCTCTAACAGAGCCAGGCTAGCAGCTTGTACTTCCTGTTCCTCTAACAGAGCCAGGCTAGCAGCTTGTACTTCCTGTTCCTCTAACAGAGCCAGGCTAGCAGCTTGTACTTCCACTTCCTCTAACAGAGCCAGGCTAGCAGCTTGTACTTCCACTTCCTCTAACAGAGCCAGGCTAGCAGCTTGTACTTCCTGTTCCTCTAACAGAGCCAGGCTAGCAGCTTGTGCTTCCACTTCCTCTAACAGAGCCAAGCTAGCAGCTTGTACTTCCTGTTCCTCTAACAGAGCCAGGCTAGCAGCTTGTACTTCCTGTTCCTCTAACAGAGCCAGGCTAGCAGCTTGTACTTCCACTTCCTCTAACAGAGCCAGGCTAGCAGCTTGTGCTTCCACTTCCTCTAACAGAGCCAGGCTAGCAGCTTGTGTCTACTTCCACTTCCTCTAACAGAGCCAGGCTAGCAGCTTGTGCTTCCACTTCCTCTAACAGAGCCAGGCTAGCAGCTTGTGTCTACTTCCACTTCCTCTAACAGAGCCAGGCTAGCAGCTTCTGCTTCCTGTTCCTCTAACAGAGCCAGGCTAGCAGCTTGTACTTCCTGTTCCTCTAACAGAGCCAGGCTAGCAGCTTGTACTTCCTGTTCCTCTAACAGAGCCAGGCTAGCAGCTTGTACTTCCTCTAACAGAGCCAGGCTAGCAGCTTGTACTTCCACTTCCTCTAACAGAGCCAGGCTAGCAGCTTGTACTTCCACTTCCTCTAACAGAGTCAGGCTAGCAGCTTGTACTTCCTGTTCCTCTAACAGAGCCAGGCTAGCAGCTTGTACTTCCTGTTCCTCTAACAGAGCCAGGCTAGCAGCTTGTACTTCCTGTTCCTCTAACAGAGCCAGGCTAGCAGCTTGTACTTCCTGTTCCTCTAACAGAGCCAGGCTAGCAGCTTGTACTTCCACTTCCTCTAACAGAGCCAGGCTAGCAGCTTGTACTTCCACTTCCTCTAACAGAGCAAGGCTAGCAGCTTGTACTTCCTGTTCCTCTAACAGAGCCAGGCTAGCAGCTTGTACTTCCTGTTCCTCTAACAGAGCCAGGCTAGCAGCTTGTACTTCCACTTCCTCTAACAGAGCCAGGCTAGCAGCTTGTGTCTACTTCCACTTCCTCTAACAGAGCCAGGCTAGCAGCTTGTACTTCCACTTCCTCTAACAGAGCCAGGCTAGCAGCTTGTGTCTACTTCCACTTCCTCTAACAGAGCCAGGCTAGCAGCTTGTACTTCCTGTTCCTCTAACAGAGCCAGGCTAGCAGCTTGTACTTCCTGTTCCTCTAACAGAGCCAGGCTAGCAGCTTGTGTCTACTTCCACTTCCTCTAACAGAGCCAGGCTAGCAGCTTGTACTTCCAGTTCCTCTAACAGAGCCAGGCTAGCAGCTTGTACTTCCTGTTCCTCTAACAGAGCTGGCTAGCAGCTTGTACTTCCTGTTCCTCTAACAGAGCCAGGCTAGCAGCTTGTACTTCCTGTTCCTCTAACAGAGCCAGGCTAGCAGCTTGTACTTCCTGTTCCTCTAACAGAGCCAGGCTAGCAGCTTGTACTTCCTGTTCCTCTAACAGAGCCAGGCTAGCAGCTTGTACTTCCTGTTCCTCTAACAGAGCCAGGCTAGCAGCTTGTGCTTCCTGTTCCTCTAACAGAGCCAGGCTAGCAGCTTGTACTTCCTGTTCCTCTAACAGAGCCAGGCTAGCAGCTTGTACTTCCTGTTCCTCTAACAGAGCCAGGCTAGCAGCTTGTGCTTCCACTTCCTCTAACAGAGCCAGGCTAGCAGCTTGTACTTCCACTTCCTCTAACAGAGCCAGGCTAGCAGCTTGTGTCTACTTCCACTTCCTCTAACAGAGCCAAGCTAGCAGCTTGTGCTTCCACTTCCTCTAACAGAGCCAGGCTAGCAGCTTGTGCTTCCACTTCCTCTAACAGAGCCAGGCTAGCAGCTTGTGTCTACTTCCACTTCCTCTAACAGAGCCAGGCTAGCAGCTTGTGCTTCCACTTCCTCTAACAGAGCCAGGCTAGCAGCTTGTGTCTACTTCCACTTCCTCTAACAGAGCCAGGCTAGCAGCTTCTGCTTCCTGTTCCTCTAACAGAGCCAGGCTAGCAGCTTGTACTTCCTGTTCCTCTAACAGAGCCAGGCTAGCAGCTTGTACTTCCACTTCCTCTAACAGAGCCAGGCTAGCAGCTTGTGTCTACTTCCACTTCCTCTAACAGAGCCAAGCTAGCAGCTTGTGCTTCCACTTCCTCTAACAGAGCCAGGCTAGCAGCTTGTGCTTCCACTTCCTCTAACAGAGCCAGGCTAGCAGCTTGTGTCTACTTCCACTTCCTCTAACAGAGCCAGGCTAGCAGCTTGTGCTTCCACTTCCTCTAACAGAGCCAGGCTAGCAGCTTGTGTCTACTTCCACTTCCTCTAACAGAGCCAGGCTAGCAGCTTCTGCTTCCTGTTCCTCTAACAGAGCCAGGCTAGCAGCTTGTACTTCCTGTTCCTCTAACAGAGCCAGGCTAGCAGCTTGTACTTCCAGTTCCTCTAACAGAGCCAGGCTAGCAGCTTGTACTTCCACTTCCTCTAACAGAGCCAGGCTAGCAGCTTGTACTTCCTGTTCCTCTAACAGAGCCAGGCTAGCAGCTTGTACTTCCTGTTCCTCTAACAGAGCCAGGCTAGCAGCTTGTGCTTCCAGTTCCTCTAACAGAGCCAGGCTAGCAGCTTGTACTTCCACTTCCTCTAACAGAGCCAGGCTAGCAGCTTGTACTTCCTGTTCCTCTAACAGAGCCAGGCTAGCAGCTTGTACTTCCTGTTCCTCTAACAGAGCCAGGCTAGCAGCTTATACTTCCACTTCCTCTAACAGAGCCAGGCTAGCAGCTTGTACTTCCACTTCCTCTAACAGAGCCAGGCTAGCAGCTTGTATCTACTTCCACTTCCTCTAACAGAGCCAGGCTAGCAGCTTGTACTTCCTGTTCCTCTAACAGAGCCAGGCTAGCAGCTTGTACTTCCTGTTCCTCTAACAGAGCCAGGCTAGCAGCTTGTGTCTACTTCCACTTCCTCTAACAGAGCCAGGCTAGCAGCTTGTACTTCCAGTTCCTCTAACAGAGCCAGGCTAGCAGCTTCTACTTCCTGTTCCTCTAACAGAGCCAGGCTAGCAGCTTGTACTTCCTGTTCCTCTAACAGAGCCAGGCTAGCAGCTTGTACTTCCTGTTCCTCTAACAGAGCCAGGCTAGCAGCTTGTACTTCCTGTTCCTCTAACAGAGCCAGGCTAGCAGCTTGTACTTCCACTTCCTCTAACAGAGCCAGGCTAGCAGCTTGTACTTCCACTTCCTCTAACAGAGCCAGGCTAGCAGCTTGTACTTCCTGTTCCTCTAACAGAGCCAGGCTAGCAGCTTGTGCTTCCACTTCCTCTAACAGAGCCAAGCTAGCAGCTTGTACTTCCTGTTCCTCTAACAGAGCCAGGCTAGCAGCTTGTACTTCCTGTTCCTCTAACAGAGCCAGGCTAGCAGCTTGTACTTCCACTTCCTCTAACAGAGCCAGGCTAGCAGCTTGTGCTTCCACTTCCTCTAACAGAGCCAGGCTAGCAGCTTGTGTCTACTTCCACTTCCTCTAACAGAGCCAGGCTAGCAGCTTGTGCTTCCACTTCCTCTAACAGAGCCAGGCTAGCAGCTTGTGTCTACTTCCACTTCCTCTAACAGAGCCAGGCTAGCAGCTTCTGCTTCCTGTTCCTCTAACAGAGCCAGGCTAGCAGCTTGTACTTCCTGTTCCTCTAACAGAGCCAGGCTAGCAGCTTGTACTTCCTGTTCCTCTAACAGAGCCAGGCTAGCAGCTTGTACTTCCTCTAACAGAGCCAGGCTAGCAGCTTGTACTTCCACTTCCTCTAACAGAGCCAGGCTAGCAGCTTGTACTTCCACTTCCTCTAACAGAGTCAGGCTAGCAGCTTGTACTTCCTGTTCCTCTAACAGAGCCAGGCTAGCAGCTTGTACTTCCTGTTCCTCTAACAGAGCCAGGCTAGCAGCTTGTACTTCCTGTTCCTCTAACAGAGCCAGGCTAGCAGCTTGTACTTCCTGTTCCTCTAACAGAGCCAGGCTAGCAGCTTGTACTTCCACTTCCTCTAACAGAGCCAGGCTAGCAGCTTGTACTTCCACTTCCTCTAACAGAGCAAGGCTAGCAGCTTGTACTTCCTGTTCCTCTAACAGAGCCAGGCTAGCAGCTTGTACTTCCTGTTCCTCTAACAGAGCCAGGCTAGCAGCTTGTACTTCCACTTCCTCTAACAGAGCCAGGCTAGCAGCTTGTGTCTACTTCCACTTCCTCTAACAGAGCCAGGCTAGCAGCTTGTACTTCCACTTCCTCTAACAGAGCCAGGCTAGCAGCTTGTGTCTACTTCCACTTCCTCTAACAGAGCCAGGCTAGCAGCTTGTACTTCCTGTTCCTCTAACAGAGCCAGGCTAGCAGCTTGTACTTCCTGTTCCTCTAACAGAGCCAGGCTAGCAGCTTGTGTCTACTTCCACTTCCTCTAACAGAGCCAGGCTAGCAGCTTGTACTTCCAGTTCCTCTAACAGAGCCAGGCTAGCAGCTTGTACTTCCTGTTCCTCTAACAGAGCTGGCTAGCAGCTTGTACTTCCTGTTCCTCTAACAGAGCCAGGCTAGCAGCTTGTACTTCCTGTTCCTCTAACAGAGCCAGGCTAGCAGCTTGTACTTCCTGTTCCTCTAACAGAGCCAGGCTAGCAGCTTGTACTTCCTGTTCCTCTAACAGAGCCAGGCTAGCAGCTTGTACTTCCTGTTCCTCTAACAGAGCCAGGCTAGCAGCTTGTGCTTCCTGTTCCTCTAACAGAGCCAGGCTAGCAGCTTGTACTTCCTGTTCCTCTAACAGAGCCAGGCTAGCAGCTTGTACTTCCTGTTCCTCTAACAGAGCCAGGCTAGCAGCTTGTGCTTCCACTTCCTCTAACAGAGCCAGGCTAGCAGCTTGTACTTCCACTTCCTCTAACAGAGCCAGGCTAGCAGCTTGTGTCTACTTCCACTTCCTCTAACAGAGCCAAGCTAGCAGCTTGTGCTTCCACTTCCTCTAACAGAGCCAGGCTAGCAGCTTGTGCTTCCACTTCCTCTAACAGAGCCAGGCTAGCAGCTTGTGTCTACTTCCACTTCCTCTAACAGAGCCAGGCTAGCAGCTTGTGCTTCCACTTCCTCTAACAGAGCCAGGCTAGCAGCTTGTGTCTACTTCCACTTCCTCTAACAGAGCCAGGCTAGCAGCTTCTGCTTCCTGTTCCTCTAACAGAGCCAGGCTAGCAGCTTGTACTTCCTGTTCCTCTAACAGAGCCAGGCTAGCAGCTTGTACTTCCAGTTCCTCTAACAGAGCCAGGCTAGCAGCTTGTACTTCCACTTCCTCTAACAGAGCCAGGCTAGCAGCTTGTACTTCCTGTTCCTCTAACAGAGCCAGGCTAGCAGCTTGTACTTCCTGTTCCTCTAACAGAGCCAGGCTAGCAGCTTGTGCTTCCAGTTCCTCTAACAGAGCCAGGCTAGCAGCTTGTACTTCCACTTCCTCTAACAGAGCCAGGCTAGCAGCTTGTACTTCCTGTTCCTCTAACAGAGCCAGGCTAGCAGCTTGTACTTCCTGTTCCTCTAACAGAGCCAGGCTAGCAGCTTATACTTCCACTTCCTCTAACAGAGCCAGGCTAGCAGCTTGTACTTCCACTTCCTCTAACAGAGCCAGGCTAGCAGCTTGTATCTACTTCCACTTCCTCTAACAGAGCCAGGCTAGCAGCTTGTACTTCCTGTTCCTCTAACAGAGCCAGGCTAGCAGCTTGTACTTCCTGTTCCTCTAACAGAGCCAGGCTAGCAGCTTGTGTCTACTTCCACTTCCTCTAACAGAGCCAGGCTAGCAGCTTGTACTTCCAGTTCCTCTAACAGAGCCAGGCTAGCAGCTTCTACTTCCTGTTCCTCTAACAGAGCCAGGCTAGCAGCTTGTACTTCCTGTTCCTCTAACAGAGCCAGGCTAGCAGCTTGTACTTCCTGTTCCTCTAACAGAGCCAGGCTAGCAGCTTGTACTTCCTGTTCCTCTAACAGAGCCAGGCTAGCAGCTTGTACTTCCACTTCCTCTAACAGAGCCAGGCTAGCAGCTTGTACTTCCACTTCCTCTAACAGAGCCAGGCTAGCAGCTTGTACTTCCTGTTCCTCTAACAGAGCCAGGCTAGCAGCTTGTGCTTCCACTTCCTCTAACAGAGCCAAGCTAGCAGCTTGTACTTCCTGTTCCTCTAACAGAGCCAGGCTAGCAGCTTGTACTTCCTGTTCCTCTAACAGAGCCAGGCTAGCAGCTTGTACTTCCACTTCCTCTAACAGAGCCAGGCTAGCAGCTTGTGCTTCCACTTCCTCTAACAGAGCCAGGCTAGCAGCTTGTGTCTACTTCCACTTCCTCTAACAGAGCCAGGCTAGCAGCTTGTGCTTCCACTTCCTCTAACAGAGCCAGGCTAGCAGCTTGTGTCTACTTCCACTTCCTCTAACAGAGCCAGGCTAGCAGCTTCTGCTTCCTGTTCCTCTAACAGAGCCAGGCTAGCAGCTTGTACTTCCTGTTCCTCTAACAGAGCCAGGCTAGCAGCTTGTACTTCCAGTTCCTCTAACAGAGCCAGGCTAGCAGCTTGTACTTCCACTTCCTCTAACAGAGCCAGGCTAGCAGCTTGTGCTTCCACTTCCTCTAACAGAGCCAGGCTAGCAGCTTGTACTTCCACTTCCTCTAACAGAGCCAGGCTAGCAGCTTGTACTTCCTGTTCCTCTAACAGAGCCAGGCTAGCAGCTTGTACTTCCTGTTCCTCTAACAGAGCCAGGCTTGCAGCTTGTACTTCCTGTTCCTCTAACAGAGCCAGGCTAGCAGCTTGTACTTCCACTTCCTCTAACATAGCCAGGCTAGCAGCTTGTACTTCCTGTTCCTCTAACAGAGCCGGGCTAGCAGCTTGTACTTACACTTCCTCTAACAGAGCCAGGCTAGCAGCTTGTACTTCCTGTTCCTCTAACAGAGCCAGGCTAGCAGCTTGTACTTCCACTTCCTCTAACAGAGCCAGGCTAGCAGCTTGTACTTCCTGTTCCTCTAACAGAGCCAGGCTAGCAGCTTGTACTTCCACTTCCTCTAACAGAGCCAGGCTAGCAGCTTGTACTTCCTGTTCCTCTAACATAGCCAGGCTAGCAGCTTGTACTTCCTGTTCCTCTAACAGAGCCAAGCTAGCAGCTTGTACTTCCTGTTCCTCTAACAGAGCCAGGCTAGCAGCTTGTACTTCCACTTCCTCTAACAGAGCCAGGCTAGCAGCTTGTGCTTCCACTTCCTCTAACAGAGCCAGGCTAGCAGCTTGTGCTTCCACTTCCTCTAACAGAGCCAGGCTAGCAGCTTGTGTCTACTTCCACTTCCTCTAACAGAGCCAGGCTAGCAGCTTGTACTTCCACTTCCTCTAACAGAGCCAGGCTAGCAGCTTGTACTTCCTGTTCCTCTAACAGAGCCAGGCTAGCAGCTTGTACTTCCACTTCCTCTAACAGAGCCAGGCTAGCAGCTTCTACTTCCTGTTCCTCTAACAGAGGCAGGCTAGCAGCTTGTGTCTACTTCCACTTCCTCTAACAGAGCCAGGCTAGCAGCTTGTGCTTCCTGTTCCTCTAACAGAGCCAGGCTAGCAGCTTGTACTTCCACTTCCTCTAACAGAGTCAGGCTAGCAGCTTGTACTTCCTGTTCCTCTAACAGAGCCAGGCTAGCAGCTTGTGTTTCCTGTTCCTCTAACAGAGCCAGGCTAGCAGCTTGTACTTCCTGTTCCTCTAACAGAGCCAGGCTAGCAGCTTGTACTTCCTGTTCCTCTAACAGAGCCAGGCTAGCAGCTTGTACTTCCACTTCCTCTAACAGAGCCAGGCTAGCAGTTTCTACTTCCTGTTCCTCTAACAGAGCCAGGCTAGCAGCTTCTACTTCCTGTTCCTCTAACAGAGCCAGGCTAGCAGCTTGTACTTCCACTTCCTCTAACAGAGCCAGGCTAGCAGCTTGTACTTCCTGTTCCTCTAACAGAGCCAGGCTAGCAGCTTGTACTTCCTGTTCCTGGCATGCACCCTCAACGAACACTTCTTAAATAGTGTTCTAGACAGCACCAAACACTTTGCCCCCTCCAGTATCCTACCAAACCCAGTAACCAACACCCAGCCCCTCTTTGAACTGGAGGAGATAACAGAGCCTGAAGTGAAAAAGATCATTCTGGCTCTGAAAGGCTCCAAAGCCAAGGACGCCTACGGGCTCGACACTGATTTCCTCAAAACATACTCTGATGCACTCATTAAACCCATCACTCTACTAGTGAATCAATCAATCACCTCCAGGGAAGTTCCATCATCCTGGAAGATGGCCATGGTGAACCCTATCTTTAAATCTGGCAACAAGGCACTGGTGACCAATTATAGGCCCATCAGTATACTTCCTGTCATATCCAAAGTTGCAGAGAAGTGGGTGTCGAATCTCATGACTAAACATCTCGACTTGGGCCCCACCCCACTTAACCCAATGCAGTTTGGATTCCGTGCCCTTCACTCAACAGAGTCAGCCAACTGTCTGTTTGTTGAAAAGGTCAAGAGTGCACTAGATAGCAACAAGTATGTTGGTGCTGTCTTCTTAGACCTTAGCAAGGCTTTCGACTGTGTCAACCATAATATCCTCCTAACCAAACTAACTCACTTCAATTTCTCAGCTGCTACAATAGAATGGTTTAGATCCTACTTATCAAACCGAAAACAATGTGTCACGGTCAATGGCGCCAAGTCCCCATATCTAGACAACCCTGTAGGTGTCCCTCAGGGATCAATCCTTGGGCCCCTGCTATTCTCCCTGTATATCAATGACCTGCCAAATGTGTGTCCCGAACTCAATGTACAGATGTATGCCGATGATGCAGTCATCTACACACAGGGCAAGGACATAGAGTTGATTACATCCAGGCTCACATGCGCACTAGACAAGGTACAATGCTGGCTAAACAGCACCTGTCTCCTACTTAATGCGAAAAAGACTGTGTGCATGTTCTTTAGCAAGCGTCCAGAAACCATCAAGCGGTCCAATGTGTTCCTGAGGAAGGAGGGAAGGAAGGAAGAACTAGAACTTGTTTCCCACTTCAAATTCCTTGGGGTCATCTTGGACTCAAACCTGACCTTTAAGAAACACATAAAGAAAGTGAGGAACACCATCAACTTCAACATTTCCAACTTCAAACAAATACGGCCCTCCCTAACACTTGAAGCCGCAAAGACATACCTACACTGTATGGTCTTCTCTCACATTGAATATTGCCTTCTAAACTGGTCATTTACTGGGGCCACAGCCATGAAACCCATAGAACAACTCTACAACAGAGCATTGAAGGTATATGACAGGAAACAGTACTCATACCACCACTGTAAAATCCTGGATAAGCATCAAATTTTAAATTTTGAAAACCTCAGACGTTATAAAAGTTCCTGCTTTGTATATAAATGCCTGCACAGATTAGCCCCTCCCCCTCTCAAGGAGTTTATCCACGAGAAAAGGAACACTGGATTAGCCACTAGATCAAACACCAGAGGGGATTGTGAGGTCCATTTTAGAAAGACCGCCTTCAGCAAAAATTGTCTATCGATAAAGGGAAGTGGAACATGGAACAGCCTTCCGGTCCCCTTAAGGGAATGTCCCACCCTGTCCACCTTTAAGGGCCAACTCAGGAAATGGCTGTTAGACAGCCAAATATGCACTCATTAGGGATGTTAGTGATGTTGTACTGACTGAATGTCATGTTAGTGTGGTCATGTCAGTGATGTCAGTTTTTATGAATGAACGTTGTATGGTCCGTTTTGTGTTTGTTTTATGTTAGGACTACGGGTGGAAATTAGCCCTGTGCTATTCCCGGCATATTTACGTCCTTATCATGCTGTGATGTTATGCATACACATGTAAATGATGTTCATTAATTTGCATTGTCCTTAATAAACAAATCTTAATCTTAATCTTAATCCTCTAACAGAGCCAGGCTAGCAGCTTGTACTTCCTGTTCCTCTAACAGAGCCAGGCTAGCAGCTTGTACTTCCTGTTCCTCTAACAGAGCCAGGCTAGCAGCTTGTACTTCCACTTCCTCTAACAGAGCCAGGCTAGCAGCTTGTACTTCCACTTCCTCTAACAGAGCAAGGCTAGCAGCTTGTACTTCCTGCTCCTCTAACAGAGCCAGGCTAGCAGCTTGTACTTCCAGTTCCTCTAACAGAGCCAGGCTAGCAGCTTGTACTTCCACTTCCTCTAACAGAGCCAGGCTAGCAGCTTGTGCTTCCACTTCCTCTAACAGAGCCAGGCTAGCAGCTTGTACTTCCACTTCCTCTAACAGAGCCAGGCTAGCAGCTTGTACTTCCTGTTCCTCTAACAGAGCCAGGCTAGCAGCTTGTACTTCCACTTCCTCTAACAGAGCCAGGCTAGCAGCTTGTACTTCATGTTCCTCTAACAGAGCCAGGCTAGCAGCTTGTACTTCCTGTTCCTCTAACAGAGTCAGGCTAGCAGCTTGTACTTCCTGTTCCTCTAACAGAGCCAGGCTAGCAGCTTGTACTTCCACTTCCTCTAACAGAGCCAGGCTAGCAGCTTGTACTTCCTGTTCCTCTAACAGAGCCAGGCTAGCAGCTTGTACTTCCACTTCCTCTAACAGAGCCAGGCTAGCAGCTTGTACTTCCTGTTCCTCTAACAGAGCCAGGCTAGCAGCTTGTACTTCCACTTCCTCTAACAGAGCCAGGCTAGCAGCTTGTACTTCCTGTTCCTCTAACAGAGCCAGGCTAGCAGCTTGTACTTCCACTTCCTCTAACAGAGCCAGGCTAGCAGCTTGTACTTCCTGTTCCTCTAACAGAGCCAGGCTAGCAGCTTGTACTTCCACTTCCTCTAACAGAGCCAGGCTAGCAGCTTGTACTTCCACTTCCTCTAACAGAGCCAGGCTAGCAGCTTGTACTTCCTGTTCCTCTAACAGAGCCAGGCTAGCAGCTTGTACTTCCACTTCCTCTAACAGAGCCAGGCTAGCAGCTTGTACTTCCTGTTCCTCTAACAGAGCCAGGCTAGCAGCTTGTACTTCCACTTCCTCTAACAGAGCCAGGCTAGCAGCTTGTACTTCCTGTTCCTCTAACAGAGCCAGGCTAGCAGCTTGTACTTCCACTTCCTCTAACAGGGCCAGGCTAGCAGCTTGTACTTCCTGTTCCTCTAACATAGCCAGGCTAGCAGCTTGTACTTCCTGTTCCTCTAACAGAGCCAAGCTAGCAGCTTGTACTTCCTGTTCCTCTAACAGAGCCAGGCTAGCAGCTTGTACTTCCACTTCCTCTAACAGAGCCAGGCTAGCAGCTTGTGCTTCCACTTCCTCTAACAGAGCCAGGCTAGCAGCTTGTGCTTCCACTTCCTCTAACAGAGCCAGGCTAGCAGCTTGTGTCTACTTCCACTTCCTCTAACAGAGCCAGGCTAGCAGCTTGTACTTCCACTTCCTCTAACAGAGCCAGGCTAGCAGCTTGTACTTCCTGTTCCTCTAACAGAGCCAGGCTAGCAGCTTGTACTTCCACTTCCTCTAACAGAGCCAGGCTAGCAGCTTCTACTTCCTGTTCCTCTAACAGAGGCAGGCTAGCAGCTTGTGTCTACTTCCACTTCCTCTAACAGAGCCAGGCTAGCAGCTTGTGCTTCCTGTTCCTCTAACAGAGCCAGGCTAGCAGCTTGTACTTCCACTTCCTCTAACAGAGTCAGGCTAGCAGCTTGTACTTCCTGTTCCTCTAACAGAGCCAGGCTAGCAGCTTGTGTTTCCTGTTCCTCTAACAGAGCCAGGCTAGCAGGTTGTGTCTACTTCCACTTCCTCTAACAGAGCCAGGCTAGCAGCTTGTACTTCCTGTTCCTCTAACAGAGCCAGGCTAGCAGCTTGTACTTCCTGTTCCTCTAACAGAGCCAGGCTAGCAGCTTGTACTTCCACTTCCTCTAACAGAGCCAGGCTAGCAGCTTCTACTTCCTGTTCCTCTAACAGAGCCAGGCTAGCAGCTTCTACTTCCTGTTCCTCTAACAGAGCCAGGCTAGCAGCTTGTACTTCCACTTCCTCTAACAGAGCCAGGCTAGCAGCTTCTACTTCCTGTTCCTCTAACAGAGCCAGGCTAGCAACTTGTACTTCCACTTCCTCTAACAGAGCCAGGCTAGCAGCTTCTACTTCCACTTCCTCTAACAGAGCCAGGCTAGCAGCTTGTGCTTCCACTTCCTCTAACAGAGCCAGGCTATCAGCTTGTACTTCCACTTCCTCTAACAGAGCCAGGCTAGCAGCTTGTACTTCCTGTTCCTCTAACAGAGCCAGGCTAGCAGCTTGTACTTCCTGTTCCTCTAACAGAGCCAGGCTAGCAGCTTGTACTTCCTGTTCCTCTAACAGAGCCAGGCTAGCAGCTTCTACTTCCTGTTCCTCTAACAGAGCCAGGCTAGCAGCTTGTACTTCCTGTTCCTCTAACAGAGCCAGGCTAGCAGCTTGTACTTCCTGTTCCTCTAACAGAGCCAGGCTAGCAGCTTGTACTTCCTCTAACAGAGCCAGGCTAGCAGCTTGTACTTCCACTTCCTCTAACAGAGCCAGGCTAGCAGCTTGTACTTCCACTTCCTCTAACAGAGCCAGGCTAGCAGCTTGTACTTCCTGTTCCTCTAACAGAGCCAGGCTAGCAGCTTGTACTTCCTGTTCCTCTAACAGAGCCAGGCTAGCAGCTTGTACTTCCTGTTCCTCTAACAGAGCCAGGCTAGCAGCTTGTACTTCCTGTTCCTCTAACAGAGCCAGGCTAGCAGCTTGTACTTCCACTTCCTCTAACAGAGCCAGGCTAGCAGCTTGTACTTCCACTTCCTCTAACAGAGCAAGGCTAGCAGCTTGTACTTCCTGTTCCTCTAACAGAGCCAGGCTAGCAGCTTGTACTTCCTGTTCCTCTAACAGAGCCAGGCTAGCAGCTTGTACTTCCACTTCCTCTAACAGAGCCAGGCTAGCAGCTTGTGTCTACTTCCACTTCCTCTAACAGAGCCAGGCTAGCAGCTTGTACTTCCACTTCCTCTAACAGAGCCAGGCTAGCAGCTTGTGTCTACTTCCACTTCCTCTAACAGAGCCAGGCTAGCAGCTTGTACTTCCTGTTCCTCTAACAGAGCCAGGCTAGCAGCTTGTACTTCCACTTCCTCTAACAGAGCCAGGCTAGCAGCTTCTACTTCCTGTTCCTCTAACAGAGCCAGGCTAGCAGCTTGTACTTCCACTTCCTCTAACAGAGCCAGGCTAGCAGCTTCTACTTCCACTTCCTCTAACAGAGCCAGGCTAGCAGCTTGTGCTTCCACTTCCTCTAACAGAGCCAGGCTAGCAGCTTGTACTTCCTGTTCCTCTAACAGAGCCAGGCTAGCAGCTTGTACTTCTTGTTCCTCTAACAGAGCCAGGCTAGCAGCTTGTACTTCCTGTTCCTCTAACAGAGCCAGGCTAGCAGCTTCTACTTCCTGTTCCTCTAACAGAGCCAGGCTAGCAGCTTGTACTTCCTGTTCCTCTAACAGAGCCAGGCTAGCAGCTTGTACTTCCTGTTCCTCTAACAGAGCCAGGCTAGCAGCTTGTACTTCCTCTAACAGAGCCAGGCTAGCAGCTTGTACTTCCACTTCCTCTAACAGAGCCAGGCTAGCAGCTTGTACTTCCACTTCCTCTAACAGAGTCAGGCTAGCAGCTTGTACTTCCTGTTCCTCTAACAGAGCCAGGCTAGCAGCTTGTACTTCCTGTTCCTCTAACAGAGCCAGGCTAGCAGCTTGTACTTCCTGTTCCTCTAACAGAGCCAGGCTAGCAGCTTGTACTTCCTGTTCCTCTAACAGAGCCAGGCTAGCAGCTTGTACTTCCACTTCCTCTAACAGAGCCAGGCTAGCAGCTTGTACTTCCACTTCCTCTAACAGAGCAAGGCTAGCAGCTTGTACTTCCTGTTCCTCTAACAGAGCCAGGCTAGCAGCTTGTACTTCCTGTTCCTCTAACAGAGCCAGGCTAGCAGCTTGTACTTCCACTTCCTCTAACAGAGCCAGGCTAGCAGCTTGTGTCTACTTCCACTTCCTCTAACAGAGCCAGGCTAGCAGCTTGTACTTCCACTTCCTCTAACAGAGCCAGGCTAGCAGCTTGTGTCTACTTCCACTTCCTCTAACAGAGCCAGGCTAGCAGCTTGTACTTCCTGTTCCTCTAACAGAGCCAGGCTAGCAGCTTGTACTTCCTGTTCCTCTAACAGAGCCAGGCTAGCAGCTTGTGTCTACTTCCACTTCCTCTAACAGAGCCAGGCTAGCAGCTTGTACTTCCAGTTCCTCTAACAGAGCCAGGCTAGCAGCTTGTACTTCCTGTTCCTCTAACAGAGCTGGCTAGCAGCTTGTACTTCCTGTTCCTCTAACAGAGCCAGGCTAGCAGCTTGTACTTCCTGTTCCTCTAACAGAGCCAGGCTAGCAGCTTGTACTTCCTGTTCCTCTAACAGAGCCAGGCTAGCAGCTTGTACTTCCTGTTCCTCTAACAGAGCCAGGCTAGCAGCTTGTACTTCCTGTTCCTCTAACAGAGCCAGGCTAGCAGCTTGTGCTTCCTGTTCCTCTAACAGAGCCAGGCTAGCAGCTTGTACTTCCTGTTCCTCTAACAGAGCCAGGCTAGCAGCTTGTACTTCCTGTTCCTCTAACAGAGCCAGGCTAGCAGCTTGTGCTTCCACTTCCTCTAACAGAGCCAGGCTAGCAGCTTGTACTTCCACTTCCTCTAACAGAGCCAGGCTAGCAGCTTGTGTCTACTTCCACTTCCTCTAACAGAGCCAAGCTAGCAGCTTGTGCTTCCACTTCCTCTAACAGAGCCAGGCTAGCAGCTTGTGCTTCCACTTCCTCTAACAGAGCCAGGCTAGCAGCTTGTGTCTACTTCCACTTCCTCTAACAGAGCCAGGCTAGCAGCTTGTGCTTCCACTTCCTCTAACAGAGCCAGGCTAGCAGCTTGTGTCTACTTCCACTTCCTCTAACAGAGCCAGGCTAGCAGCTTCTGCTTCCTGTTCCTCTAACAGAGCCAGGCTAGCAGCTTGTACTTCCTGTTCCTCTAACAGAGCCAGGCTAGCAGCTTGTACTTCCAGTTCCTCTAACAGAGCCAGGCTAGCAGCTTGTACTTCCACTTCCTCTAACAGAGCCAGGCTAGCAGCTTGTACTTCCTGTTCCTCTAACAGAGCCAGGCTAGCAGCTTGTACTTCCTGTTCCTCTAACAGAGCCAGGCTAGCAGCTTGTGCTTCCAGTTCCTCTAACAGAGCCAGGCTAGCAGCTTGTACTTCCACTTCCTCTAACAGAGCCAGGCTAGCAGCTTGTACTTCCTGTTCCTCTAACAGAGCCAGGCTAGCAGCTTGTACTTCCTGTTCCTCTAACAGAGCCAGGCTAGCAGCTTATACTTCCACTTCCTCTAACAGAGCCAGGCTAGCAGCTTGTACTTCCACTTCCTCTAACAGAGCCAGGCTAGCAGCTTGTATCTACTTCCACTTCCTCTAACAGAGCCAGGCTAGCAGCTTGTACTTCCTGTTCCTCTAACAGAGCCAGGCTAGCAGCTTGTACTTCCTGTTCCTCTAACAGAGCCAGGCTAGCAGCTTGTGTCTACTTCCACTTCCTCTAACAGAGCCAGGCTAGCAGCTTGTACTTCCAGTTCCTCTAACAGAGCCAGGCTAGCAGCTTCTACTTCCTGTTCCTCTAACAGAGCCAGGCTAGCAGCTTGTACTTCCTGTTCCTCTAACAGAGCCAGGCTAGCAGCTTGTACTTCCTGTTCCTCTAACAGAGCCAGGCTAGCAGCTTGTACTTCCTGTTCCTCTAACAGAGCCAGGCTAGCAGCTTGTACTTCCACTTCCTCTAACAGAGCCAGGCTAGCAGCTTGTACTTCCACTTCCTCTAACAGAGCCAGGCTAGCAGCTTGTACTTCCTGTTCCTCTAACAGAGCCAGGCTAGCAGCTTGTGCTTCCACTTCCTCTAACAGAGCCAGGCTAGCAGCTTGTACTTCCTGTTCCTCTAACAGAGCCAGGCTAGCAGCTTGTACTTCCACTTCCTCTAACAGAGCCAGGCTAGCAGCTTCTACTTCCTGTTCCTCTAACAGAGGCAGGCTAGCAGCTTGTGTCTACTTCCACTTCCTCTAACAGAGCCAGGCTAGCAGCTTGTGCTTCCTGTTCCTCTAACAGAGCCAGGCTAGCAGCTTGTACTTCCACTTCCTCTAACAGAGTCAGGCTAGCAGCTTGTACTTCCTGTTCCTCTAACAGAGCCAGGCTAGCAGCTTGTGTTTCCTGTTCCTCTAACAGAGCCAGGCTAGCAGGTTGTGTCTACTTCCACTTCCTCTAACAGAGCCAGGCTAGCAGCTTGTACTTCCTGTTCCTCTAACAGAGCCAGGCTAGCAGCTTGTACTTCCTGTTCCTCTAACAGAGCCAGGCTAGCAGCTTGTACTTCCACTTCCTCTAACAGAGCCAGGCTAGCAGCTTGTACTTCCACTTCCTCTAACAGAGTCAGGCTAGCAGCTTGTACTTCCTGTTCCTCTAACAGAGCCAGGCTAGCAGCTTGTACTTCCTGTTCCTCTAACAGAGCCAGGCTAGCAGCTTGTACTTCCTGTTCCTCTAACAGAGCCAGGCTAGCAGCTTGTACTTCCTGTTCCTCTAACAGAGCCAGGCTAGCAGCTTGTACTTCCACTTCCTCTAACAGAGCCAGGCTAGCAGCTTGTACTTCCACTTCCTCTAACAGAGCAAGGCTAGCAGCTTGTACTTCCTGTTCCTCTAACAGAGCCAGGCTAGCAGCTTGTACTTCCTGTTCCTCTAACAGAGCCAGGCTAGCAGCTTGTACTTCCACTTCCTCTAACAGAGCCAGGCTAGCAGCTTGTGTCTACTTCCACTTCCTCTAACAGAGCCAGGCTAGCAGCTTGTACTTCCACTTCCTCTAACAGAGCCAGGCTAGCAGCTTGTGTCTACTTCCACTTCCTCTAACAGAGCCAGGCTAGCAGCTTGTACTTCCTGTTCCTCTAACAGAGCCAGGCTAGCAGCTTGTACTTCCTGTTCCTCTAACAGAGCCAGGCTAGCAGCTTGTGTCTACTTCCACTTCCTCTAACAGAGCCAGGCTAGCAGCTTGTACTTCCACTTCCTCTAACAGAGCCAGGCTAGCAGCTTCTACTTCCTGTTCCTCTAACAGAGCCAGGCTAGCAGCTTGTACTTCCACTTCCTCTAACAGAGCCAGGCTAGCAGCTTCTACTTCCACTTCCTCTAACAGAGCCAGGCTAGCAGCTTGTGCTTCCACTTCCTCTAACAGAGCCAGGCTAGCAGCTTGTACTTCCTGTTCCTCTAACAGAGCCAGGCTAGCAGCTTGTACTTCTTGTTCCTCTAACAGAGCCAGGCTAGCAGCTTGTACTTCCTGTTCCTCTAACAGAGCCAGGCTAGCAGCTTCTACTTCCTGTTCCTCTAACAGAGCCAGGCTAGCAGCTTGTACTTCCTGTTCCTCTAACAGAGCCAGGCTAGCAGCTTGTACTTCCTGTTCCTCTAACAGAGCCAGGCTAGCAGCTTGTACTTCCTCTAACAGAGCCAGGCTAGCAGCTTGTACTTCCACTTCCTCTAACAGAGCCAGGCTAGCAGCTTGTACTTCCACTTCCTCTAACAGAGTCAGGCTAGCAGCTTGTACTTCCTGTTCCTCTAACAGAGCCAGGCTAGCAGCTTGTACTTCCTGTTCCTCTAACAGAGCCAGGCTAGCAGCTTGTACTTCCTGTTCCTCTAACAGAGCCAGGCTAGCAGCTTGTACTTCCTGTTCCTCTAACAGAGCCAGGCTAGCAGCTTGTACTTCCACTTCCTCTAACAGAGCCAGGCTAGCAGCTTGTACTTCCACTTCCTCTAACAGAGCAAGGCTAGCAGCTTGTACTTCCTGTTCCTCTAACAGAGCCAGGCTAGCAGCTTGTACTTCCTGTTCCTCTAACAGAGCCAGGCTAGCAGCTTGTACTTCCACTTCCTCTAACAGAGCCAGGCTAGCAGCTTGTGTCTACTTCCACTTCCTCTAACAGAGCCAGGCTAGCAGCTTGTACTTCCACTTCCTCTAACAGAGCCAGGCTAGCAGCTTGTGTCTACTTCCACTTCCTCTAACAGAGCCAGGCTAGCAGCTTGTACTTCCTGTTCCTCTAACAGAGCCAGGCTAGCAGCTTGTACTTCCTGTTCCTCTAACAGAGCCAGGCTAGCAGCTTGTGTCTACTTCCACTTCCTCTAACAGAGCCAGGCTAGCAGCTTGTACTTCCAGTTCCTCTAACAGAGCCAGGCTAGCAGCTTGTACTTCCTGTTCCTCTAACAGAGCTGGCTAGCAGCTTGTACTTCCTGTTCCTCTAACAGAGCCAGGCTAGCAGCTTGTACTTCCTGTTCCTCTAACAGAGCCAGGCTAGCAGCTTGTACTTCCTGTTCCTCTAACAGAGCCAGGCTAGCAGCTTGTACTTCCTGTTCCTCTAACAGAGCCAGGCTAGCAGCTTGTACTTCCTGTTCCTCTAACAGAGCCAGGCTAGCAGCTTGTGCTTCCTGTTCCTCTAACAGAGCCAGGCTAGCAGCTTGTACTTCCTGTTCCTCTAACAGAGCCAGGCTAGCAGCTTGTACTTCCTGTTCCTCTAACAGAGCCAGGCTAGCAGCTTGTGCTTCCACTTCCTCTAACAGAGCCAGGCTAGCAGCTTGTACTTCCACTTCCTCTAACAGAGCCAGGCTAGCAGCTTGTGTCTACTTCCACTTCCTCTAACAGAGCCAAGCTAGCAGCTTGTGCTTCCACTTCCTCTAACAGAGCCAGGCTAGCAGCTTGTGCTTCCACTTCCTCTAACAGAGCCAGGCTAGCAGCTTGTGTCTACTTCCACTTCCTCTAACAGAGCCAGGCTAGCAGCTTGTGCTTCCACTTCCTCTAACAGAGCCAGGCTAGCAGCTTGTGTCTACTTCCACTTCCTCTAACAGAGCCAGGCTAGCAGCTTCTGCTTCCTGTTCCTCTAACAGAGCCAGGCTAGCAGCTTGTACTTCCTGTTCCTCTAACAGAGCCAGGCTAGCAGCTTGTACTTCCAGTTCCTCTAACAGAGCCAGGCTAGCAGCTTGTACTTCCACTTCCTCTAACAGAGCCAGGCTAGCAGCTTGTACTTCCTGTTCCTCTAACAGAGCCAGGCTAGCAGCTTGTACTTCCTGTTCCTCTAACAGAGCCAGGCTAGCAGCTTGTGCTTCCAGTTCCTCTAACAGAGCCAGGCTAGCAGCTTGTACTTCCACTTCCTCTAACAGAGCCAGGCTAGCAGCTTGTACTTCCTGTTCCTCTAACAGAGCCAGGCTAGCAGCTTGTACTTCCTGTTCCTCTAACAGAGCCAGGCTAGCAGCTTATACTTCCACTTCCTCTAACAGAGCCAGGCTAGCAGCTTGTACTTCCACTTCCTCTAACAGAGCCAGGCTAGCAGCTTGTATCTACTTCCACTTCCTCTAACAGAGCCAGGCTAGCAGCTTGTACTTCCTGTTCCTCTAACAGAGCCAGGCTAGCAGCTTGTACTTCCTGTTCCTCTAACAGAGCCAGGCTAGCAGCTTGTGTCTACTTCCACTTCCTCTAACAGAGCCAGGCTAGCAGCTTGTACTTCCAGTTCCTCTAACAGAGCCAGGCTAGCAGCTTCTACTTCCTGTTCCTCTAACAGAGCCAGGCTAGCAGCTTGTACTTCCTGTTCCTCTAACAGAGCCAGGCTAGCAGCTTGTACTTCCTGTTCCTCTAACAGAGCCAGGCTAGCAGCTTGTACTTCCTGTTCCTCTAACAGAGCCAGGCTAGCAGCTTGTACTTCCACTTCCTCTAACAGAGCCAGGCTAGCAGCTTGTACTTCCACTTCCTCTAACAGAGCCAGGCTAGCAGCTTGTACTTCCTGTTCCTCTAACAGAGCCAGGCTAGCAGCTTGTGCTTCCACTTCCTCTAACAGAGCCAAGCTAGCAGCTTGTACTTCCTGTTCCTCTAACAGAGCCAGGCTAGCAGCTTGTACTTCCTGTTCCTCTAACAGAGCCAGGCTAGCAGCTTGTACTTCCACTTCCTCTAACAGAGCCAGGCTAGCAGCTTGTGCTTCCACTTCCTCTAACAGAGCCAGGTTAGCAGCTTGTGTCTACTTCCACTTCCTCTAACAGAGCCAGGCTAGCAGCTTGTGCTTCCACTTCCTCTAACAGAGCCAGGCTAGCAGCTTGTGTCTACTTCCACTTCCTCTAACAGAGCCAGGCTAGCAGCTTCTGCTTCCTGTTCTTCTAACAGAGCCAGGCTAGCAGCTTGTACTTCCTGTTCCTCTAACAGAGCCAGGCTAGCAGCTTGTACTTCCAGTTCCTCTAACAGAGCCAGGCTAGCAGCTTGTACTTCCACTTCCTCTAACAGAGCCAGGCTAGCAGCTTGTACTTCCACTTCCTCTAACAGAGCCAGGCTAGCAGCTTGTACTTCCTGTTCCTCTAACAGAGCCAGGCTAGCAGCTTGTACTTCCTGTTCCTCTAACAGAGCCAGGCTAGCAGCTTGTACTTCCTGTTCCTCTAACAGAGCCAGGCTAGCAGCTTGTACTTCCACTTCCTCTAACAGAGCCAGGCTAGCAGCTTGTACTTCCTGTTCATCTAACAGAGCCAGGCTAGCAGCTTGTACTTACACTTCCTCTAACAGAGCCAGGCTAGCAGCTTGTACTTCCTGTTCCTCTAACAGAGCCAGGCTAGCAGCTTGTACTTCCACTTCCTCTAACAGAGCCAGGCTAGCAGCTTGTACTTCCTGTTCCTCTAACAGAGCCAGGCTAGCAGCTTGTACTTCCACTTCCTCTAACAGAGCCAGGCTAGCAGCTTGTACTTCCTGTTCCTCTAACATAGCCAGGCTAGCAGCTTGTACTTCTTGTTCCTCTAACAGAGCCAAGCTAGCAGCTTGTACTTCCTGTTCCTCTAACAGAGCCAGGCTAGCAGCTTGTACTTCCACTTCCTCTAACAGAGCCAGGCTAGCAGCTTGTGCTTCCACTTCCTCTAACAGAGCCAGGCTAGCAGCTTGTGCTTCCACTTCCTCTAACAGAGCCAGGCTAGCAGCTTGTGTCTACTTCCACTTCCTCTAACAGAGCCAGGCTAGCAGCTTGTACTTCCACTTCCTCTAACAGAGCCAGGCTAGCAGCTTGTACTTCCTGTTCCTCTAACAGAGCCAGGCTAGCAGCTTGTACTTCCACTTCCTCTAACAGAGCCAGGCTAGCAGCTTCTACTTCCTGTTCCTCTAACAGAGGCAGGCTAGCAGCTTGTGTCTACTTCCACTTCCTCTAACAGAGCCAGGCTAGCAGCTTGTGCTTCCTGTTCCTCTAACAGAGCCAGGCTAGCAGCTTGTACTTCCACTTCCTCTAACAGAGTCAGGCTAGCAGCTTGTACTTCCTGTTCCTCTAACAGAGCCAGGCTAGCAGCTTGTGTTTCCTGTTCCTCTAACAGAGCCAGGCTAGCAGCTTGTACTTCCTGTTCCTCTAACAGAGCCAGGCTAGCAGCTTGTACTTCCTGTTCCTCTAACAGAGCCAGGCTAGCAGCTTGTACTTCCACTTCCTCTAACAGAGCCAGGCTAGCAGTTTCTACTTCCTGTTCCTCTAACAGAGCCAGGCTAGCAGCTTCTACTTCCTGTTCCTCTAACAGAGCCAGGCTAGCAGCTTGTACTTCCACTTCCTCTAACAGAGCCAGGCTAGCAGCTTGTACTTCCTGTTCCTCTAACAGAGCCAGGCTAGCAGCTTGTACTTCCTGTTCCTGGCATGCACCCTCAACGAACACTTCTTAAATAGTGTTCTAGACAGCACCAAACACTTTGCCCCCTCCAGTATCCTACCAAACCCAGTAACCAACACCCAGCCCCTCTTTGAACTGGAGGAGATAACAGAGCCTGAAGTGAAAAAGATCATTCTGGCTCTGAAAGGCTCCAAAGCCAAGGACGCCTACGGGCTCGACACTGATTTCCTCAAAACATACTCTGATGCACTCATTAAACCCATCACTCTACTAGTGAATCAATCAATCACCTCCAGGGAAGTTCCATCATCCTGGAAGATGGCCATGGTGACCCCTATCTTTAAATCTGGCAACAAGGCACTGGTGACCAATTATAGGCCCATCAGTATACTTCCTGTCATATCCAAAGTTGCAGAGAAGTGGGTGTCGAATCTCATGACTAAACATCTCGACTTGGGCCCCACCCCACTTAACCCAATGCAGTTTGGATTCCGTGCCCTTCACTCAACAGAGTCAGCCAACTGTCTGTTTGTTGAAAAGGTCAAGAGTGCACTAGATAGCAACAAGTATGTTGGTGCTGTCTTCTTAGACCTTAGCAAGGCTTTCGACTGTGTCAACCATAATATCCTCCTAACCAAACTAACTCACTTCAATTTCTCAGCTGCTACAATAGAATGGTTTAGATCCTACTTATCAAACCGAAAACAATGTGTCACGGTCAATGGCGCCAAGTCCCCATATCTAGACAACCCTGTAGGTGTCCCTCAGGGATCAATCCTTGGGCCCCTGCTATTCTCCCTGTATATCAATGACCTGCCAAATGTGTGTCCCGAACTCAATGTACAGATGTATGCCGATGATGCAGTCATCTACACACAGGGCAAGGACATAGAGTTGATTACATCCAGGCTCACATGCGCACTAGACAAGGTACAATGCTGGCTAAACAGCACCTGTCTCCTACTTAATGCGAAAAAGACTGTGTGCATGTTCTTTAGCAAGCGTCCAGAAACCATCAAGCGGTCCAATGTGTTCCTGAGGAAGGAGGGAAGGAAGGAAGAACTAGAACTTGTTTCCCACTTCAAATTCCTTGGGGTCATCTTTGACTCAAACCTGACCTTTAAGAAACACATAAAGAAAGTGAGGAACACCATCAACTTCAACATTTCCAACTTCAAACAAATACGGCCCTCCCTAACACTTGAAGCCGCAAAGACATACCTACACTGTATGGTCTTCTCTCACATTGAATATTGCCTTCTAAACTGGTCATTTACTGGGGCCACAGCCATGAAACCCATAGAACAACTCTACAACAGAGCATTGAAGGTATATGACAGGAAACAGTACTCATACCACCACTGTAAAATCCTGGATAAGCATCAAATTTTAAATTTTGAAAACCTCAGACGTTATAAAAGTTCCTGCTTTGTATATAAATGCCTGCACAGATTAGCCCCTCCCCCTCTCAAGGAGTTTATCCACGAGAAAAGGAACACTGGATTAGCCACTAGATCAAACACCAGAGGGGATTGTGAGGTCCATTTTAGAAAGACCGCCTTCAGCAAAAATTGTCTATCGATAAAGGGAAGTGGAACATGGAACAGCCTTCCGGTCCCCTTAAGGGAATGTCCCACCCTGTCCACCTTTAAGGGCCAACTCAGGAAATGGCTGTTAGACAGCCAAATATGCACTCATTAGGGATGTTAGTGATGTTGTACTGACTGAATGTCATGTTAGTGTGGTCATGTCAGTGATGTCAGTTTTTATGAATGAACGTTGTATGGTCCGTTTTGTGTTTGTTTTATGTTAGGACTACGGGTGGAAATTAGCCCTGTGCTATTCCCGGCATATTTACGTCCTTATCATGCTGTGATGTTATGCATACACATGTAAATGATGTTCATTAATTTGCATTGTCCTTAATAAACAAATCTTAATCTTAATCTTAATCCTCTAACAGAGCCAGGCTAGCAGCTTGTACTTCCTGTTCCTCTAACAGAGCCAGGCTAGCAGCTTGTACTTCCTGTTCCTCTAACAGAGCCAGGCTAGCAGCTTGTACTTCCACTTCCTCTAACAGAGCCAGGCTAGCAGCTTGTACTTCCACTTCCTCTAACAGAGCAAGGCTAGCAGCTTGTACTTCCTGCTCCTCTAACAGAGCCAGGCTAGCAGCTTGTACTTCCTGTTCCTCTAACAGAGCCAGGCTAGCAGCTTGTACTTCCACTTCCTCTAACAGAGCCAGGCTAGCAGCTTGTGTCTACTTCCACTTCCTCTAACAGAGCCAGGCTAGCAGCGTGTACTTCCACTTCCTCTAACAGAGCCAGGCTAGCAGCTTGTGTCTACTTCCACTTCCTCTAACAGAGCCAGGCTAGCAGCTTGTACTTCCTGTTCCTCTAACAGAGCCAGGCTAGCAGCTTGTACTTCCTGTTCCTCTAACAGAGCCAGGCTAGCAGCTTGTGTCTACTTCCACTTCCTCTAACAGAGCCAGGCTAGCAGCTTGTACTTCCAGTTCCTCTAACAGAGCCAGGCTAGCAGCTTGTACTTCCTGTTCCTCTAACAGAGCCAGGCTAGCAGCTTGTACTTCCTGTTCCTCTAACAGAGCCAGGCTAGCAGCTTGTACTTCCTGTTCCTCTAACAGAGCCAGGCTAGCAGCTTGTACTTCCTGTTCCTCTAACAGAGCCAGGCTAGCAGCTTGTACTTCCTGTTCCTCTAACAGAGCCAGGCTAGCAGCTTGTACTTCCTGTTCCTCTAACAGAGCCAGGCTAGCAGCTTGTACTTCCACTTCCTCTAACAGAGCCAGGCTAGCAGCTTGTACTTCCTGTTCCTCTAACAGAGCCAGGCTAGCAGCTTGTGTCTACTTCCACTTCCTCTAACAGAGCCAGGCTAGCAGCTTGTACTTCCAGTTCCTCTAACAGAGCCAGGCTAGCAGCTTGTACTTCCTGTTCCTCTAACAGAGCCAGGCTAGCAGCTTGTACTTCCTGTTCCTCTAACAGAGCCAGGCTAGCAGCTTGTACTTCCTGTTCCTCTAACAGAGCCAGGCTAGCAGCTTGCACTTCCTGTTCCTCTAACAGAGCCAGGCTAGCAGCTTGTGCTTCCTGTTCCTCTAACAGAGCCAGGCTAGCAGCTTCTACTTCCTGTTCCTCTAACAGAGCCAGGCTAGCAGCTTGTACTTCCTGTTCCTCTAACAGAGCCAGGCTAGCAGCTTGTACTTCCTGTTCCTCTAACAGAGCCAGGCTAGCAGCTTGTGCTTCCACTTCCTCTAACAGAGCCAGGCTAGCAGCTTGTACTTCCTGTACCTCTAACAGAGCCAGGCTAGCAGCTTGTACTTCCACTTCCTCTAACAGAGCCAGGCTAGCAGCTTGTACTTCCACTTCCTCTAACAGAGCCAGGCTAGCAGCTTGTACTTCCTGTTCCTCTAACAGAGCCAGGCTAGCAGCTTGTACTTCCACTTCCTCTAACAGAGCCAGGCTAGCAGCTTGTACTTCCTGTTCCTCTAACAGAGCCAGGCTAGCAGCTTGTACTTCCTGTTCCTCTAACAGAGCCAGGCTAGCAGCTTGTGTCTACTTCCACTTCCTCTAACAGAGCCAGGCTAGCAGCTTGTACTTCCAGTTCCTCTAACAGAGCCAGGCTAGCAGCTTGTACTTCCTGTTCCTCTAACAGAGCCAGGCTAGCAGCTTGTACTTCCTGTTCCTCTAACAGAGCCAGGCTAGCAGCTTGTACTTCCTGTTCCTCTAACAGAGCCAGGCTAGCAGCTTGTGCTTCCACTTCCTCTAACAGAGCCAAGCTAGCAGCTTGTACTTCCTGTTCCTCTAACAGAGCCAGGCTAGCAGCTTGTGCTTCCACTTCCTCTAACAGAGCCAGGCTAGCAGCTTGTGCTTCCACTTCCTCTAACAGAGCCAGGCTAGCAGCTTGTGTCTACTTCCACTTCCTCTAACAGAGCCAGGCTAGCAGCTTGTGCTTCCACTTCCTCTAACAGAGCCAGGCTAGCAGCTTGTGTCTACTTCCACTTCCTCTAACAGAGCCAGGCTAGCAGCTTCTGCTTCCTGTTCCTCTAACAGAGCCAGGCTAGCAGCTTGTACTTCCTGTTCCTCTAACAGAGCCAGGCTAGCAGCTTGTACTTCCAGTTCCTCTAACAGAGCCAGGCTAGCAGCTTGTACTTCCACTTCCTCTAACAGAGCCAGGCTAGCAGCTTGTGCTTCCACTTCCTCTAACAGAGCCAGGCTAGCAGCTTGTACTTCCACTTCCTCTAACAGAGCCAGGCTAGCAGCTTGTACTTCCTGTTCCTCTAACAGAGCCAGGCTAGCAGCTTGTACTTCCTGTTCCTCTAACAGAGCCAGGCTAGCAGCTTGTACTTCCTGTTCCTCTAACAGAGCCAGGCTAGCAGCTTGTACTTCCACTTCCTCTAACAGAGCCAGGCTAGCAGCTTGTACTTCCTGTTCCTCTAACATAGCCAGGCTAGCAGCTTGTACTTCCTGTTCCTCTAACAGAGCCAGGCTAGCAGCTTGTACTTCCTGTTCCTCTAACAGAGCCAGGCTAGCAGCTTGTACTTCCACTTCCTCTAACAGAGCCAGGCTAGCAGCTTGTACTTCCTGTTCCTCTAACAGAGCCAGGCTAGCAGCTTGTACTTCCAGTTCCTCTAACAGAGCCAGGCTAGCAGCTTGTGCTTCCACTTCCTCTAACAGAGTCAGGCTAGCAGCTTGTACTTCCTGTTCCTCTAACAGAGCCAGGCTAGCAGCTTGTGCTTTCACTTCCTCTAACAGAGCCAGGCTAGCAGCTTGTGTCTACTTCCACTTCCTCTAACAGAGCCAGGCTAGCAGCTTGTACTTCCACTTCCTCTAACAGAGCCAGGCTAGCAGCTTGTACTTCCTGTTCCTCTAACAGAGTCAGGCTAGCAGCTTGTACTTCCACTTCCTCTAACAGAGCCAGGCTAGCAGCTTCTACTTCCTGTTCCTCTAACAGAGGCAGGCTAGCAGCTTGTGTCTACTTCCACTTCCTCTAACAGAGCCAGGCTAGCAGCTTGTGCTTCCTGTTCCTCTAACAGAGCCAGGCTAGCAGCTTGTACTTCCACTTCCTCTAACACAGTCAGGCTAGCAGCTTGTACTTCCTGTTCCTCTAACAGAGCCAGGCTAGCAGCTTGTGTTTCCTGTTCCTCTAACAGAGCCAGGCTAGCAGGTTGTGTCTACTTCCACTTCCTCTAACAGAGCCAGGCTAGCAGCTTGTACTTCCTGTTCCTCTAACAGAGCCAGGCTAGCAGCTTGTACTTCCTGTTCCTCTAACAGAGCCAGGCTAGCAGCTTGTACTTCCACTTCCTCTAACAGAGCCAGGCTAGCAGCTTCTACTTCCTGTTCCTCTAACAGAGCCAGGCTAGCAGCTTCTACTTCCTGTTCCTCTAACAGAGCCAGGCTAGCAGCTTGTACTTCCACTTCCTCTAACAGAGCCAGGCTAGCAGCTTGTACTTCCTGTTCCTCTAACAGAGCCAGGCTAGCAGCTTGTACTTCCTGTTCCTCTAACAGAGCCAGGCTAGCAGCTTGTACTTCCTGTTCCTCTAACAGAGCCAGGCTAGCAGCTTGTACTTCCTGTTCCTCTAACAGAGCCAGGCTAGCAGCTTGTACTTCCACTTCCTCTAACAGAGCCAGGCTAGCAGCTTGTGCTTCCACTTCCTCTAACAGAGCCAGGCTAGCAGCTTGTGCTTCCACTTCCTCTAACAGAGCCAGGCTAGCAGCTTGTGTCTACTTCCACTTCCTCTAACAGAGCCAGGCTAGCAACTTGTACTTCCACTTCCTCTAACAGAGCCAGGCTAGCAGCTTGTACTTCCTGTTCCTCTAACAGAGCCAGGCTAGCAGCTTGTACTTCCACTTCCTCTAACAGAGCCAGGCTAGCAGCTTCTACTTCCTGTTCCTCTAACAGAGGCAGGCTAGCAGCTTGTGTCTACTTCCACTTCCTCTAACAGAGCCAGGCTAGCAGCTTGTGCTTCCTGTTCCTCTAACAGAGCCAGGCTAGCAGCTTGTACTTCCACTTCCTCTAACAGAGTCAGGCTAGCAGCTTGTACTTCCTGTTCCTCTAACAGAGCCAGGCTAGCAGCTTGTGTTTCCTGTTCCTCTAACAGAGCCAGGCTAGCAGCTTGTACTTCCTGTTCCTCTAACAGAGCCAGGCTAGCAGCTTGTACTTCCTGTTCCTCTAACAGAGCCAGGCTAGCAGCTTGTACTTCCACTTCCTCTAACAGAGCCAGGCTAGCAGTTTCTACTTCCTGTTCCTCTAACAGAGCCAGGCTAGCAGCTTCTACTTCCTGTTCCTCTAACAGAGCCAGGCTAGCAGCTTGTACTTCCACTTCCTCTAACAGAGCCAGGCTAGCAGCTTGTACTTCCTGTTCCTCTAACAGAGCCAGGCTAGCAGCTTGTACTTCCTGTTCCTGGCATGCACCCTCAACGAACACTTCTTAAATAGTGTTCTAGACAGCACCAAACACTTTGCCCCCTCCAGTATCCTACCAAACCCAGTAACCAACACCCAGCCCCTCTTTGAACTGGAGGAGATAACAGAGCCTGAAGTGAAAAAGATCATTCTGGCTCTGAAAGGCTCCAAAGCCAAGGACGCCTACGGGCTCGACACTGATTTCCTCAAAACATACTCTGATGCACTCATTAAACCCATCACTCTACTAGTGAATCAATCAATCACCTCCAGGGAAGTTCCATCATCCTGGAAGATGGCCATGGTGACCCCTATCTTTAAATCTGGCAACAAGGCACTGGTGACCAATTATAGGCCCATCAGTATACTTCCTGTCATATCCAAAGTTGCAGAGAAGTGGGTGTCGAATCTCATGACTAAACATCTCGACTTGGGCCCCACCCCACTTAACCCAATGCAGTTTGGATTCCGTGCCCTTCACTCAACAGAGTCAGCCAACTGTCTGTTTGTTGAAAAGGTCAAGAGTGCACTAGATAGCAACAAGTATGTTGGTGCTGTCTTCTTAGACCTTAGCAAGGCTTTCGACTGTGTCAACCATAATATCCTCCTAACCAAACTAACTCACTTCAATTTCTCAGCTGCTACAATAGAATGGTTTAGATCCTACTTATCAAACCGAAAACAATGTGTCACGGTCAATGGCGCCAAGTCCCCATATCTAGACAACCCTGTAGGTGTCCCTCAGGGATCAATCCTTGGGCCCCTGCTATTCTCCCTGTATATCAATGACCTGCCAAATGTGTGTCCCGAACTCAATGTACAGATGTATGCCGATGATGCAGTCATCTACACACAGGGCAAGGACATAGAGTTGATTACATCCAGGCTCACATGCGCACTAGACAAGGTACAATGCTGGCTAAACAGCACCTGTCTCCTACTTAATGCGAAAAAGACTGTGTGCATGTTCTTTAGCAAGCGTCCAGAAACCATCAAGCGGTCCAATGTGTTCCTGAGGAAGGAGGGAAGGAAGGAAGAACTAGAACTTGTTTCCCACTTCAAATTCCTTGGGGTCATCTTGGACTCAAACCTGACCTTTAAGAAACACATAAAGAAAGTGAGGAACACCATCAACTTCAACATTTCCAACTTCAAACAAATACGGCCCTCCCTAACACTTGAAGCCGCAAAGACATACCTACACTGTATGGTCTTCTCTCACATTGAATATTGCCTTCTAAACTGGTCATTTACTGGGGCCACAGCCATGAAACCCATAGAACAACTCTACAACAGAGCATTGAAGGTATATGACAGGAAACAGTACTCATACCACCACTGTAAAATCCTGGATAAGCATCAAATTTTAAATTTTGAAAACCTCAGACGTTATAAAAGTTCCTGCTTTGTATATAAATGC
This sequence comes from Notolepis coatsorum, assembly GCF_963971535.1. Taxonomy (NCBI): domain Eukaryota; kingdom Metazoa; phylum Chordata; class Actinopteri; order Aulopiformes; family Paralepididae; genus Notolepis; species Notolepis coatsorum. The sequence goes on from NC_140168.1 coordinate 114,231,052, forward strand.
CTGCACAGATTAGCCCCTCCCCCTCTCAAGGAGTTTATCCACGAGAAAAGGAACACTGGATTAGCCACTAGATCAAACACCAGAGGGGATTGTGAGGTCCATTTTAGAAAGACCGCCTTCAGCAAAAATTGTCTATCGATAAAGGGAAGTGGAACATGGAACAGCCTTCCGGTCCCCTTAAGGGAATGTCCCACCCTGTCCACCTTTAAGGGCCAACTCAGGAAATGGCTGTTAGACAGCCAAATATGCACTCATTAGGGATGTTAGTGATGTTGTACTGACTGAATGTCATGTTAGTGTGGTCATGTCAGTGATGTCAGTTTTTATGAATGAACGTTGTATGGTCCGTTTTGTGTTTGTTTTATGTTAGGACTACGGGTGGAAATTAGCCCTGTGCTATTCCCGGCATATTTACGTCCTTATCATGCTGTGATGTTATGCATACACATGTAAATGATGTTCATTAATTTGCATTGTCCTTAATAAACAAATCTTAATCTTAATCTTAATCCTCTAACAGAGCCAGGCTAGCAGCTTGTACTTCCTGTTCCTCTAACAGAGCCAGGCTAGCAGCTTGTACTTCCTGTTCCTCTAACAGAGCCAGGCTAGCAGCTTGTACTTCCACTTCCTCTAACAGAGCCAGGCTAGCAGCTTGTACTTCCACTTCCTCTAACAGAGCAAGGCTAGCAGCTTGTACTTCCTGCTCCTCTAACAGAGCCAGGCTAGCAGCTTGTACTTCCAGTTCCTCTAACAGAGCCAGGCTAGCAGCTTGTACTTCCACTTCCTCTAACAGAGCCAGGCTAGCAGCTTGTGCTTCCACTTCCTCTAACAGAGCCAGGCTAGCAGCTTGTACTTCCACTTCCTCTAACAGAGCCAGGCTAGCAGCTTGTACTTCCTGTTCCTCTAACAGAGCCAGGCTAGCAGCTTGTACTTCCACTTCCTCTAACAGAGCCAGGCTAGCAGCTTGTACTTCATGTTCCTCTAACAGAGCCAGGCTAGCAGCTTGTACTTCCTGTTCCTCTAACAGAGTCAGGCTAGCAGCTTGTACTTCCTGTTCCTCTAACAGAGCCAGGCTAGCAGCTTGTACTTCCACTTCCTCTAACAGAGCCAGGCTAGCAGCTTGTACTTCCTGTTCCTCTAACAGAGCCAGGCTAGCAGCTTGTACTTCCACTTCCTCTAACAGAGCCAGGCTAGCAGCTTGTACTTCCTGTTCCTCTAACAGAGCCAGGCTAGCAGCTTGTACTTCCACTTCCTCTAACAGAGCCAGGCTAGCAGCTTGTACTTCCTGTTCCTCTAACAGAGCCAGGCTAGCAGCTTGTACTTCCACTTCCTCTAACAGAGCCAGGCTAGCAGCTTGTACTTCCTGTTCCTCTAACAGAGCCAGGCTAGCAGCTTGTACTTCCACTTCCTCTAACAGAGCCAGGCTAGCAGCTTGTACTTCCACTTCCTCTAACAGAGCCAGGCTAGCAGCTTGTACTTCCTGTTCCTCTAACAGAGCCAGGCTAGCAGCTTGTACTTCCACTTCCTCTAACAGAGCCAGGCTAGCAGCTTGTACTTCCTGTTCCTCTAACAGAGCCAGGCTAGCAGCTTGTACTTCCACTTCCTCTAACAGAGCCAGGCTAGCAGCTTGTACTTCCTGTTCCTCTAACAGAGCCAGGCTAGCAGCTTGTACTTCCACTTCCTCTAACAGGGCCAGGCTAGCAGCTTGTACTTCCTGTTCCTCTAACATAGCCAGGCTAGCAGCTTGTACTTCCTGTTCCTCTAACAGAGCCAAGCTAGCAGCTTGTACTTCCTGTTCCTCTAACAGAGCCAGGCTAGCAGCTTGTACTTCCACTTCCTCTAACAGAGCCAGGCTAGCAGCTTGTGCTTCCACTTCCTCTAACAGAGCCAGGCTAGCAGCTTGTGCTTCCACTTCCTCTAACAGAGCCAGGCTAGCAGCTTGTGTCTACTTCCACTTCCTCTAACAGAGCCAGGCTAGCAGCTTGTACTTCCACTTCCTCTAACAGAGCCAGGCTAGCAGCTTGTACTTCCTGTTCCTCTAACAGAGCCAGGCTAGCAGCTTGTACTTCCACTTCCTCTAACAGAGCCAGGCTAGCAGCTTCTACTTCCTGTTCCTCTAACAGAGGCAGGCTAGCAGCTTGTGTCTACTTCCACTTCCTCTAACAGAGCCAGGCTAGCAGCTTGTGCTTCCTGTTCCTCTAACAGAGCCAGGCTAGCAGCTTGTACTTCCACTTCCTCTAACAGAGTCAGGCTAGCAGCTTGTACTTCCTGTTCCTCTAACAGAGCCAGGCTAGCAGCTTGTGTCTACTTCCACTTCCTCTAACAGAGCCAGGCTAGCAGCTTGTACTTCCAGTTCCTCTAACAGAGCCAGGCTAGCAGCTTGTACTTCCTGTTCCTCTAACAGAGCCAGGCTAGCAGCTTGTACTTCCTGTTCCTCTAACAGAGCCAGGCTAGCAGCTTGTACTTCCTGTTCCTCTAACAGAGCCAGGCTAGCAGCTTGCACTTCCTGTTCCTCTAACAGAGCCAGGCTAGCAGCTTGTGCTTCCTGTTCCTCTAACAGAGCCAGGCTAGCAGCTTCTACTTCCTGTTCCTCTAACAGAGCCAGGCTAGCAGCTTGTACTTCCTGTTCCTCTAACAGAGCCAGGCTAGCAGCTTGTACTTCCTGTTCCTCTAACAGAGCCAGGCTAGCAGCTTGTGCTTCCACTTCCTCTAACAGAGCCAGGCTAGCAGCTTGTACTTCCTGTACCTCTAACAGAGCCAGGCTAGCAGCTTGTACTTCCACTTCCTCTAACAGAGCCAGGCTAGCAGCTTGTACTTCCACTTCCTCTAACAGAGCCAGGCTAGCAGCTTGTACTTCCTGTTCCTCTAACAGAGCCAGGCTAGCAGCTTGTACTTCCACTTCCTCTAACAGAGCCAGGCTAGCAGCTTGTACTTCCTGTTCCTCTAACAGAGCCAGGCTAGCAGCTTGTACTTCCTGTTCCTCTAACAGAGCCAGGCTAGCAGCTTGTGTCTACTTCCACTTCCTCTAACAGAGCCAGGCTGGCAGCTTGTACTTCCAGTTCCTCTAACAGAGCCAGGCTAGCAGCTTGTACTTCCTGTTCCTCTAACAGAGCCAGGCTAGCAGCTTGTACTTCCTGTTCCTCTAACAGAGCCAGGCTAGCAGCTTGTACTTCCTGTTCCTCTAACAGAGCCAGGCTAGCAGCTTGTGCTTCCACTTCCTCTAACAGAGCCAAGCTAGCAGCTTGTACTTCCTGTTCCTCTAACAGAGCCAGGCTAGCAGCTTGTGCTTCCACTTCCTCTAACAGAGCCAGGCTAGCAGCTTGTGCTTCCACTTCCTCTAACAGAGCCAGGCTAGCAGCTTGTGTCTACTTCCACTTCCTCTAACAGAGCCAGGCTAGCAGCTTGTGCTTCCACTTCCTCTAACAGAGCCAGGCTAGCAGCTTGTGTCTACTTCCACTTCCTCTAACAGAGCCAGGCTAGCAGCTTCTGCTTCCTGTTCCTCTAACAGAGCCAGGCTAGCAGCTTGTACTTCCTGTTCCTCTAACAGAGCCAGGCTAGCAGCTTGTACTTCCAGTTCCTCTAACAGAGCCAGGCTAGCAGCTTGTACTTCCACTTCCTCTAACAGAGCCAGGCTAGCAGCTTGTGCTTCCACTTCCTCTAACAGAGCCAGGCTAGCAGCTTGTACTTCCACTTCCTCTAACAGAGCCAGGCTAGCAGCTTGTACTTTCTGTTCCTCTAACAGAGCCAGGCTAGCAGCTTGTACTTCCTGTTCCTCTAACAGAGCCAGGCTAGCAGCTTGTACTTCCTGTTCCTCTAACAGAGCCAGGCTAGCAGCTTGTACTTCCACTTCCTCTAACAGAGCCAGGCTAGCAGCTTGTACTTCCTGTTCCTCTAACATAGCCAGGCTAGCAGCTTGTACTTCCTGTTCCTCTAACAGAGCCAGGCTAGCAGCTTGTACTTCCTGTTCCTCTAACAGAGCCAGGCTAGCAGCTTGTACTTCCACTTCCTCTAACAGAGCCAGGCTAGCAGCTTGTACTTCCTGTTCCTCTAACAGAGCCAGGCTAGCAGCTTGTACTTCCAGTTCCTCTAACAGAGCCAGGCTAGCAGCTTGTGCTTCCACTTCCTCTAACAGAGTCAGGCTAGCAGCTTGTACTTCCTGTTCCTCTAACAGAGCCAGGCTAGCAGCTTGTGCTTTCACTTCCTCTAACAGAGCCAGGCTAGCAGCTTGTGTCTACTTCCACTTCCTCTAACAGAGCCAGGCTAGCAGCTTGTACTTCCACTTCCTCTAACAGAGCCAGGCTAGCAGCTTGTACTTCCTGTTCCTCTAACAGAGTCAGGCTAGCAGCTTGTACTTCCACTTCCTCTAACAGAGCCAGGCTAGCAGCTTCTACTTCCTGTTCCTCTAACAGAGGCAGGCTAGCAGCTTGTGTCTACTTCCACTTCCTCTAACAGAGCCAGGCTAGCAGCTTGTGCTTCCTGTTCCTCTAACAGAGCCAGGCTAGCAGCTTGTACTTCCACTTCCTCTAACACAGTCAGGCTAGCAGCTTGTACTTCCTGTTCCTCTAACAGAGCCAGGCTAGCAGCTTGTGTTTCCTGTTCCTCTAACAGAGCCAGGCTAGCAGGTTGTGTCTACTTCCACTTCCTCTAACAGAGCCAGGCTAGCAGCTTGTACTTCCTGTTCCTCTAACAGAGCCAGGCTAGCAGCTTGTACTTCCTGTTCCTCTAACAGAGCCAGGCTAGCAGCTTGTACTTCCACTTCCTCTAACAGAGCCAGGCTAGCAGCTTCTACTTCCTGTTCCTCTAACAGAGCCAGGCTAGCAGCTTCTACTTCCTGTTCCTCTAACAGAGCCAGGCTAGCAGCTTGTACTTCCACTTCCTCTAACAGAGCCAGGCTAGCAGCTTGTACTTCCTGTTCCTCTAACAGAGCCAGGCTAGCAGCTTGTACTTCCTGTTCCTCTAACAGAGCCAGGCTAGCAGCTTGTACTTCCTGTTCCTCTAACAGAGCCAGGCTAGCAGCTTGTACTTCCTGTTCCTCTAACAGAGCCAGGCTAGCAGCTTGTACTTCCACTTCCTCTAACAGAGCCAGGCTAGCAGCTTGTGCTTCCACTTCCTCTAACAGAGCCAGGCTAGCAGCTTGTGCTTCCACTTCCTCTAACAGAGCCAGGCTAGCAGCTTGTGTCTACTTCCACTTCCTCTAACAGAGCCAGGCTAGCAGCTTGTACTTCCACTTCCTCTAACAGAGCCAGGCTAGCAGCTTGTACTTCCTGTTCCTCTAACAGAGCCAGGCTAGCAGCTTGTACTTCCACTTCCTCTAACAGAGCCAGGCTAGCAGCTTCTACTTCCTGTTCCTCTAACAGAGGCAGGCTAGCAGCTTGTGTCTACTTCCACTTCCTCTAACAGAGCCAGGCTAGCAGCTTGTGCTTCCTGTTCCTCTAACAGAGCCAGGCTAGCAGCTTGTACTTCCACTTCCTCTAACAGAGTCAGGCTAGCAGCTTGTACTTCCTGTTCCTCTAACAGAGCCAGGCTAGCAGCTTGTGTTTCCTGTTCCTCTAACAGAGCCAGGCTAGCAGCTTGTACTTCCTGTTCCTCTAACAGAGCCAGGCTAGCAGCTTGTACTTCCTGTTCCTCTAACAGAGCCAGGCTAGCAGCTTGTACTTCCACTTCCTCTAACAGAGCCAGGCTAGCAGTTTCTACTTCCTGTTCCTCTAACAGAGCCAGGCTAGCAGCTTCTACTTCCTGTTCCTCTAACAGAGCCAGGCTAGCAGCTTGTACTTCCACTTCCTCTAACAGAGCCAGGCTAGCAGCTTGTACTTCCTGTTCCTCTAACAGAGCCAGGCTAGCAGCTTGTACTTCCTGTTCCTGGCATGCACCCTCAACGAACACTTCTTAAATAGTGTTCTAGACAGCACCAAACACTTTGCCCCCTCCAGTATCCTACCAAACCCAGTAACCAACACCCAGCCCCTCTTTGAACTGGAGGAGATAACAGAGCCTGAAGTGAAAAAGATCATTCTGGCTCTGAAAGGCTCCAAAGCCAAGGACGCCTACGGGCTCGACACTGATTTCCTCAAAACATACTCTGATGCACTCATTAAACCCATCACTCTACTAGTGAATCAATCAATCACCTCCAGGGAAGTTCCATCATCCTGGAAGATGGCCATGGTGACCCCTATCTTTAAATCTGGCAACAAGGCACTGGTGACCAATTATAGGCCCATCAGTATACTTCCTGTCATATCCAAAGTTGCAGAGAAGTGGGTGTCGAATCTCATGACTAAACATCTCGACTTGGGCCCCACCCCACTTAACCCAATGCAGTTTGGATTCCGTGCCCTTCACTCAACAGAGTCAGCCAACTGTCTGTTTGTTGAAAAGGTCAAGAGTGCACTAGATAGCAACAAGTATGTTGGTGCTGTCTTCTTAGACCTTAGCAAGGCTTTCGACTGTGTCAACCATAATATCCTCCTAACCAAACTAACTCACTTCAATTTCTCAGCTGCTACAATAGAATGGTTTAGATCCTACTTATCAAACCGAAAACAATGTGTCACGGTCAATGGCGCCAAGTCCCCATATCTAGACAACCCTGTAGGTGTCCCTCAGGGATCAATCCTTGGGCCCCTGCTATTCTCCCTGTATATCAATGACCTGCCAAATGTGTGTCCCGAACTCAATGTACAGATGTATGCCGATGATGCAGTCATCTACACACAGGGCAAGGACATAGAGTTGATTACATCCAGGCTCACATGCGCACTAGACAAGGTACAATGCTGGCTAAACAGCACCTGTCTCCTACTTAATGCGAAAAAGACTGTGTGCATGTTCTTTAGCAAGCGTCCAGAAACCATCAAGCGGTCCAATGTGTTCCTGAGGAAGGAGGGAAGGAAGGAAGAACTAGAACTTGTTTCCCACTTCAAATTCCTTGGGGTCATCTTGGACTCAAACCTGACCTTTAAGAAACACATAAAGAAAGTGAGGAACACCATCAACTTCAACATTTCCAACTTCAAACAAATACGGCCCTCCCTAACACTTGAAGCCGCAAAGACATACCTACACTGTATGGTCTTCTCTCACATTGAATATTGCCTTCTAAACTGGTCATTTACTGGGGCCACAGCCATGAAACCCATAGAACAACTCTACAACAGAGCATTGAAGGTATATGACAGGAAACAGTACTCATACCACCACTGTAAAATCCTGGATAAGCATCAAATTTTAAATTTTGAAAACCTCAGACGTTATAAAAGTTCCTGCTTTGTATATAAATGCCTGCACAGATTAGCCCCTCCCCCTCTCAAGGAGTTTATCCACGAGAAAAGGAACACTGGATTAGCCACTAGATCAAACACCAGAGGGGATTGTGAGGTCCATTTTAGAAAGACCGCCTTCAGCAAAAATTGTCTATCGATAAAGGGAAGTGGAACATGGAACAGCCTTCCGGTCCCCTTAAGGGAATGTCCCACCCTGTCCACCTTTAAGGACCAACTCAGGAAATGGCTGTTAGACAGCCAAATATGCACTCATTAGGGATGTTAGTGATGTTGTATTGACTGAATGTCATGTTAGTGTGGTCATGTCAGTGATGTCAGTTTTTATGAATGAACGTTGTATGGTCCGTTTTGTGTTTGTTTTATGTTAGGACTACGGGTGGAAATTAGCCCTGTGCTATTCCCGGCATATTTACGTCCTTATCATGCTGTGATGTTATGCATACACATGTAAATGATGTTCATTAATTTGCATTGTCCTTAATAAACAAATCTTAATCTTAATCTTAATCCTCTAACAGAGCCAGGCTAGCAGCTTGTACTTCCTGTTCCTCTAACAGAGCCAGGCTAGCAGCTTGTACTTCCTGTTCCTCTAACAGAGCCAGGCTAGCAGCTTGTACTTCCACTTCCTCTAACAGAGCCAGGCTAGCAGCTTGTACTTCCACTTCCTCTAACAGAGCAAGGCTAGCAGCTTGTACTTCCTGCTCCTCTAACAGAGCCAGGCTAGCAGCTTGTACTTCCTGTTCCTCTAACAGAGCCAGGCTAGCAGCTTGTACTTCCACTTCCTCTAACAGAGCCAGGCTAGCAGCTTGTGTCTACTTCCACTTCCTCTAACAGAGCCAGGCTAGCAGCGTGTACTTCCACTTCCTCTAACAGAGCCAGGCTAGCAGCTTGTGTCTACTTCCACTTCCTCTAACAGAGCCAGGCTAGCAGCTTGTACTTCCTGTTCCTCTAACAGAGCCAGGCTAGCAGCTTGTACTTCCTGTTCCTCTAACAGAGCCAGGCTAGCAGCTTGTGTCTACTTCCACTTCCTCTAACAGAGCCAGGCTAGCAGCTTGTACTTCCAGTTCCTCTAACAGAGCCAGGCTAGCAGCTTGTACTTCCTGTTCCTCTAACAGAGCCAGGCTAGCAGCTTGTACTTCCTGTTCCTCTAACAGAGCCAGGCTAGCAGCTTGTACTTCCTGTTCCTCTAACAGAGCCAGGCTAGCAGCTTGTACTTCCTGTTCCTCTAACAGAGCCAGGCTAGCAGCTTGTACTTCCTGTTCCTCTAACAGAGCCAGGCTAGCAGCTTGTACTTCCTGTTCCTCTAACAGAGCCAGGCTAGCAGCTTGTACTTCCACTTCCTCTAACAGAGCCAGGCTAGCAGCTTGTACTTCCTGTTCCTCTAACAGAGCCAGGCTAGCAGCTTGTGTCTACTTCCACTTCCTCTAACAGAGCCAGGCTAGCAGCTTGTACTTCCAGTTCCTCTAACAGAGCCAGGCTAGCAGCTTGTACTTCCTGTTCCTCTAACAGAGCCAGGCTAGCAGCTTGTACTTCCTGTTCCTCTAACAGAGCCAGGCTAGCAGCTTGTACTTCCTGTTCCTCTAACAGAGCCAGGCTAGCAGCTTGCACTTCCTGTTCCTCTAACAGAGCCAGGCTAGCAGCTTGTGCTTCCTGTTCCTCTAACAGAGCCAGGCTAGCAGCTTCTACTTCCTGTTCCTCTAACAGAGCCAGGCTAGCAGCTTGTACTTCCTGTTCCTCTAACAGAGCCAGGCTAGCAGCTTGTACTTCCTGTTCCTCTAACAGAGCCAGGCTAGCAGCTTGTGCTTCCACTTCCTCTAACAGAGCCAGGCTAGCAGCTTGTACTTCCTGTACCTCTAACAGAGCCAGGCTAGCAGCTTGTACTTCCACTTCCTCTAACAGAGCCAGGCTAGCAGCTTGTACTTCCACTTCCTCTAACAGAGCCAGGCTAGCAGCTTGTACTTCCTGTTCCTCTAACAGAGCCAGGCTAGCAGCTTGTACTTCCACTTCCTCTAACAGAGCCAGGCTAGCAGCTTGTACTTCCTGTTCCTCTAACAGAGCCAGGCTAGCAGCTTGTACTTCCTGTTCCTCTAACAGAGCCAGGCTAGCAGCTTGTGTCTACTTCCACTTCCTCTAACAGAGCCAGGCTAGCAGCTTGTACTTCCAGTTCCTCTAACAGAGCCAGGCTAGCAGCTTGTACTTCCTGTTCCTCTAACAGAGCCAGACTAGCAGCTTGTACTTCCTGTTCCTCTAACAGAGCCAGGCTAGCAGCTTGTACTTCCTGTTCCTCTAACAGAGCCAGGCTAGCAGCTTGTGCTTCCACTTCCTCTAACAGAGCCAAGCTAGCAGCTTGTACTTCCTGTTCCTCTAACAGAGCCAGGCTAGCAGCTTGTGCTTCCACTTCCTCTAACAGAGCCAGGCTAGCAGCTTGTGCTTCCACTTCCTCTAACAGAGCCAGGCTAGCAGCTTGTGTCTACTTCCACTTCCTCTAACAGAGCCAGGCTAGCAGCTTGTGCTTCCACTTCCTCTAACAGAGCCAGGCTAGCAGCTTGTGTCTACTTCCACTTCCTCTAACAGAGCCAGGCTAGCAGCTTCTGCTTCCTGTTCCTCTAACAGAGCCAGGCTAGCAGCTTGTACTTCCTGTTCCTCTAACAGAGCCAGGCTAGCAGCTTGTACTTCCAGTTCCTCTAACAGAGCCAGGCTAGCAGCTTGTACTTCCACTTCCTCTAACAGAGCCAGGCTAGCAGCTTGTGCTTCCACTTCCTCTAACAGAGCCAGGCTAGCAGCTTGTACTTCCACTTCCTCTAACAGAGCCAGGCTAGCAGCTTGTACTTCCTGTTCCTCTAACAGAGCCAGGCTAGCAGCTTGTGTCTACTTCCACTTCCTCTAACAGAGCCAGGCTAGCAGCTTGTACTTCCACTTCCTCTAACAGAGCCAGGCTAGCAGCTTGTGTCTACTTCCACTTCCTCTAACGGAGCCAGGCTAGCAGCTTGTACTTCCTGTTCCTCTAACAGAGCCAGGCTAGCAGCTTGTACTTCCTGTTCCTCTAACAGAGCCAGGCTAGCAGCTTGTGTCTACTTCCACTTCCTCTAACAGAGCCAGGCTAGCAGCTTGTACTTCCAGTTCCTCTAACAGAGCCAGGCTAGCAGCTTGTACTTCCTGTTCCTCTAACAGAGCCAGGCTAGCAGCTTGTACTTCCTGTTCCTCTAACAGAGCCAGGCTAGCAGCTTGTACTTCCTGTTCCTCTAACAGAGCCAGGCTAGCAGCTTGTACTTCCACTTCCTCTAACAGAGCCAGGCTAGCAGCTTGTGCTTCCACTTCCTCTAACAGAGCCAAGCTAGCAGCTTGTACTTCCTGTTCCTCTAACAGAGCCAGGCTAGCAGCTTGTGCTTCCACTTCCTCTAACAGAGCCAGGCTAGCAGCTTGTACTTCCTGTTCCTCTAACAGAGCCAGGCTAGCAGCTTGTACTTCCACTTCCTCTAACAGAGCCAGGCTAGCAGCTTGTACTTCCTGTTCCTCTAACAGAGCCAGGCTAGCAGCTTGTGTCTACTTCCACTTCCTCTAACAGAGCCAGGCTAGCAGCTTGTACTTCCAGTTCCTCTAACAGAGCCAGGCTAGCAGCTTGTACTTCCTGTTCCTCTAACAGAGCCAGGCTAGCAGCTTGTACTTCCTGTTCCTCTAACAGAGCCAGGCTAGCAGCTTGAACTTCCTGTTCCTCTAACAGAGCCAGGCTAGCAGCTTGCACTTCCTGTTCCTCTAACAGAGCCAGGCTAGCAGCTTGTGCCTCCACTTCCTCTAACAGAGCCAAGCTAGCAGCTTGTACTTCCTGTTCCTCTAACAGAGCCAGGCTAGCAGCTTGTGCTTCCACTTCCTCTAACAGAGCCAGGCTAGCAGCTTGTACTTCCTGTACCTCTAACAGAGCCAGGCTAGCAGCTTGTACTTCCACTTCCTCTAACAGAGCCAGGCTAGCAGCTTGTACTTCCACTTCCTCTAACAGAGCCAGGCTAGCAGCTTGTACTTCCTGTTCCTCTAACAGAGCCAGGCTAGCAGCTTGTACTTCCACTTCCTCTAACAGAGCCAGGCTAGCAGCTTGTACTTCCTGTTCCTCTAACAGAGCCAGGCTAGCAGCTTCTACTGTCACTTCCTCTAACAGAGCCAGGCTAGCAGCTTGTACTTCCTGTTCCTCTAACAGAGCCAGGCTAGCAGCTTGTACTTCCTGTTCATCTAACAGAGCCAGGCTAGCAGCTTGTACTTCCACTTCCTCTAACAGAGCCAGGCTAGCAGCTTGTGCCTCCACTTCCTCTAACAGAGCCAAGCTAGCAGCTTGTACTTCCTGTTCCTCTAACAGAGCCAGGCTAGCAGCTTGTGCTTCCACTTCCTCTAACAGAGCCAGGCTAGCAGCTTGTACTTCCTGTACCTCTAACAGAGCCAGGCTAGCAGCTTGTACTTCCACTTCCTCTAACAGAGCCAGGCTAGCAGCTTGTACTTCCACTTCCTCTAACAGAGCCAGGCTAGCAGCTTGTACTTCCTGTTCCTCTAACAGAGCCAGGCTAGCAGCTTGTACTTCCACTTCCTCTAACAGAGCCAGGCTAGCAGCTTGTACTTCCTGTTCCTCTAACAGAGCCAGGCTAGCAGCTTCTACTGTCACTTCCTCTAACAGAGCCAGGCTAGCAGCTTGTACTTCCTGTTCCTCTAACAGAGCCAGGCTAGCAGCTTGTACTTCCTGTTCATCTAACAGAGCCAGGCTAGCAGCTTGTACTTCCACTTCCTCTAACAGAGCCAGGCTAGCAGCTTGTACTTCCTGTTCCTCTAACAGAGCCAGGCTAGCAGCTTGTACTTCCTGTTACTCTAACAGAGCCAGGCTAGCAGCTTGTGCTTCCACTTCCTCTAACAGAGCCAGGCTAGCAGCTTGTACTTCCTGTTCCTCTAACAGAGCCAGGCTAGCAGCTTGTGCTTCCACTTCCTCTAACAGAGCCAGGCTAGCAGCTTGTACTTCCTGTTCCTCTAACAGAGCCAGGCTAGCAGCTTGTACTTCCTGTTCCTCTAACAGAGCCAGGCTAGCAGCTTGTACTTCCACTTCCTCTAACAGAGCCAGGCTAGCAGCTTGTACTTCCACTTCCTCTAACAGAGCCAGGCTAGCAGCTTGTACTTCCACTTCCTCTAACAGAGCCAGGCTAGCAGCTTGTACTTCCACTTCCTCTAACAGAGCCAGGCTAGCAGCTTCTACTTCCACTTCCTCTAACAGAGCCAGGCTAGCAGCTTGTACTTCCTGTTCCTCTAACAGAGCCAGGCTAGCAGCTTGTGCTTCCACTTCCTCTAACAGAGCCAGGCTAGCAGCTTGTACTTCCTGTTCCTCTAACAGAGCCAGGCTAGCAGCTTGTGCTTCCACTTCCTCTAACAGAGCCAGGCTAGCAGCTTGTACGTCCACTTCCTCTAACAGAGCCAGGCTAGCAGCTTGTACTTCCACTTCCTCTAACAGAGCCAGGCTAGCAGCTTGTACTTCCTGTTCCTCTAACAGAGCCAGGCTAGCAGCTTGTGCTTCCACTTCCTCTAACAGAGCCAGGCTAGCAGCTTGTACTTCCTGTTCCTCTAACAGAGCCAGGCTAGCAGCTTGTACTTCCTGTTCCTCTAACAGAGCCAGGCTAGCAGCTTGTGTCTACTTCCACTTCCTCTAACAGAGCCAGGCTAGCAGCTTGTACTTCCAGTTCCTCTAACAGAGCCAGGCTAGCAGCTTGTACTTCCTGTTCCTCTAACAGAGCCAGGCTAGCAGCTTGTACTTCCTGTTCCTCTAACAGAGCCAGGCTAGCAGCTTGTACTTCCTGTTCCTCTAACAGAGCCAGGCTAGCAGCTTGTACTTCCTGTTCTTCTAACAGAGCCAGGCTAGCAGCTTGTACTTCCTGTTCCTCTAACAGAGCCAGGCTAGCAGCTTGTACTTCCTGTTCCTCTAACAGAGCCAGGCTAGCAGCTTGTACTTCCACTTCCTCTAACAGAGCCAGGCTAGCAGCTTGTACTTCCTGTTCCTCTAACAGAGCCAGGCTAGCAGCTTGTGTCTACTTCCACTTCCTCTAACAGAGCCAGGCTAGCAGCTTGTACTTCCAGTTCCTCTAACAGAGCCAGGCTAGCAGCTTGTACTTCCTGTTCCTCTAACAGAGCCAGGCTAGCAGCTTGTACTTCCTGTTCCTTTAACAGAGCCAGGCTAGCAGCTTGTACTTCCTGTTCCTCTAACAGAGCCAGGCTAGCAGCTTGCACTTCCTGTTCCTCTAACAGAGCCAGGCTAGCAGCTTGTGCTTCCTGTTCCTCTAACAGAGCCAGGCTAGCAGCTTCTACTTCCTGTTCCTCTAACAGAGCCAGGCTAGCAGCTTGTACTTCCTGTTCCTCTAACAGAGCCAGGCTAGCAGCTTGTACTTCCTGTTCCTCTAACAGAGCCAGGCTAGCAGCTTGTGCTTCCACTTCCTCTAACAGAGCCAGGCTAGCAGCTTGTACTTCCTGTACCTCTAACAGAGCCAGGCTAGCAGCTTGTACTTCCACTTCCTCTAACAGAGCCAGGCTAGCAGCTTGTACTTCCTGTTCCTCTAACAGAGCCAGGCTAGCAGCTTGTACTTCCTGTTCCTTTAACAGAGCCAGGCTAGCAGCTTGTACTTCCTGTTCCTCTAACAGAGCCAGGCTAGCAGCTTGCACTTCCTGTTCCTCTAACAGAGCCAGGCTAGCAGCTTGTGCTTCCTGTTCCTCTAACAGAGCCAGGCTAGCAGCTTCTACTTCCTGTTCCTCTAACAGAGCCAGGCTAGCAGCTTGTACTTCCTGTTCCTCTAACAGAGCCAGGCTAGCAGCTTGTACTTCCTGTTCCTCTAACAGAGCCAGGCTAGCAGCTTGTGCTTCCACTTCCTCTAACAGAGCCAGGCTAGCAGCTTGTACTTCCTGTACCTCTAACAGAGCCAGGCTAGCAGCTTGTACTTCCACTTCCTCTAACAGAGCCAGGCTAGCAGCTTGTACTTCCACTTCCTCTAACAGAGCCAGGCTAGCAGCTTGTACTTCCTGTACCTCTAACAGAGCCAGGCTAGCAGCTTGTACTTCCAGTTCCTCTAACAGAGCCAGGCTAGCAGCTTGTACTTCCTGTTCCTCTAACAGAGCCAGGCTAGCAGCTTGTACTTCCTGTTCCTTTAACAGAGCCAGGCTAGCAGCTTGTACTTCCTGTTCCTCTAACAGAGCCAGGCTAGCAGCTTGCACTTCCTGTTCCTCTAACAGAGCCAGGCTAGCAGCTTGTGCTTCCTGTTCCTCTAACAGAGCCAGGCTAGCAGCTTCTACTTCCTGTTCCTCTAACAGAGCCAGGCTAGCAGCTTGTACTTCCTGTTCCTCTAACAGAGCCAGGCTAGCAGCTTGTACTTCCTGTTCCTCTAACAGAGCCAGGCTAGCAGCTTGTGCTTCCACTTCCTCTAACAGAGCCAGGCTAGCAGCTTGTACTTCCTGTACCTCTAACAGAGCCAGGCTAGCAGCTTGTACTTCCACTTCCTCTAACAGAGCCAGGCTAGCAGCTTGTACTTCCACTTCCTCTAACAGAGCCAGGCTAGCAGCTTGTACTTCCTGTTCCTCTAACAGAGCCAGGCTAGCAGCTTGTACTTCCACTTCCTCTAACAGGAAGCTATTAGCTATTCTTTCGGAGTTGGTTAAGGTTAGGGTTAAGTTTAGGCATTCTTTCGGAGTTGGTTAAGGTTAGGGTTAAGTTTAGGCATTCTTTCGGAGTTGGTTAAGGTTAGGGTTAAGTTTAGGCATTCTTTCGGAGTTGGTTAAGGTTAGAGTTTGTCGCAGAGCATGGCAATAGAATGCAGCCTATTTCCGCACTGCCGCTCTCTCGCGCTGCCGCGGTCACATGGGCGTCGGGACCAATCAGAGAAACGCTGAACGCAAGTTGGTTGCCTAAAATGTTGACGCATCCGGGGAAGATGTCAAATAAATTAACTTCCCTTAAAGTAAAATTAACTTAAAGGTGTCCCTTTAAGAATGCACCAATACCAATGACCTGTATCAGATAGTAGGGGCTGATGTAAGGTTCCCATAATGTTGGCAACAGGCATTTCACAGATTTCTTTTTGACCTGAATCCTATAGTTCTGTTGTGAGGAAGACATGTGATAATCTGACCTAAATTATATAAAATAAGTCAAATTCGCCAAAATGTCGGCGTGTTCCTTTAAACTTTAAACTAAAATAATGTTGCTTCCTCTCTTGTTTCGTTATCACCTTTTTAACACTTTTCTTAAACCCTGATCTGTCACTTCCTTCTCTTTCTTTTGTTCTTTTCCGTTGCTTCCTTCCCTCTTCTTTTGTTTTACGACACCTCCTCTCCTCTCCTCTCCTCTCTTCCTCCTCCTTCTCTCCTCCTCCTCTCCTCCTCCTCCTTCTCTCCTCCTCCTCTCCTCCTTCTCCTTCTCTCCTCCTCCTCTCCTCCTCCTCCTTCTCTCCTCCTCCTCTCCTCCTTCTCTCCTCCTCCTCTCCTCCTCTCCTCCTCCTCTCCTCTCCTCTCCTCTCCTCTCCTCTCCTCTCCTCTCCTCCTCCTCTCCTCTCCTCCTCCTCTCCTCCTCTCCTTCTCCTCCTCTCCTCTTCCTCCTCTCTTCCTCCTCTCCTCCTTCTCTCCTCCTCCTCCTCTCTTCCTCTCCTCCTCTCCTCTCCTCCTCCTCTTGTACTTCCTGTTCCTCTAACATAGCCAGGCTAGCAGCTTGTACTTCCTGTTCCTCTAACAGAGCCAAGCTAGCAGCTTGTACTTCCTGTTCCTCTAACAGAGCCAGGCTAGCAGCTTGTACTTCCTGTTCCTCTAACAGAGCCAGGCTAGCAGCTTGTGCTTCCACTTCCTCTAACAGAGCCAGGCTAGCAGCTTGTGCTTCCACTTCCTCTAACAGAGTCAGGCTAGCAGCTTGTACTTCCTGTTCCTCTAACAGAGCCAGGCTAGCAGCTTGTGCTTTCACTTCCTCTAACAGAGCCAGGCTAGCAGCTTGTGTCTACTTCCACTTCCTCTAACAGAGCCAGGCTAGCAGCTTGTACTTCCACTTCCTCTAACAGAGCCAGGCTAGCAGCTTGTACTTCCTGTTCCTCTAACAGAGTCAGGCTAGCAGCTTGTACTTCCACTTCCTCTAACAGAGCCAGGCTAGCAGCTTCTACTTCCTGTTCCTCTAACAGAGGCAGGCTAGCAGCTTGTGTCTACTTCCACTTCCTCTAACAGAGCCAGGCTAGCAGCTTGTGCTTCCTGTTCCTCTAACAGAGCCAGGCTAGCAGCTTGTACTTCCACTTCCTCTAACACAGTCAGGCTAGCAGCTTGTACTTCCTGTTCCTCTAACAGAGCCAGGCTAGCAGCTTGTGTTTCCTGTTCCTCTAACAGAGCCAGGCTAGCAGGTTGTGTCTACTTCCACTTCCTCTAACAGAGCCAGGCTAGCAGCTTGTACTTCCTGTTCCTCTAACAGAGCCAGGCTAGCAGCTTGTACTTCCTGTTCCTCTAACAGAGCCAGGCTAGCAGCTTGTACTTCCACTTCCTCTAACAGAGCCAGGCTAGCAGCTTCTACTTCCTGTTCCTCTAACAGAGCCAGGCTAGCAGCTTCTACTTCCTGTTCCTCTAACAGAGCCAGGCTAGCAGCTTGTACTTCCACTTCCTCTAACAGAGCCAGGCTAGCAGCTTGTACTTCCTGTTCCTCTAACAGAGCCAGGCTAGCAGCTTGTACTTCCTGTTCCTCTAACAGAGCCAGGCTAGCAGCTTGTACTTCCTGTTCCTCTAACAGAGCCAGGCTAGCAGCTTGTACTTCCTGTTCCTCTAACAGAGCCAGGCTAGCAGCTTGTACTTCCACTTCCTCTAACAGAGCCAGGCTAGCAGCTTGTACTTCCACTTCCTCTAACAGAGCAAGGCTAGCAGCTTGTACTTCCTTTTCCTCTAACAGAGCCAGGCTAGCAGCTTGTACTTCCTGTTCCTCTAACAGAGCCAGACTAGCAGCTTGTACTTCCACTTCCTCTAACAGAGCCAGGCTAGCAGCTTGTGTCTACTTCCACTTCCTCTAACAGAGCCAGGCTAGCAGCTTGTACTTCCACTTCCTCTAACAGAGCCAGGCTAGCAGCTTGTGTCTACTTCCACTTCCTCTAACAGAGCCAGGCTAGCAGCTTCTACTTCCTGTTCCTCTAACAGAGCCAGGCTAGCAGCTTGTACTTCCTGTTCCTCTAACAGAGCCAGGCTAGCAGCTTGTGTCTACTTCCACTTCCTCTAACAGAGCCAGGCTAGCAGCTTGTACTTCCAGTTCCTCTAACAGAGCCAGGCTAGCAGCTTGTACTTCCTGTTCCTCTAACAGAGCCAGGCTAGCAGCTTGTACTTCCTGTTCCTCTAACAGAGCCAGGCTAGCAGCTTGTACTTCCTGTTCCTCTAACAGAGCCAGGCTAGCAGCTTGTACTTCCACTTCCTCTAACAGAGCCAGGCTAGCAGCTTGTGCTTCCACTTCCTCTAACAGAGCCAAGCTAGCAGCTTGTACTTCCTGTTCCTCTAACAGAGCCAGGCTAGCAGCTTGTGCTTCCACTTCCTCTAACAGAGCCAGGCTAGCAGCTTGTACTTCCTGTTCCTCTAACAGAGCCAGGCTAGCAGCTTGTACTTCCACTTCCTCTAACAGAGCCAGGCTAGCAGCTTGTACTTCCTGTTCCTCTAACAGAGCCAGGCTAGCAGCTTGTGTCTACTTCCACTTCCTCTAACAGAGCCAGGCTAGCAGCTTGTACTTCCAGTTCCTCTAACAGAGCCAGGCTAGCAACTTGTACTTCCTGTTCCTCTAACAGAGCCAGGCTAGCAGCTTGTACTTCCTGTTCCTCTAACAGAGCCAGGCTAGCAGCTTGAACTTCCTGTTCCTCTAACAGAGCCAGGCTAGCAGCTTGCACTTCCTGTTCCTCTAACAGAGCCAGGCTAGCAGCTTGTGCCTCCACTTCCTCTAACAGAGCCAAGCTAGCAGCTTGTACTTCCTGTTCCTCTAACAGAGCCAGGCTAGCAGCTTGTGCTTCCACTTCCTCTAACAGAGCCAGGCTAGCAGCTTGTACTTCCTGTACCTCTAACAGAGCCAGGCTAGCAGCTTGTACTTCCACTTCCTCTAACAGAGCCAGGCTAGCAGCTTGTACTTCCACTTCCTCTAACAGAGCCAGGCTAGCAGCTTGTACTTCCTGTTCCTCTAACAGAGCCAGGCTAGCAGCTTGTACTTCCACTTCCTCTAACAGAGCCAGGCTAGCAGCTTGTACTTCCTGTTCCTCTAACAGAGCCAGGCTAGCAGCTTCTACTGTCACTTCCTCTAACAGAGCCAGGCTAGCAGCTTGTACTTCCTGTTCCTCTAACAGAGCCAGGCTAGCAGCTTGTACTTCCTGTTCATCTAACAGAGCCAGGCTAGCAGCTTGTACTTCCACTTCCTCTAACAGAGCCAGGCTAGCAGCTTGTACTTCCTGTTCCTCTAACAGAGCCAGGCTAGCAGCTTGTACTTCCTGTTACTCTAACAGAGCCAGGCTAGCAGCTTGTGCTTCCACTTCCTCTAACAGAGCCAGGCTAGCAGCTTGTACTTCCTGTTCCTCTAACAGAGCCAGGCTAGCAGCTTGTGCTTCCACTTCCTCTAACAGAGCCAGGCTAGCAGCTTGTACTTCCTGTTCCTCTAACAGAGCCAGGCTAGCAGCTTGTACTTCCTGTTCCTCTAACAGAGCCAGGCTAGCAGCTTGTACTTCCACTTCCTCTAACAGAGCCAGGCTAGCAGCTTGTACTTCCACTTCCTCTAACAGAGCCAGGCTAGCAGCTTGTACTTCCACTTCCTCTAACAGAGCCAGGCTAGCAGCTTGTACTTCCACTTCCTCTAACAGAGCCAGGCTAGCAGCTTCTACTTCCACTTCCTCTAACAGAGCCAGGCTAGCAGCTTGTACTTCCTGTTCCTCTAACAGAGCCAGGCTAGCAGCTTGTGCTTCCACTTCCTCTAACAGAGCCAGGCTAGCAGCTTGTACTTCCTGTTCCTCTAACAGAGCCAGGCTAGCAGCTTGTGCTTCCACTTCCTCTAACAGAGCCAGGCTAGCAGCTTGTACGTCCACTTCCTCTAACAGAGCCAGGCTAGCAGCTTGTACTTCCACTTCCTCTAACAGAGCCAGGCTAGCAGCTTGTACTTCCTGTTCCTCTAACAGAGCCAGGCTAGCAGCTTGTGCTTCCACTTCCTCTAACAGAGCCAGGCTAGCAGCTTGTACTTCCTGTTCCTCTAACAGAGCCAGGCTAGCAGCTTGTACTTCCTGTTCCTCTAACAGAGCCAGGCTAGCAGCTTGTGTCTACTTCCACTTCCTCTAACAGAGCCAGGCTAGCAGCTTGTACTTCCAGTTCCTCTAACAGAGCCAGGCTAGCAGCTTGTACTTCCTGTTCCTCTAACAGAGCCAGGCTAGCAGCTTGTACTTCCTGTTCCTCTAACAGAGCCAGGCTAGCAGCTTGTACTTCCTGTTCCTCTAACAGAGCCAGGCTAGCAGCTTGTACTTCCTGTTCTTCTAACAGAGCCAGGCTAGCAGCTTGTACTTCCTGTTCCTCTAACAGAGCCAGGCTAGCAGCTTGTACTTCCTGTTCCTCTAACAGAGCCAGGCTAGCAGCTTGTACTTCCACTTCCTCTAACAGAGCCAGGCTAGCAGCTTGTACTTCCTGTTCCTCTAACAGAGCCAGGCTAGCAGCTTGTGTCTACTTCCACTTCCTCTAACAGAGCCAGGCTAGCAGCTTGTACTTCCAGTTCCTCTAACAGAGCCAGGCTAGCAGCTTGTACTTCCTGTTCCTCTAACAGAGCCAGGCTAGCAGCTTGTACTTCCTGTTCCTTTAACAGAGCCAGGCTAGCAGCTTGTACTTCCTGTTCCTCTAACAGAGCCAGGCTAGCAGCTTGCACTTCCTGTTCCTCTAACAGAGCCAGGCTAGCAGCTTGTGCTTCCTGTTCCTCTAACAGAGCCAGGCTAGCAGCTTCTACTTCCTGTTCCTCTAACAGAGCCAGGCTAGCAGCTTGTACTTCCTGTTCCTCTAACAGAGCCAGGCTAGCAGCTTGTACTTCCTGTTCCTCTAACAGAGCCAGGCTAGCAGCTTGTGCTTCCACTTCCTCTAACAGAGCCAGGCTAGCAGCTTGTACTTCCTGTACCTCTAACAGAGCCAGGCTAGCAGCTTGTACTTCCACTTCCTCTAACAGAGCCAGGCTAGCAGCTTGTACTTCCACTTCCTCTAACAGAGCCAGGCTAGCAGCTTGTACTTCCTGTTCCTCTAACAGAGCCAGGCTAGCAGCTTGTACTTCCACTTCCTCTAACAGGAAGCTATTAGCTATTCTTTCGGAGTTGGTTAAGGTTAGGGTTAAGTTTAGGCATTCTTTCGGAGTTGGTTAAGGTTAGGGTTAAGTTTAGGCATTCTTTCGGAGTTGGTTAAGGTTAGGGTTAAGTTTAGGCATTCTTTCGGAGTTGGTTAAGGTTAGAGTTTGTCGCAGAGCATGGCAATAGAATGCAGCCTATTTCCGCACTGCCGCTCTCTCGCGCTGCCGCGGTCACATGGGCGTCGGGACCAATCAGAGAAACGCTGAACGCAAGTTGGTTGCCTAAAATGTTGACGCATCCGGGGAAGATGTCAAATAAATTAACTTCCCTTAAAGTAAAATTAACTTAAAGGTGTCCCTTTAAGAATGCACCAATACCAATGACCTGTATCAGATAGTAGGGGCTGATGTAAGGTTCCCATAATGTTGGCAACAGGCATTTCACAGATTTCTTTTTGACCTGAATCCTATAGTTCTGTTGTGAGGAAGACATGTGATAATCTGACCTAAATTATATAAAATAAGTCAAATTCGCCAAAATGTCGGCGTGTTCCTTTAAACTTTAAACTAAAATAATGTTGCTTCCTCTCTTGTTTCGTTATCACCTTTTTAACACTTTTCTTAAACCCTGATCTGTCACTTCCTTCTCTTTCTTTTGTTCTTTTCCGTTGCTTCCTTCCCTCTTCTTTTGTTTTACGACACCTCCTCTCCTCTCCTCTCCTCTCTTCCTCCTCCTTCTCTCCTCCTCCTCTCCTCCTCCTCCTTCTCTCCTCCTCCTCTCCTCCTTCTCCTTCTCTCCTCCTCCTCTCCTCCTCCTCCTTCTCTCCTCCTCCTCTCCTCCTTCTCTCCTCCTCCTCTCCTCCTCTCCTCCTCCTCTCCTCTCCTCTCCTCTCCTCTCCTCTCCTCTCCTCTCCTCTCCTCCTCCTCTCCTCTCCTCCTCCTCTCCTCCTCTCCTTCTCCTCCTCTCCTCTTCCTCCTCTCTTCCTCCTCTCCTCCTTCTCTCCTCCTCCTCCTCTCTTCCTCTCCTCCTCTCCTCTCCTCCTCCTCTCCTCTCCTCCTTCGTTGTGTCTTTTTATTTTCTGTCGTTTTGACGGTTTAGTTTCTGCCCTCTGTGTCCCTCTCTCCCTCCGATCAGCCCTTTAAAGACGACACCGAGCTGAAGTCCGACCTGCGCAGCGACACCCTGGAGACACGCCAGGAGTACGACCTCAAGGTGACCCCGCACACACACACACACACACACACACGCACGCACGCACACACGCACACACACATGTATAAAGCACACACAAGATATTACGTTTATATTAAAGCTGTATTTTTTATTTTTTTTATCCACTTTTTCTCCCATTTTCTATATTTTCTCCCATCCCAATTTCGTATCATCCAATTCAACCCTCCCCTGTCACGAACGCTGTTTCTTGCCTCCCACAAGCCGGCTGCAATGTGGACTAAGTCATACATAGCACAAGTCCCCTCCGGTACTTGAGGTAACAGCAGTCGCATCTTTTCACCTGCGCAGCTCGACCTCTCAGTGGCGAGGAGTAACGCGTGGGAGGCTCACGCTGCCCCCGACACTTCCTGATTCTACTGCGCAGGCGCACCAACCGACCTGTAGGAGTCGCTGTCCACAACGCCCGATCCCCACCCATCAGTTTCCCACCCCCTAATACGGCCAATGTGTATTAGTACGGACGACCAGCTAAACTGAAAGCAAATGTGGAGCGCTGGGCTCGAACAGGCGAGCCCAGCGTCTCCAGATTTTGTGGCGAGCGCCTTGCCCACTATGCCACGTAGCCGCCCTATTAAAGCTGTATTTTTATTAGCAAGAGTGAGTTGACCTGCCCAGCAGAAATAGAGCTGACCACACCATGCTAGCTGACCACACCATGCTAACACCATGCTAGCTGACCACACCATGCTAGCTGACCACACCATGCTAACACCATGCTAGCTGACCACACCATGCTAACACCATGCTAGCTGACCACACCATGCTAACACCATGCTAGCTGACCACACCATGCTAACACCATGCTAGCTGACCACACCATGCTAACACCATTCTAGCTGACCACACCATGCTAGCTGACCACACCATGCAAGCTGACCACACCATGCTAACACCATGCTAGCTGACCACACCATGCTAACACCATGCCAGCTGACCACACCATGCTAGCTGACCACACCATGCTAGCTGACCACACCATGCTAACACCATGCTAGCTGACCACACCATGCTAACACCATGCTAACACCATGCTAGCTAACCACACCATGCTAGCTGACCACACCATGCTAACACCATGCTAGCTAACCACACCATGCTAACACCATGCTAACACCATGCTAGCTGACCACACCATGCTAACACCATGCTAGCTGACCACACCATGCTAGCTGACCACACCATGCTAGCTGACCACACCATGCAAACACCATGCTAGCGACCACACCATGCTAGCTGACCACACCATGCTAGCTGATCACACCCATGCTAACACCATGCTAGCTGATCACACCATGCTAACACCATGCTAGCTGACCACACCATGCTAGCTGACCACACCATGCTAACACCATGCTAGCTGACCACACCATGCTAGCTGACCACACCATGCTAGCTGACCACACCATGCTAGCTGACCACACCATGCTAACACCATGCTAGCTGACCACACCATGCTAACACCATGCTAGCTGACCACACCATGCTAACACCATGCTAGCTGACCACACCATGCTAACACCATGCTAGCTGACCACACCATGCTAACACCATGCTAGCTGACCACACCATGCTAGCTGACCACACCATGCTAGCTGATCACACCATGCTAACACCATGCTAGCTGACCCACAACCATGAGCTGACCACACCATGCTAACACCATGCTAGCTGACCACACCATGCTAACACCATGCTAACACCATGCTAGCTGACCACACCATGCTAGCTGACCACACCATGCTAGCTGACCACACCATGCTAACACCATGCTAGCTGACCACACCATGCTAACACCATGCTAACACCATGCTAGCTGACCACACCATACTAACACCATGCTAGCTGACCACACCATGCTAACACCATGCTAACACCATGCTAGCTGACCACACCATGCTAACACCATGCTAGCTGACCACACCATGCTAGCTGACCACACCATGCTAACACCATGCTAGCTGACCACACCATGCTAACACCATGCTAACACCATGCTAGCTGACCACACCATGCTAGCTGACAAAGCAACATGTAAAAAATCTCTCTTCCTCACGGTCTCTCCCTCTCTTCCTCATGGTCTCTCTCTCTCTCCTTCTCTTCCTCATGGTCTCTCTCTCTCTCTCTCTCCCTCTCCTCCTCATGGTCTCTCTCTCTCTCTCCCTCTCTTCCTCATGGTCTCTCTCTCTCTCTTCCTCACGGTCTCTCTCTCTCTCCCTCTCTTCCTCATGGTCTCTCTCTCTCTCCCTCCCTCTCTTCCTCATGGTCTCTCTCTCTCTCTCTCCCTCTCCTCCTCATGGTCTCTCGCCCCCTCCAGGACCCCACTAATGGCTACTATAACGTGCGGGCCTCCACCCACGATGACGGCCGGTCCGCCTCCCGCTCCACGCTGCACTACTCTGACTACCGCTCCCCGGGGGGAACACCAGGGGGCGCCACCGCCTCCATCAGCAGCAGCACGGGTGGCTCCGGGGCCACGGCTAGCGGGGGGGCCCCCGGCCTGCCCCCGGGCCCCCTCACCTCCCCGGGACGCCCCCAGGCCTGCTACGACCCCCGCCCGCCCTCCAGGCTGTCCCACGTGGGCTACGCCCAGTTCAACACCTTCACGCGGGGGGGCCAGAGCCAGCAGCAGCAGCCGCCCGCCCCCCCTCCCAACCCCAACCCGCCCGGGGAGCTCAGCCTCCTGGACGCCCCCCCCGCCCCAGCTGGCCTACGACAACTACGGCTACCCCTCCCACTACCCCTCGCCCAACCCCAACCCCTCCCACTACCCCTCGCCCAACCCCTCCCACTACCCCTCGCCCAACCCCTCCCACTACCCCTCCTACCGCATGGGGTTCGCCCCCCCGCCCAGCCTGGCCCCCCTGGAGGCCGGGCCGTCCTACGA
>NC_140168.1:114260740-114503240 GCF_963971535.1 Notolepis coatsorum
TATTTTGCACATAATCTCACATACGTCTAAAAACTCTAAACAGTTTTGCACACATTCATTTAGTTATTGAGAGTAAATGTGAATATGATCACCAGTGATGTCATCAGGGACATTGAATCATTGTGTTGTGTTAATTACAGCTCCATGAAATTATGTAGATGAAAAAATAGCAATACTTATAGGGACTGCTACCTTATCATTTCATTGAGCTGTAATTAACACAATACAAGGATTCAATGTCCCTGATGACTAAATTGTGTGTGCAAAATTGTTTAAATAAATGAGCATTGCTTTTGGTGTAGTTCTCCTTCAAAGGGAAACTGCCCGTTTCCACTTCTTTTTATTAAAAAGAAAAAAAATTATTTAAGATTTGGGGGGCTTTCTGTATTTTTCACCCATCCCAATTTTAGTCGTTATGCCAATTGCCTTCCTGGTCGTTGCGTGCATTGTCCCACTGTCGGCCTGGGGAGGGTGTAGAACTACCACATGCCTCCTCCGATACATGTGGAGTCAGCCAGCCGCTTCTTTTCACCTGACAGCGAGGAGTTTCACTGGGGGAACATAACGCGTGCAGAGGTTCACGCTATCTCCCCCAGATCCCCTCCCTGCTGAACAGGCGCCCCGAGCGACCAGTAGGAGTCACAGTTTACAACGACCAGGACACATACCCCGCTGGCTTCCCATCCGCTAACACTGCCAATAACACAAGCCGGAGGTACCGCTGACAGCTGGATTAGATCCCAGAGTCTCTGGCGGTGGTAGGCGAGTGTTTAGTTCCCTGCGCTACACAGCCACTCCCCTCCCGTTTCCACTTCTACTGCTAGCGCCGTTTCCATGGTCAGCTACCTGCTAGTAAGTAAGAGATGTCAACTGGCAGATCGCTGGTCGCTGCAGACGCTAGCAGAGCTATGGCTCTGGATGCTAGCAGTTAGCTTACAATGGTGAAGGGTGTTGGCGTGGAAGGCAGAGTGGGTTGTACAACTTCAAGGTGCCTTTCGAGTGCCATCGCTGTTAGGAAGGAGCACGGGAAGGACGGTCGTAAGTACTTAATTTTTATTATTATATTGTTTTAAGAAGTGTGTTTCTAGTCAACAGCGGAACATTGGTCCTGACGGTGGTGGGAAGTCCATTCCATCATCGCGGAGTGAGGACAGAGAATAGCCCGCATCGCTTTGATGAACCCCCCAAGAGTCCGAATAGGTCTCAGGTGGGCAGAAGATGCAGAGCGCAGGGCACACGTGATTTATGAACTGCATAGCATTCATCCCATCTCAGACTGTGCTATAGGAATCAGACTGTGCTATAGGAATCAGACTGTGCTATAGGAATCAGACTGTGCTATAGGAATCAGACTGTGCTATAGGAATCTGTTTACGTCCCTGAAGTCACTGTGTCGATTCACTTGGAGAATAAGTAGATTTCTGCAGATTTCAGTTTCAGACATTTCTAATATCCTATTCCTATATTCCTAAATATGTGTCTATTAAAGGAGCTCCCGTCTATACGGAGCTACTGAGCAGTTTGATCCTGTAGATGGACTGGCTGACGCGCCGTTCTGATACCAAAACAGTCCTTTGTCCCAATGATACATGCAGGCAGCTTTACTGGGAAAATGGTATTTATTTTCCTTCACCGTGCCAACAGCATGTCTTCTTAAACTGATTAAATAATAATGGATACATTAACTAATTACATACAAACATTTTGACCTGTGACCTGCGTCGTGCGTGCGGTCAAAAACCATTGCCCTTTCCGGGTCAAAACTCCTCCTCCTACAGGTTTACCTGACGCTTAAATAAAAGAAGCGCCACCCCCTGGTCACATAAATCCACTGCACATTAAATCAATTTTGGCCGTTACACACCGGCCCCTAATTGTTAAGGCAAGCAGACATAACAATTCAAAAATAAATAAACAAAACAAATAAGAGCCAAAACATGTCATGGATTAAGTGCATCTACATTCCATGAACCAAACACAGTTTTGTCACTGGCCTTACAATGGTGCTACTTTTAGTCTGCAATTTCACAGAACGCACCAGACCTTGTTTGTCTGGAAAGACCTCCAGAACCCTGCCAAGTGGCCAGGACCCACGAGGAGCTGAAGAGTCCATGACGACTACAATATCTCCAGCTGCCAAACTCATTTTACTCTTGTCCCAGAGAAAGCACAGAAAATCACTGCCTTCCTCAGCGACCTTCACCTGGTGGAACATGGCTTGAATGTCACCCATGAATGCCACCGGTTCCTCTCTGAAGCGAGTTAGCACTCCTGGTTCCTCCTCCTTTCCTGGTTCTTCGACTTCCTGTTCCTCCTTGTTACGACCCCTGTGAGTCTAAGGGTAAAGGGCTGTAACATAACAGTTGGTTGACAGAAAAGATGGACCACGTTTGTAAACAACAATGATATTTATTGAAAGATGCAAAGGAAGCACATGTAGCTCAGGGGTGAGCCCAGGCCAAAACAACAAACAAACACCACTATACTCCAAATAAACACAATCTAATCTATGGTAAAAGAGATTACATTACCTAAACTACTCTTACCTAACCAAAACAGGAGAAAACAATGTCCAAAGGAAATGGCAGCTCACCCCATCTGTGCTTCCTGAGAAAGAGAGAAAAACACATTAATTATACAGAAACAAAAGCAGAATATATACAAAAACAAACTATAACGGACAATGCTCTCTCTGTGGCCATACACACACAAGGAAATTACTACTAAGCACCAAAGGCCAATAAACGAAATGCAATGCTGTCAAAGTTACAGGTTTACCAAAAACACAACATGCCTAGCCTCATGCCAGAGAGAGAGAAAGACTGAAGTGAGAAGCCATGTTTTAACAGGTGTGGGGTGATCCATGATTGGGTGGTGTGGATTGAGTGTTGGAGTCTGGAAAGCCATCCACCAATCACTGCTGTGTTGCAATAATGGAAGGATTGGCCTGGCAGGGACCAATGGGGAAGGGAACAATGGCTGGAGGGAGGAAACAAACAAAATGGAGAACACACACACATGGAGACACACACTGGGGAATATATACATTGGGATGTAACACCCCCATACATAAGACAAAAAACATGCCTACATAAACTACCAACTAAACATGTTTTTTTTTTCCTTTAACAACGAGATAACATCCCCGAGATAACATGCACTCCAAAACAAAGAGCTATGAAAAAACTAGCAGCAACATAAAACGATTCCACAGCAACATAGACCGAGTAGACAGCAAAAATAGATCAAGTCGACAGCAATATACAATAGAACGAGTCGACAGCAAAATAGAACAAGTCGACAGCACGAGAGATTTAACTCCGAGATAGAGCATCCGCCAACACATTCTCAGACCCCTTCTTATGCTTTATGCTGAGGTTATAATTTTGCACTATGAGCGCCCAACGCATGAGGCGCTGATTGTGGTTGTACATCCGCAACAGAAAAACCAATGGGTTGTGGTCGGTGTATACTACCACTGGTAATACGCTCGAACCGACATACACCTCAAAATGTTGCAACGCATACAACATAGCCAAAGTCTCCTTTTCAATAGTGGAATAGTTTAGTTGATGTTTGTTAAATTTCCGGGAGAAATAACAAACCGGGTGACTGACACCATCATGATCTTCCTGTAATAACACCCCTCCAGCTCCCACCCCGCTGGCATCCACCTCCAGCTGGAACGGCAGGGAGAAATCTGGAGCAGAGAGAACAGGGGAACTGCATAAGAGAGCTTTAACACTATCAAATGCATTTTGACAATCAGCTGTCCAAATGAATGGTTTGGACGGGCTACACAGGCTAGTGAGAGAAGTGACGACAGAAGAAAAGTTTCGGCAAAAACCACGGTAATACCCAGCCATCCCAAGGAATCTACGCAATTCCCGCCTAGTAGTAGGCACTGGAAAAGTTGTGATTGCAGA
Source organism: Notolepis coatsorum (assembly GCF_963971535.1). Lineage (NCBI taxonomy): Eukaryota > Metazoa > Chordata > Actinopteri > Aulopiformes > Paralepididae > Notolepis > Notolepis coatsorum. The sequence continues at coordinate 114,264,667 of NC_140168.1, forward strand.
TATTTTTGCATCCACCGGACGCACTTGGCCTTGTCCTACCTGCTTACCAAGATAGGTAACCGTAGCCTTGCCGAACTCACACTTGGCAAGGTTAAGGGTCAGGGAGGCTCCAGCTAAGCGGTCAAAGACAGTTTGCAAGGTTGTCATGTGGTCACGCCAGTTGGTCGAATAGACAACCAGGTCATCGAGATAGGCATTACAATTTGGAACACCAGCCAGGACTAGGGTCACCAGTTGCTGGAAAGTGGCCGGGGCATTACGCATTCCAAAAGGCATTACAGTATATTGCAAAAAATTGTCAGGAGTAACAAACGCCGAGATTTCCGAGGCACGGGGGGTCAAAGGGACCTGCCAGTAACCCTTTAACAAATCTAGTTTGCTAACATAGGTGGCAGATCCAAGGTTGTCAATACAATCTTCCATGCGGGGCAGTGGGAAGGAATCAGGCACGGTGACAGCATTTACCTTCCGGAAATCAGTACAAAATCTAGGAGTTCCATCCGATTTGGGAGCTAACAAGCAAGGTGAACTCCAGGGACTGCAACTTGGCTTGGCTAAACCATGTTTTAACAAATAGTCAACCTCCTGTTGCATCATGGCCCTCTTGGTGATGTTAACACGGTATGCATGTTGCTTGATAGGCACAGCATTGTTAACTTTAATATCATGGGCCAATACAGAAGTACAGGAGGGAACATCACCAAACAGAGCCATGTAGGCCTGAATCAAATTTGTGATGTCCTCTCGCTGCTCCTCAGGTAAGTGTGCTAAGTGAGTGGGCAGGTTCAATAACATCTCAGTGTTGGACAATCTAGCACCCTGATGGGCTGCATTGCGCAACTCCAAGCCATCTACATCCTCACCACTAACGTCAGGAGAGTCCGGAACTATTGGAGTTGAGGCAACAGCAGAGACGGCCAGTCCGGCTGTCTGGTCTGAGGTCTTCACCTGCACACTATCTCTGGAAAAATATGGTTTAAGCATATTGATGTGGCAAACACGAGAGTGACGTTTACGATCAGGGGTGCGAACCACATAGTCTGTATCACTTATCTTCTTGTCTATTGCATACGGTCCGGAAAAACGAGCGGAAAGAGCAGAACCAAGGATAGGTAACAGGACTAGAACCTTATCACCTGGCTGGAAAGATCGAGAAACAGCTTTCTCGTCATAGTGCCGTTTCATAGTTCTCTGGGAAGAAGAGAGCGCTTCTTTTGCGAGAGAGCACGCCTGATGCAGTCGCTCTCGAAACTGGCTAACAAAATCTAGAACATTAGTGGGTGTGCTGGCACCCTTTGACATGAACCGTTCTTTAAGAACTTTCAGAGGCCCTCTAACAGTGTGCCCAAAAACGAGCTCAGCAGGACTGAAACCAAGAGACTCCTGTATGGTCTCTCGCGCAGCAAATAGAACAAGGGGGACACCCTCATCCCAATCTTTCTCTGTGTCTAAGCAATATTTACGCAGCATGGACTTTAAGGTCTGATGCCAACGTTCTAGAGCCCCCTGAGTTTCAGGGTGGTAGGCACTGGACACTATATGTCGGATACCCAGGGACTGTAACACTTGCTCAAATAACCTAGACAGGAAGTTGGTGCCTTGGTCCGTTTGTACTACCTTAGGCAGTCCAAACGTGGAGAAGAACTTCGTCAAAGCCTTAATTATTACAGGCGCTGTAATTCTGCGAAGAGGGATAGCCTCAGGGAAACGGGTGGCGGTACACATTATTGTCAACAAAAACTGATTGCCGGTTTTGGTCCTTGGCAACGGACCAACACAGTCAACTATGACATGTTCAAATGGTTCACCGACCGCTGGTATAGGACAGAGGGGAGCAGGTGGAATTACCTGGTTTGGCTTTCCGGTGATCTGACAAGTACTACAGGTACGACAGTACTGTGCTACATCGGACTTCAAACCGGGCCAAAAGAAATGTTGAAGTATTCTGTTGTATGTTTTAGTGACTCCCAAGTGTCCAGACCAAGGGTGGTCATGGGCCAAGAACAGTACATGCTGACGATAAACTGCAGGGACAACAATCTGATAAACAGTGCTCCAGTCTGGTACCTGATCTGGTAGCCCTATCTCCGATTGTGCATGCTCTGCCAGTCTAGTACCATGGGACCTCCATGTACGCATCAAAACTCCTTCATCCACAAAATAAGAATGCAACTCTCTCCTCTGTTCTGTTTCAAGAGAAGAGAAACATTTTGCAAGAGAAGGGTCAGCCTTCTGGGCAGTAATTAGCATTTCATGAGTAACGGGTAACTTCAATGCGTCGGAACTAGTTACAGTTGTCTGTGGGGGTACCTTACTATGAGTCTGTGGTTTGTCAGCGGTATCAGAAGTTGGAGCCAGCAACTCCTCCCTGACAAAGGCTGAAGCAAAAACAGAGTCAGACAAATTAATTTCATCACCTCTCTTTTTCAATTGAGCCCGAGTGACAACACTTGCAGAAAAAACTTCAGGGAAGTTCTGTGACAAGTCATCAGGCAGAGAATCTGTGTCTGGGTGATCCAACACTTCCAGCACAGCGTTCACCTGTCCTCCAGCTAAATCATTTCCCATGATAAAGGAAATGCCTTTAACTGGCAAGGAAGGTCTCACCCCTATTTTAAAGAACCCAGTGACCAAATCAGATTGTACATGAATACAGTGTAACAGGGCTGGCACGAAACCCATCTCAATACCTTGAACCAGGACACTAGAACCACAGGAAGATTTCTCAGACAGAGGTAGTACATCAGAGAGGATAAAGGATTGTGAGGCTCCAGTATCTCGTAAGATCTGAACTGTACACTGATCTTTTGGATCCCCTGTCAAGGAAACTAAACCCTTGGAAGTAAATGGCCTGAAACAAGGATCGAGAACATCCTGATCATTGTGCATCTGTTGATCGGAATCAGGTGCCATTTTAATCAGACCAACCCCTTTGGGTTGTCTAAAGTTCTGAGAGCACGGTTGCTGCTTACGTTTCAATGTTAAACAGTCAGAAATAACATGACCAGATTTATGACAGTAGTAACATGTCCGCTCCTCTTTTGAGCGTGGAGGTGACATTTTTGGTCGGGGGTGTGTGAATTCTGAATGGTTGGGGACAGAAGGTCTCTGAGAGAAATCATGGGGGAGAAACGAGTCACGCCTATCTACAAACACAGTTTTATGGGTTAGCGCAAACTCATCAGCTAATACAGCAGCTTGCTGCAGAGTGGACACTTTCTGCTCACTCAGGTAAATTACAATACGCTCTGGCAAACGATTCTTAAACTCTTCTAATAGAATGAGTTCTCTGAGAGAGTTAAGATCTGAGGCCTTGCTTGCTGCACACCATTTATCAAAGAGAGTTCCCTTCTCTCTAGCAAACTCTACAAAGGTCTGGTTGACAGCTCTCTTGTGACTGCGAAACCTCTGCCTATAAGCTTCGGGCACAAGCTCATATGCACGAAGGATGGCAGCCTTCACAGTATCATACAATAGACTATCTTCTAGGGAAAGTGTTGAACAAACCTCTTGGGCTTTACCAGTCAATTTGCATTGAAGCAACAAAGGCCAGACCTCTCTTGGCCAGCGCAATGAAGCAGCAATACGCTCAAACACATTAAAATAAGTATCAACTTCGGTCTCTCGGAACGGAGGCACCAAAGCAATGTGTTTACTTATATCAAAAGTGTGTGATGAATAAGCTGTGGAGGAGGACATACCCGGGCCTTGTGGAGAAGTCGGTGTAGCAGAGTTGGATCCACTCCTTTGGTCTCCCAGCTCCAACTCCCGCAGTCTGAGCTCTTTTTCCACCTCAAGCTCCAACCTACGGATGTTAATAGCCCTTTCATTTTCCGCCTCAAGCTCCATTTTACGAAGCCGATACTCCGCCTCACGTGCTTGTGCCTTCTCCTGAGCCTCCATCTGGAGACGGGCTATTCTAACCTTGACCTGGGCCCCTTCTCGAGACCCAGTTGACACAGGAGAGGTCAAGTGAAAATGTGGCAATGTGACGTTCACACCTGCCTTTTCAGCACCATGGGCTTGCTCCTCAGAAGGCGGTGCTTCTGTAGGTTCACCAGGAGGACTTGCATGTTCATCAGAGACCGCAGGTAAAACAAGCGTCCCCTGCTCCAACAGCTTATCTACCACAAGACACCTGATATCCTGCTTAAGATGCTTTTGTTGAACCGAGAGTTGAAAATGTGTGGCAATCTCCACTAAGTCTGCCTTGCGGCAGCTATCTAGCGCTTCCCAAGTAGGATTGCTCAAGAATTTCCCCAGATCAAAAGTACTAACTGCCATTATTTTTTCTTACACAAATGCCATTTTTACACAAAGTAATTAATAACTATACAAGTGTAAACAAACACAGTTCACCAAATCCATCAACCAACAATTGAACACGGGTTACAAGATCCAGGCAGAGCCCCCATTTATGTTACGACCCCTGTGAGTCTAAGGGTAAAGGGCTGTAACATAACAGTTGGTTGACAGAAAAGATGGACCACGTTTGTAAACAACAATGATATTTATTGAAAGATGCAAAGGAAGCACATGTAGCCCAGGGGTGAGCCCAGGCCAAAACAACAAACAAACACCACTATACTCCAAATAAACACAATCTAATCTATGGTAAAAGAGATTACATTACCTAAACTACTCTTACCTAACCAAAACAGGAGAAAACAATGTCCAAAGGAAATGGCAGCTCACCCCATCTGTGCTTCCTGAGAAAGAGAGAAAAACACATTAATTATACAGAAACAAAAGCAGAATATATACAAAAACAAACTATAACGGACAATGCTCTCTCTGTGGCCATACACACACAAGGAAATTACTACTAAGCACCAAAGGCCAATAAACGAAATGCAATGCTGTCAAAGTTACAGGTTTACCAAAAACACAACATGCCTAGCCTCATGCCAGAGAGAGAGAAAGACTGAAGTGAGAAGCCATGTTTTAACAGGTGTGGGGTGATCCATGATTGGGTGGTGTGGCTTGAGTGTTGGAGTCTGGAAAGCCATCCACCAATCACTGCTGTGTTGCAATAATGGAAGGATTGGCCTGGCAGGGACCAATGGGGAAGGGAACAATGGCTGGAGGGAGGAAACAAACAAAATGGAGAACACACACACATGGAGACACACACTGGGGAATATATACATTGGGATGTAACACTCCTCCTTTCCTGTTTCCTCTTCCTTCATCCACCCCTGTGTTGGTAAAAGATGGTAGGTCAGGAAGGATTCTGTCTGCTGGAAGATCCGCCATCTTTTGCTCCACTGCACTGTCACTGTAGTGTTTGCAAAAGCTGCATTCAGCGATGATCTTCTTAACAGCTGTATGGGCGTTGGTGATCCAACATTTCTTCCTCACTTTGGACATTGTGTGAGTCCTTCCTCCATGTCTCTGATTCTGGTGTACATGCTTGAGAATGAGCATTGAAACATGCTGGTCCTTGGAGAGAATGAGTGGAGGTTTAGCTTCCTCTGGTGTTGATCCTCTGCTCAATCTTCCTACAACTCTCAAGAGTCCATCTTCAAACGCTGTGTCCAGCCTAGTCACTCCCACATTGTTGGGCAGACAGACCTCCTTGTTGTTAAAAGGTCATTTCAAGCAGTACCTCTCCTCCTGAAGCACTGCTGAACTTTCAAATTTTTCCAGATGGCTTAGGCCTTCTCTGGACACTTCTTTCTCCTTCACAGCTACATCTTTGAAGTCGTGTTTGTCCTGATTGGCCAGCATTTCTTCCCGTCTGCACACCGAGATCCTGTTCACTGTAGCAGAGGGAAACTCTGACTCCACAACACCACTGTTTCCATTCAGTGGACCATTAACGACCCATCACAGCACTGTCCTTATAGCATACGGGCCATTCCCATGACTGTTGATGACCTCCCAAGGTTCCAATATCTTGGGAGTGTTGGTTCCAATCAACAGGTCGACATTTTCTTTTAGGCGTGGGATGTGTACGTTGGACAAATATGACCATTTCGACAGTTCTTCAGGTGTCACCATGTTCTCAGCCGTGACTGGGCATTTTCTTCTGTGTGAGAACTTCCGGAAGAACATGAAAGTCATTGCCGTCCAAATCAGCTACCTCCAACCCAGTCAAGGAGTAAGCTGGAACAACTGTCTCTTGCCCCATGGTGCTCAGCAGGAAGGTGGTTCTTCTGCCTGCGATATTCAGCCTCTGCATTAGATGTTCGGAGCAGAATGTGGCTGAGCTACCAGGGTCTAAGAAGGCGTAGGTTTGTACAATGTTTCCGTTTGCTGCTTTCACATTTACAGGGATAATGGCTAATACACACCGGTCCTCACCGGCCCCTGTATGTCCACATGTTTGCAGTGAAGTTGGTTGATTATTGGATGGTTCCTTTAACTGTTCTGGAGAAGATGGTTGCCTTTTGATGTGAAGCAGGGTGGGGTGAGTTTGACCACAAACTTTGCATATCAAGCGCCTTTCGCAATCTCTGCTCATGTGACCAACACATAAGCATGCAAAGCAAACTCCCTTTTCCCTCAGAAAGTACATTTTCTCCTTGTGCCTCTTCTTCTGCAGTTGTTTGCACTCCTCCAATGAGTGACTGCGAGCACAGCAAAGGCATCCAGCTCTCCTAGCATTCACTGTACCTGGTAGGGATGCACCGATATGAAAATTGGCCACCGATACCGATTGTTCAACTAACACTATCGGCCGATACCGATACCAATACTTGTGGCAAAAAATAAGTAATTGTATTTTTTTTTTTTTGTATTTTTTTAATTAAACTACTGTATATTTGTATGTGTATGTTTGTATTTGTAGGCCTATTTACTTACTTAAAAAAAGGAAACATCAAGAAATATGTTTATGGTATTAATTCCACCATGCCATGTATCACTATCACTCTCCCAGTATCGTCTGGCGGCCTGCAGAGGGACACTATTCTCTCAACCAGAGCTTTCAACCACTCTCCCAGTATCGTCTGACGGCCTGCAGAGGGATACTATTCTCTTAACAAGAGCTTTCAACCAATGCAGGGGTCGGCAACCTGCGGCCTCGAGGCCGCATGCGGCTCTTTAGCCAATCAGCTGCGGCTCCCTGGCCCAAAAAAAAAAAAAAATAAAAAAAATTCTTATTTTGGAGATCGGTGTCATACTGTGACACTGAAATGAAAAAATATTTCATCAACTAAGATATTTAGTCAACAAAAGGCTTACCTGTATGCCTGATATGTGGTGCGAAATTTGCGAACAATGAAAAATTAACTTTTTATTTTATAAATGTTCCACAAAGGGAAGGACTCAAATATACCTGAATAGTTCAGGGTTTTATTTCAAAGTCGGTCTACAGACACCAGTGTTTTGTCTCCTCTTCTGTGTTTTATAAAAAAGTAGGTCTACACAGCCAGTATTTTTTCTCCTCTTCATAAGAGTTTGAGGTTTTCCTTTGTTATAACAGGTAAAAACAGCAATTAAAAAGTCAAATTTTTTCTTTTTGTTGCTTTATAATCCCATTAATGCAACAAACTGTGTGCTATAAGTATAAAGTATAATAAATCGCAAATTACTTTGGGTATGCAATTGTCAGGCGTTTTATGCTAAATGTGGGGTATGCTTGGGGATATATAAAACGTTATACACTGTGTTATCTTCATTTTAAGGGTAAATAGGTTGTGCGGCTCCCTGAGCATTTTATTTTGTGGGACGGGGGAAAAGTGGCTCTTTTGATAGTAAAGGTTGCTGACCCCTGAACCAATGCAATAGAACCATTTTGATTGACAGTCGATTCGGCCAATTACGCCACACCGCTAGCACCCACCTCCTGCTGTTCTTACCACCAATCGGCAAGCGTTTATTCATTTTCTACTTCGGGGCATGCCGCCATTGATCTGCTTGCGACTCCGAGTCAGAACCACAACAAGCTAATACGTTAGCTGCCCGGCAGTGCCTGCCGACCAGCGCGCTCCACAGGATGGCCAAACGAGACACAATGATTTTACTGCAACAAATGTTATAATAAAACAAAGCCTTTCTATACATTTGTCTGGTTGAAAACTTTATTAACAGATTGCAGAATGGGTAGTTGGGTACGGAATGAGCAACGGAATGGAACTGAGCTATGAACGGAATAATGCCTTGCTTGCTTGCTTGCTATCTTCGGGTAAATACTATGCTGATGTAATTGAACGTGTAACACTAACTATATAACGTTAATGCCACAAAACGAATGTTTGTGTCATTTTAACAGCAGATACTTTCTTAAATGCCATCCTCCCGACAGAGCGGTGTTGATGGGGAGCTCTGATGGGTTCGCTTGGTTGTGTTATTAGCATTGAACAGCTAACCGAAAGCTAGCGTTATCTAACGTTAAAGGTTTAGCCATAATGTTACGTTGGCTAAAGTTGGGGCTATTCATAATCCAGCAATAATGGCTGCAGACCTGCAAGCAAAGTACAGCAAGTTGGCAAAGGAGTATTCCAACGTAAATCACATTTTCACCAGTAACGTTAGTCTTCTGCCTCCCGGTAGCTCATGCTAGCTAACCTAGCTCATGTTAGCGTCGTCACTGAGCGACACAATTAATGACATGTTGCGGACAGCCATATCGGTGACAATGTTTAGCTTTTAGTGCCAAATGATAAGAGTCTGAAGCGGAGTCTCAAAAGAGAATGTTGAATATTTAGTAGTAACTTTGATGCAGTAGCTTGTGTGTGTGTGTGGGGGACAGTGGGGGCGGCGCCGTTGGCAGGACGTGACTGAATTTATCGGCTACTGCCATCGGCACATTCGAGCTTATCAACAAGGCACTTATCGGCCGATACCGATACCCGACCGATACATCGGTGCACCCCTACTACCTGGTGTTGGTGATGTCAGCTCCTTGGCTCTCTCAGTTATGTCCATAGATGTTACTGTGGTGGCGACAATGTTTCTTTTCACTCTGTTGGGATATGATTCAAACCTGGTGAGAGATGTTGTGCCAACCACACCAGAATTTGGATCCTGTATGTCACCAAACAGAGGGTCAGAAAGAATACTGACGCGTCGCTCCACAAACTTGATCATATCCTCGAAGTGAGCTCTTTCCTGGGTATTTTCAATGACGCCATGAGCCGTACTCCTCCATTGCTCCCTCATCTTGAATGGCAATTTTGATATTATGGCCCTCATGTTGACAGGCATGTCCAACTCCTGCATGTACTGAAGCTCCTCCATTGCATTGCAGCAGCCACGCAAGAATAAGGAGTAGGCTTGAAGTGCCTTGACATCTTCCGATTTTATTGTTTGCCATGCCAAGGCCTTTTGCATGTAGGCATTTCCTATTTTGTACTGATTTCCAAAGTGTGCCTTAAGAAGAACCTTTGCCACTGCGTAACCATGCTCAGGAGCCATATGCTGGCAGCTACGCACCAATTCTTGTGGCTGTCCTCTTGTGAACTGCTCCAGATAATACAAAGCATCAGCTTCTGTTGCCTTTTCCTCCACTCCTTGTTCAAATGCTTTGATAAATGTTCTATATTGGAGAGGGTCACCTTCAAAGGTTGGGATATTTCATGGTGGCAGAGACCTGGAATGCTGATGATGTACCAGAGCAGCAGTTATTTCATTTTGCCTCTCCATGATGGTAAGCATGTTTGCAGGTTGGTTTGAATTAATTTGAACATTATCAGTTGTTCCGATTCTGCTTTCCTGTTCCTTGTGGTTGTGGTTATATTGGCGGTTAGTAGCAGTGCTATGCCATTGGCCACGTTCCTTTGGTCTCACATCCACAGGCTTGTTTGGTGGTATTGACAATTGTGTCAATTTACTTCGTGGGGTGTTAATGTCCCAGGTTGATATTCTCTTGCAACAGGATTTAAGACCTTGTGGTGTTCCTTTTCAAAATAGGAATTCATTCCATTTGAAGGTGCACAAGATGAATGTTTACTTTCAGAGGAGTGCAACACAGCCAACCTTGCAGTGGTTGCAGCCAATTCAGTGTCCACCTCCAGTTGTTCCTTTTTTCTCTTCAGCCTTAGTTCCTGCTCCTTTAACTGTAGTTCCTGCTCCTTCAACTTTAGTTCCTGCTCCTTCAACTGTTGCTCCTGCTCCTCCAAAGCATGTTTTTCTTTTAGAGATTCAGCACGAGCGACAAGTGCAGCTCTATCGGCTTCAGCTAAAATCCTGGCAGATGACCTGCTACTTGTTTTTGAATATTTGCTCACAATGTTTGACACACTGTCATTTGGAGCAATACCATCATCACTTAAATGCAAATCACCTTCAGTTGTTTTAGCATCAATTTCATCATGTACATTCGTTATACCTTCATTGTTTGAAACCCACAGTTTTGCATTTGAAATACACTCATTGTTTGACAACATTTTTGCTTTAAACCAGATGTCTTGTTTTTCCTTTTCATCATGTAACGTATAACCCAACAGATTGTCATGCATGCATTTCGCCTCATAACACACCTGACTCAAATCTGTAAGAGCATTCTCTACTTTTGCCTTTTGATTATTTAACATGAAACCATGAATTGCATCTCTTATCTTGGCTGCCATGTTAAATTTACGTTTTCTGCTGGCTTCCAATTTGCCACAATGTTCTGCAACAGCCTTGGCAGTCATTTTAACGACACGTTTCCCAGTGACGTCACCGCTAGCAGCGGAGCGCACTGCGGTCTCCATGGAAACGTTTTACGCCGGTTTGCGCGTCTCCATGATATTAGATAGTCAGTGAGTTAAACGAAATGGCTGGCGCGTCGTGCAACAAAGTCAATACGGAAAGGTCCGCGTGTAAAAGTAAAAGTCAAGTGTCATTCCACTTCAGCAACCATGGATTTATGCTCAACCCCAAGTTATGTGCGCGCACAATTTACATGGTCATGCATTTATATAGCGCTATAAACATACCTCCTTGCGTTGGGTACCATGCAGTCGCTCGCGGTCCAGTACTGATCCTCAGCCAAACTTCGGGTCAGCACCGGTGTGTTCCTTGTCCACGAACGGCTGCAGCAGCAAACACAGTGGAATTCTCTTCCTCCACAAACGACAACAGCAGCTCCTCGTCTTCCTCCGGTGGCGATTCTCCGACGTCCCAAACGCAGCGAATCTTCCCCAGTCTCAAAACGAGAGTCCAACTGGTGCTGGTTTTTGACTAATATTAAAGGAGCTCCCGTCTATACGGAGCTACTGAGCAGTTTGATCCTGTAGATGGACTGGCTGACGCGTCGTTCTACGTGTCTGGTCTGATACCAAAACAGTCCTTTGTCCCAATGATACATGCAGGCAGCTTTACTGGGAAATGGTGTTTATTTTCCTTCACCATGCCAACAGAATGTCTTCTTAAACTGATTAAATAATAATGGATACATTAACTAATTACATACAAACATTTCGACCTGTGACCTGCGTCGTGGGTGCGGTCAAAAACCATTGCCCTTTCCGGGTCAAAACTCCTCCTCATACAGGTTTACCTGACGCTTAAATAAAAGAAGCGCCACCCCCTGGTCACATAAATCCACTGCACATTAAATCCATTTTAGCCGTTACAGTGTCTTAAAAGAGCTCCCTCCTTAGCCTTTTGTCAAAAAGGTCTGAAAGATACAGTTTCACTAAATAATGCTACCTTTTCTATCTCAAATAGTCCCAAATATTAAAATAATATACACAAAATACAGTGTTCCGTGCAGTAGTGACAGAAGGTTTAATATTGTTGTCCAATTGAACCCGCCTACACAAGGCGTATTTTAAACATATTGACACAATACTGAAAACATATTCTAATTATTCTGTGTCAGTGTGTGAGTGTACTTTGCTTTACATGTATATTTTTTATATATTTTTTATATACATTCAATGACCAGCAGCCTTTGTTCATCATTGCCATTATTTAAATGTATAAAACCCCAGATACTTGTGATCAATGAAGATATAAATAATATGAATGTATTACATGGCCCCTAACTGCATTGCCAACTTCAACAGACCTGTGCCCCGTTGTGTGAGCTCCAGTTATTTACAATGCCGATGCTACATACTCTACCACATGACCCCTAATGACACCACAACCCACCCTGTAGATAGATGCTACATACTCTACCACATGACCCCTAATGACACCATAACCCACCATGTAGATAGATAGATGCTACATACCCTACCACATGACCCCTAATGACACCATAACCCACCATGTAGATAGATAGATGCTACATACCCTACCACATGGCCCCTAATGACACCACAACCCAACATGTAGATAGATAGATGCTACATACCCTATCACATGACCCCTAATGACACCACAACCCAACATGTAGATAGATAGATGCTACATACTCTACCACATGGCCCCTAATGACACCACAACCCACCATGTAGATAGATAGATGCTACATACCCTACCACATGACCCCTAATGGCACCCACTCCAGTTTGCCTACCAGCCCCGACTGGGGGTAGAGGATGCTGTCATCTACCTGCTGAACCGAGCCTACACTCACCTAGACAAGCCGGGGAGCACTGTGAGAGTCATGTTCGTTGACTTCTCCAGTGCTTTTGATACCATAAGGCCTGCGCTACTGGGTGAGAAGTTGGAGGCGATGCAAGTAGAGGCCCCCCTGGTGTCCTGGGTTGTGGACTATCTGACGGGCAGACCACAGTACGTGCGGCTACGGAGCTGTGTGTCAGACAGACTGGTCAGCAACACCGGGGCCCCGCAGGGGACAGTCCTCTCTCCCTTCCTCTTCACTGTCTACACCAACGACTTCCACTATCGGTCAGAGTCCTGCCACCTTCAGAAGTTTTCTGATGACTCTGCGATAGTGGGATGTATAAAGGACGGTGACGAGCAGTGGCGAATCCTTGTGGAAGCCAACGGAAGCCATGCCTCCCTATAAATTTCATATCAAATTATGAAATATGAAATATGAAAAAAAAAAAAAAAATTAAAATATAATTTTTTTTAATTTAGTTTACATTCATCTGTGCATCTGTGTTTTTTTTTTTTTTTTTTTTAATGTCTCCCTCTTCTCCTTCTCACTCCCTCTAACACACTGTCAGACTGTGCTCACTACTGCAGCTAGTATAGGAGAGAAGCAGTGGGTAGGTCTCTTTCTCCAGGCTTCCAGCATTATAGAGTGAGTCCAAACTCCAAATCCGATCCTAGCCAATCAGATTCGAGCTGACTGCCACTGGCCACACCCTAAAAGTTTAAAACGGAGCTGGGAGGAAGACGTTCAGCATAATATTCCACCTGGAGGCGGGGCAGGTGCCATATTTGTGCCCCAGCTCTGGAAGACCTCCTGCATTGTCCCGGTGCCCAAGAAGGGACGTCCCAGCACCCCCAACGACTACAGGCCAGTCGCTCTGACGTCACACGTCATGAAGACGTTTGAGAGACTGGTCCTGCAACACCTCAAGCCCCTGGTGCGTGACTCCCTCGACCCCCTGCAGTTTGCATACCAGGCAAACATCGGGGTGGAGGATGCCATCATCTACATGCTCCACAGAGCGTACACGCACCTGGAAAAGCCGCGCAGCTCAGTGAGGATCATGTTCTTTGATTTTTCCAGCGCCTTCAACACCATCCAGCCGTCACTGCTAGCGGAGAAGCTCTCTGCGATGCAGCTGGAGCACGGCTTGGTGGCCTGGATCAAGGACTACCTCACTGAGAGGCCACAGTACGTCAGACTAAAGGACAGTCAGTCTGACGTACTGGTGAGCAACACCGGCGCCCCCCAGGGAACTGTGCTGTCACCCTTCCTCTTCACCCTCTACACCTCAGACTTCTGCCGCAACTCCAGCGGGTGCCACCTGCAGAAGTTCTCAGACGACTCCTCCATCGTAAGCTACATCACCGACGATGATGAGGAGGAGTACAGAGCCCTGGTGGAGAGCTTCGTGGGGTGGAGCGACAGCAACCACCTCCAACTCAACACCAGTAAGACCAAGGAGCTGGTGGTGGACTTCCGGAGGGGCAAGAAGAGGCCCCCCCCGATTCCCATCTCCATCCGAGGGGTGGATGTGGAGATGGTGGACTCATACAAGTTCCTTGGGGTACACCTGAACAATAAACTGGACTGGTCGGACAACACAGAGGCCCTCTACAGGAAGGGACAGAGCAGGCTGTTCTTCCTGAGGAGACTCAGGTCCTTCAATGTGTGCAACAAACTGCTGCAGTCTTTTTACCAGTCTGTTGTGGCCAGCATCCTCTTCTATGCTGTGGCATGCTGGGGAGGCTACATCAACTCAAGGGACACCAACAAGCTCAACAAGCTGGTGAGGAAGGCTAGCTCTGTGGTGGGAGTCGAGCTACCTAGACTTGAGGTGATGGTAGAGAGGGGGATGATAAGGAAGCTGGATGCCATCATGGAGAACCCCTACCACCCCCTCTACGACGAGCTAGTCAAGATGAGAAGCTCGTTCAGCCACAGACTCATCCCCCCCCGACACTCAACTAACCGCCTCGGACAGTCCTTCATACCAGCGGCCATCAGGCTCCACAACAGTGGGCAGCGACTAGCAGCCTCCAGGCCCCACAACAGGGGGCAGCGACAGCGACTGCTACCAGACATTGACCTGGGACTTATAGGAACCCAAGGGGGACAAAGTAGACTACCCTGGTACTTTGATTAATGTATACTCAGTAGATAGTAAATTATTATAACACTACCTCTTGCATACTGCACCTCATGTGACACTGTGAATAATGTGAATATTCCTCAGCTAGTCAGATAGTAAATTATATTGACCATATTGATCAAATTGTTTACACTGCCTGTGTTGTCTCTTACTACCTGTATACTGTGTTGTTTTACTACCTGTACCCCTCCCCCCCTCCCCCCATGCTGCTATGATGCCTGAATTTCCCCAAGGGGATCAATAAAGGAATATCTTATCTTATATTTTCCCCTCTGCACTCTGAACATTGTATTAACCCGTAACTGTTCCCACGGGCCGAATATTGCCCCGATCCTCGCGAGATTAAATCCACGGGGACCTCTCGGCGTGCCGAAGCTTTTCCTAAATCACTTCCATCATCGAAAACGAGGGGAAAAGGTCGGCTCGCGACCCTGAAAATGTCGCGTGATTTTAAAAACGCTGTATTAAGTGAGCCTATTATGGGATCCACGCGAGCTTTCTATCGTGGAAACATCTGGGCGTCCCGCAACTTTTACTGATTCACATGTAGCCCCTAAAATGCTTAGAAAAGGAAAACAGAAAGCGTGGAATAAACTCGCCGAAACGGAAAAGTGTCCCACGGGCGCGCCGTGATTCCGATCCGCGTGAAAATATTCACGGCCATAGAGGAGACCGTGGGACACCTTTTTGCAACCGAATATGTGTCTCGAATTTGCTCCCACGCGGCGCGCAAAATCGCGCAAGGAAAAATCGGACCAAAAATTAACCAATGCTCCAGCAGTATTAATGACCCTGATGTAAACAAGACAAACGTCTTTCTCTGGTCTGCATCCCCTTATACAATTGTGTGTGAATGAATGAAAACTTTATTAACAGATTGCAGAATGGGTACAGTACAGTACAGCTCAATACATACAATTGTTAAGGGGATGCAGACCAGAGAAAGACTTTCGTCTTGTTTACATCAGGGTCCCCCATTTTCAATTCATCGTAAATGTGTATTGAGCCGTACTGTATTGTACCCATTCTGCAATCTGTTAAATAAATAAAAATAACGTTTGACTGGCCGCCGAGCCATACTGTAGTGTACATGGTGACTGCTTGACTTTAAAAAAAAAAAAAAAAAAAAAAAATTATTAATAAAAATATTGAATAATTTTTTTTTTAATAAATTTTTTTTGGCTTCCCCTGTTATTTTACCCACGCGACGCCACTGGTGACGAGAGGGAATATCGGGAACTCGTAGTGGACTTCGTCACATGGTGCGATAAAAACCACCTGCAGCTAAATGTGGCGAAGACCAAGGAACTGGTTGTGGAGCTGGGGAGGAGGAGGAGTGCACCTGTGACCCCCGTTTCCATCAGGGGAGTCGATGTGGACATGGTGGAGGTGTACAAATTAAGGCTGTCAAATATATCGCGTTAATATCGCGTTAACTCCCGATTCTATTAATGTCACTAATTTTTTTAACTCAAGATTAACTAAAAAAAATTTTTTTTTTTTTTTTTTTTTTTTTTACTAGACTTCACTCAGGTGTATTATTGATGCTCTCATTGATACTATGTTTGTTTCTGAAGTGTGTGTGTGTGTGTGTGTGTGTGTGTGTGTGTGTGTGTGTGTGTGTGTGTGTGTGTGTGTGTGTGTGTGTGTGTGTGTGTGTGTGTGTGTGTGTGTGTGTGTGTGTGTGTGTGTGTGTGTGTGTGTGTGTGTGTGTGTGTGTGTGAGATATAGAGAGAGAGGGGGGTGAGAGAGATGAGGAAGGGGCAAAAGAGAAAAAGAGCTGGGAGAGTGTGTGTGTGAGGGAGAGAGGGGGGTGTGTGATTAATCAGCCCTTGTGTGTGTGAATGTAACAAGTTCCTAACGTTTTCTTTCCCCTATTATTTCATGCACACTTTATTCATTGTTTTAAATTATTATTTTCTTTTAAGTTATTTTGTGCATCACTCTGTTTTGAATTTGATGCAAATTTGCAATGCATGAGGGTCATCCTTTTGTGTTAAATGGCTGCACAAAGCAAGCATTTGTTGACTCGCATGTTGATAAGAGTATTAAAACTTGGAACTTGAAAAAGATCTGTTTAAGGTTAAAAAAAATTTAAAATAAAAATTCGATTAATTTGCGATTAATCGCGAGTTAACTATGGACAATCATGCGATTAATCGAGTTAAATATTTTAATCGTTTGACAGCACTAGTACAAATACCTCGGTGTGCACATCGACAACAAACTGAATGGGTCAAAACATGCAGAGGCACTATACAAGAAGGGCCAGAGCCGACTCTACTTCCTCAGAAGGCTGAGATCCTTCAATGTCTGTACAAGGATGTTGAGGATGTTCTATGAGTCGGTGGTGGCGGGCGCCTTCTTGTATGCTGTGACCTGCTGGGGCAGCGGACTGAGAGCAGTGGACACAACCAGGCTGGATAAGCTGGTCAGGAAGGCCAGCAGCATGGTTGGGGTGGAGCTGGACTCTCTAGCGAGGGTGGCGGAGAGGAGGAGCCTTGCTAAGCTCCAGGCCATCAGGGAAAACCCCACCCACCCACTATACACAGACTTGGCTGACAGGAGGAGCATGTTTAGTGCTAGGCTCACACTACCCAAATGCAGCACTGAACGGCACAGGAAGTCCTTCATTCCAACAGCCATCAGATCAGACTATACAATGCATCACTGTGCTTCACTGCATCACTGAGCACAGAGCGGCAGCTCAATAGTGGCAGGAGGCCGCGACTAGCGGCCTCCAGGCTCCAAAACAGGGGGCAGCGACGGCGACGGCTTGGATTAATAGGAACCCAAGGAGGACAATACACTACCTGAAGCATACTGCACCTTATGTGACACTGTGAATATATATTTCATTTAGTTAGATAGTTAAATTATATTGACCAAATTGTTTACACTGCTGTGTTTTCTTTTTTACTACCTGTACCCCCCATGCCCTTCCCCCATCCTCAGTATATTTTTACTGTATTTATTTCTGTATATTTTATTTCATCTTTATTTTATTTTACTCTACTCTTATCCTAGGCAACTTTATTGATTTGTGTTATTATTCTAATTCGTGACCTGTCCTGTCTAAATGTTTAAATGTTGAGCGATTTGCAGTGTCAAATTTCCCACGGGATAATAAAAGTATTTCTATTCTATTCTATTCTATTCTATTCTATTCTATTCTATTCTATTCTATTCTATACAACCCACCATGTAGATAGATAGATGCTACATACCCTACCACATGACCCCTAATGACACCACAACCCACCCTGTAGATAGATAGATGCTACATACCCTACCACATGACCCCTAATGACACCACAACCCACCCTGTAGATAGATAGATGCTACATACCCTACCACATGGCCCCTAATGACACCACAACCCACCATGTAGATAGATAGATGCTACATACTCTACCACATGGGCCCTAATGGCACCACAACCCACCGTGTAGATAGATAGGCAGCGAGAGCCAGCACATCACCAGGGTTATCAAGTGGGCACCTCCCTTCGTCGCCAGCTCCTGTAGAGGTTCGAGTGGCAATCTGTGTCTGGAGATTGGCAACAAACCTTGAATACCGCTCTCTTTCTCATTTGTTTGGCGTTGGCTTGTCCACATGCTGTGTTATAACTCAACAAGTTGTCACTGCCATGAATGTTATAATGAAGCCACAGTATATAAAAACACCCTCTGCTGCCCAGTTCAGATCAATAGCACAAGGCTTTCGTGATAAATGGAGATTTCCCCAAGTAGCTGGTGCTATTGATGGAACCCATATTAACATCAGAGCTCCAGCTGACACTCCGGCGGATTACTTCAATAGAAAAGGCCATTATTCCACCATTTTACAGGGTGTGGTGGACAACAAGCTCAAGTTTTGGGACATGAATGTTGGGCGGCCAGGTAGGATACACGATGCCCGTGTTCCTGTCGAGGCTGTGTGAGCGTGGTGACAGAGGCACACTGGTAACAAGAGTGACTGGAGCGTTTGAGGGAGTTGATGTGCCACTTGTCATTTTAGGTGATTCGGCTGTCTTGGGTTATGAAACCTTACCGTGAGGGTAGAGGAGTAACACCAGAACAGATAGGTTTCAACCATCGCCTTAGTCAAGCACGCATGACTGTAGAGCGTGCCTTTGGGCGTCTCAAAGGCCGCTGGAGATGTCTCCTAAAGTGTAATGATGCCCACATTACCCTGGTACTACACAACTTCTGTGAAGTTAACAATGAACAGTTCCTTGATGGAGACAATGTAGTGAGAGAGGAGGATGAGGACGAAGAAGATGTGAGACAAGGCCATCAGCAGGACAATGGAAGGGCACATGAAATTAGAAATGCACTTTGCAGATATTTTTCTAGAATGTAACGTCAGGATTCCTGTAACTTCAAATCAAATCCTCCAGATTAATACCTAGCCCTTGGTTTTGTGTCAATCTTTTCTCTCTATTGCTGTCAGGGTTGTAAGGATTATGTTTATTGTTCTCAGGGTTGTGCAAATAAGTTACTGGAGGCAAGCTGTTTGTTGTAATGTTATGCCATTTTATAAAAGGTTTAACAATTTAAAAATACAATGTTACTTTAAAAAAAAACAATAAAAAGATAAATTGTTAACAGTGTTTATACAGATTATACAATTGTAAACAATTTTCTTATAAAATGCTAAATAATGTTTTTTTTTTTTTTTTAAAGCCTTTCTCTTCACTTACATCATAGGATGATTAAAAACAACAGGCCAGAACAATCCCAACAATCTTAACAGGGTTCAGGCAGGTTCTCAACTCTACAAACAGGTCAGCAATGTTTCAATCTGCTTCAACGCATAGTAAAACATATAACAATATAACATAAAACATATAACAATAGGTCTGAACAATTCAATTTCTTGAGATCAATGATTTGTTTTGATTTTATATTGTTTGTATTTATTTACATGTTCGAAATAAATATTTCAAATCAAATCAATAGCAATACACAATGTACAGGTGATTAAACTGATGCAATTAAACGAATCAGATGTATGTATAGTGGTACCGGTATAAATACACTATGGTAGTAGTAGTCATGCTGGCAGGCAGCATAATTAGCAGAGTAGGTAGGGGATATACAGATATAGATATCGTCTCTACAAATGTGTAAAATTATTACATGCAGCTATGTACAGACATAAATATGTGGATAGATATATGTACAGTATATGGGTTATATGCATATGATGCATAATATGCTGGTCACAGGCTGCTATTATCTGGTTAGGTTAAAATGGTTATGTTTCCAAAACCTGTTACCATTGTTACAACATTGTAGCTAACATTAGCAAGAAATAGACAGTGGATGTAACACTTTAGCCACACACACGGTCGTCATGTATGTCCCTATGCCATAAATGTCATGATGTCATATATGTTGTGTATGTCATAAATTTCACTATGAATTGAAAATGGGGCACCCTGTAAACAAGACAAACGTCTTTCTCTGGTCTGCATCCCCTTAACAATTGTGTGTATTGCGCCGTACTGTATTGTACCCATTCTGCAATCTGTTAAATAACGTTTTCATTCATTCATTCATTCAGTCGTCAAAAAAACTACAAACTGATCCCGCCCACAATTCACCCTGTTGTTCAAGAAGATCAATGTTTGCATTGATTGGTCCACCCGCACAACAAGCCCGTTCACATCATAGATATATAGAACACTAGATAGCTTAACGGCCAAAAAATTATTGAAATTGACCCAGTTTTAGCGTTTTTATCAAACATTTTGTCTGCCCAACACAATCACCACGCACATGGATATTTTAATCAATGGTTCATAACGTGCGCGTGTAATCGAAATGATGTCGTCACATCAGGTGCAGGGCACCAGGGGGCTCTGAGAGTCACACACAGCTAGTGGCAGGCAGAGAGCCTTCCTACTACTAGCCGAGGAGTGATGAATGAAAATGTATCTGTTTCACTTAACAACACTATTGCTCCGTGATCATAGCCATCCATCTCTAAAGCTAACCACTATTTGTAAAGCCACAACCACGTTACCATATTTGTAATAATGTAAATCATTGTGTCGTTGTACATATTGTGTATACAGCGTTAGAAGCTAACGTAGCTTAGCTTGGTAGCTATTGTGCTAACAACATGCTGCGACGTCTAGCTTGTTAGCCGGCATGAATGCCCGATTTAAAATGGTTCTCTTCTCTTTGTATACCTTTGTCCCCACAAGTATTCTGCCAGGGAACTTATGGACACGACAATAGTAGTAGTTATAAGGTGTTTGATCATTGTGTCGTTGTACATATTGTACATACGTAGGGTGACCATATTTTGATTTCCAAAAAAGAGGACATGCTGGCCCCAGCCTCGAGATACTTAATGATACTTTGCACAATCGAAGCGGGCATGGCCACCTTCATTTCACTATGTCTTGTGTTTACTCAAAGATGCCTCTATTGTTTTAACATATGCTTGGAAACATGCACCCATTTTATACTTGAACTTGAGGACTGCATACTTTTTTTGCAAAGCTTATCTTTATACATTATGCTTATAGCACATGCATAAGCCTGGTCTCTTTTGAAAGATAACATTCTGAAGTTACTAATGCAAAAAAGGAAAATCACTTTTAGTCTAATGAAATAGAGTAGCATATAGGTCTGAACTTGAGTTGAACGTGCACTTGTGTACTAAAATTTTTCTGCAGTGGTTGCAATATCCCAAATTTAACCACATAACATGCGCCCAGAAAAATGGCAATTTTTTTTTACTTGAACTTGAGGACTGCATACTTTTTTTGCAAAGCTTATCTTTATACTTTATGCTTATAGCACATGCAAAAATCACTTTTAGTGCTAATGAGTAACATAGGGCTGAACATGGGTTGAACTTGTGTACTCACGTTTTTGTGTAGTATAGTTGCAATATTCCAAAATAATATATATATTTTTTGTATAAGCTGGAAAACGCAGCAAATCCATAGCCTGAAGGGACATGGGCCTGAAGGGACATTAACGTGTGTTGTCGGGCCTTACAAATACATTTGATTTTGATTTGATTATCAATAAGGTAGGATATCTGGAACACAACATTTTTTAAATCACATGCCATGAAACTCTGGGACCTGGCTGAATTTAAGACTGCACAAATCATGTTTAAAGCACGAAACAATTCACTCCCGGGTAACATCCAAAAATTCTGTAGAGAGGGGGGTTACAATTTAGAGGAGAGTCTAACTTCAAGAAACAGGCTGTTCATTCAACAATGTATGTAGCCTATATTTCAGTTTGTGGAGTGAATATGAGTTGCATAAGATAATAGAGTGTGAAGGTATACTGAATACTGTCTATCTGTATGTCATGTATGTCATATGTTATGATGAATTGAAAATGGGGGACCCTGATGTAAACAAGATGAAAGTCTTTCTCTGGTCTGCATCCCCTTAACAATTGTGTGTATTGAGCCGTACTGTATTGTACCCATTCTGCAATCTGTTAATAAAGTTTTCAATCAATCAATCAATCAATCAAGGGGGTAGGAATACATACGTTTACACTTCATTCTATACTCCTGCTTGTTTGTTTTATTAATGTTTATTACTTGTTTTTTATTATTATTTATTTTCAATTTATGTTTGAAATAAATAAACGCATTCATTCAAGATATTGTATGAGCAAAAGTATAGTTAATTTACTCCCTCGAGTCTGGCCCCGCGCGGATCTCGCAGCTGTGCCCGCACAGTGGAATACTCCAATTCAGCCATTGGCAATTCAGCCATTGGGTGGGTGGTGCTGCTCAGCGGCCCTCACAGCGCGGCCGTCAGCGTGTGGCCCTGAGAGTGCCGCTGGCTCTGCGGCTCTGCAGCTGCATGGGAGTCCGGGGTGATAATCTGGCGCGCCATGTAAAAAGTCACACGCCTGACATATCGGCATGTAACTCGAGAACCGAGGCACGGATTTGGTTGAGATGGCATTCAAACGGCAACGAACAGCGCTTTAATTCTGTAATTTATATGTTCAGCGAAAAATGCAGTCCCGAGCCTTCAGATGCTCGCAAAGGGCCGTGAAACTGAAACTTAAAATGAAAAACAATGAAACCCCGGACATTTCCATGCATCTATAAACCCCCCCCGGACGCCCCGTACAGGGCGTGAAAAGAGGACATGTCCGGGCAAAAGAGGACGTTTGGTCACCCTAACAATGCCTAACATACAGTCTGGCTACCACGATAGCTATGAGCTATCTCAGACTGTGCTATAGGAATCAGACTGTGCTATAGGAATCAGACTGTGCTATAGGAATCAGACTGTGCTATAGGAATCAGACTGTGCTATAGGAATCAGACTGTTCTATAGGAATCAGACTGTGCTATAGGAATCTGTTTACGTCCGAGCGAGCCCACAGTTTAAATACTGGTACCAACTGAAGAACACAGAGAGAGCCCACAGTTTAAATACTGGTACCAACTGAAGAACACAGAGAGAGCCCACAGTTTAAATACTGGTACCAACTGAAGAACACAGAGAGAGCCCACAGTTTAAATACTGGTACCAACTGAAGAACACAGAGGGAGCCCACAGTTTAAATACTGGTACCAACTGAAGAACACAGAGAGAGCCCACAGTTTAAATACTGGTACCAACTGAAGAACACAGAGGGAGCCCACAGTTTAAATACTGGTACCAACTGAAGAACACAGAGAGAGCCCACAGTTTAAATACTGGTACCACCTGAAGAACACAGAGAGAGCCCACAGTTTAAATACTGGTACCAACTGAAGAACACAGAGAGAGCCCACAGTTTAAATACTGGTACCAACTGAAGAACACAGAGAGAGCCCACAGTTTAAATACTGGTACCAACTGAAGAACACAGAGAGAGCCCACAGTTTAAATACTGGTATCAACTGAAGAACACAGAGAGAGCCCACAGTTTAAATACTGGTACCAACTGAAGAACACAGAGAGAGCCCACAGTTTAAATACTGGTACCAACTGAAGAACACAGAGAGAGCCCACAGTTTAAATACTGGTACCAACTGAAGAACACAGAGAGAGCCCACAGTTTAAATACTGGTACCAACTGAAGAGCACAGAGAGAGCCCACAGTTTAAATACTGGTACCAACTGAAGAACACAGAGAGAGCCCACAGTTTAAATACTGGTACCAACTGAAGAACACAGAGAGAGCCCACAGTTTAAATACTGGTACCAACTGAAGAACAGAGAGAGAGCCCACAGTTTAAATACTGGTACCAACTGAACGTTACATGATGATGATAACCAATAGGGGACCAAATCGGGACGTCTAAATTTGGTCCCCAATTGTCCCAAACAGAACGTTCTTTATAATCAAAAGAGGACTTTGTGGGAACGTCTTGTAAACGTCCTTATTATGTTTCCAAAAACGCACCGGATTACGACGTTTTTATTTCATGCTCAACCCAGTGCACAACAACACACCAACCCAACTGACGTTACCACAACACTGACGGTATTTCACAGCCCTGTCGTAAGACCACCGTGCCGTCTTAAAGGCACAGTGAACACCATTGTGATGCCTACCCAGATATCTAGATGCATACACAACAGTCCTGATTTTAGGTAATTTTGTAACGAAAATAAGGACATAACAAGGTACCTATTTGATACCTCCTTCGCGTACAACTTCTTCCTTTCCTGCACCTCCGGTCTGCCCAGGATGATCAATTTATCCTAAGCTTTCCTATGTATACCATAGAATCTTTTAATTCTAATTTAATAGAATGTCACCTGTGACCAAGCCTCTCTCCCGTTAATGTAATTATAACAGAATGAAAATTATACCTCAATTGGTATACTCATTTAAACCAATTTTTTTTTTCTTTTAAACCTTCTATTAACATTTATTGGTTAGAACATTTCAGAATAAAGAAATAAAGAATAAGAAATAGTGATGTTTAGAATTAGATATCGAAAACCCATATAATCCGGGAATATCTACTTAAATCTTTTTTAAATACCTTTGCATGTTTACACATCTAAACGACAAGGATAATTTTAAATACTTGTATGCAGATCGTCCCCCGTCATGCTTGATCATTAATCTGTTATGGTGGTCGTTGTTCTTCACATCTATTTCCTGATCAAGTCTCATATTGTTGTTATTTCATGGGGCCATCATTGAAAAAGGTATTGTATTCCAGAGTGCTGCCCGCCGCTCGTGACTTGCAGATTGATGTTTGTTCCAGTACATTCCTCGTGCCATAGAACAATAACAATCCAGTATATTCCAGAATATACCGTTATGACTTATAGCCTTCATGTAAGAAAAATAGAGTCGAAAATTCTAGAATGTTCCAAAATGGTCAGTATCAAATCAAGATCTGCATATTACCGTGAATCTATATATATATGGTGTTTAGCGTTTTATATCAAATTACTTATTTCTCATTGTTGTCAAAAGTTTGTATGTTGCCGTTTTTGATGTCCATGCAATTGTAGCGTTTTCCATGAAAGATGAGTCTTGTCATCCACTTTTTATATTCTTCATGTAATCTTCTGCCGCCTCAAGCGAACGTAGCACGAATCTCTTTCCTTCTCCCTCAACTATGGAAAGATTAGCCGGATACCGTAAGATGGGGTGGAAACCTTTCTCATATAGCCGGTTTACTACATCCTTGTAGCGGGCCCGCAGAGTTATGGCTTGTTTGCACATATCTTCATAGAACCACACTCTTTTCCCTTTGTACATCAGTTTCCCCCATTTCTTGCGTGATTCCCTGATAATCGTGTCTCTTGTTGCAGTTTCCCGTAGACTAGCAATTATCACTCTTTCCTTGTTGTTATTATTGTAGTTTTCAGATCCAATTCTGTAGCGTTTGTCCACTATCGGTTCTGTAGATAAAATTTCAGAACCTAGGATTTCGAATAGCACTGCAGCAAACTTGTCATCTGTGCAGATGACTGATTCATCCAAACCCACTATACGGAGATTGAATCTGCGGGCGTGCCGTTCTATTTCTAGCAGATGGATCAAGTTTTCCTCCTTGTTGTCATGGATTGCCTGCCGGAGCTGTTTGTTTTCCAGTTGCATTTCCTTCGATACTTCGGCGATAGCTTCAGATAGTTCCTTATTCTTCTCCAAAAACATTCTGAATGTTTTTATACCTTTAGTGTTTATTTTTATTTTTTATTTTTTTTCAGATTTTTTTCTCCGATTTTCTCCCAGTCCCAATTAGTCGTTGTGCCAATCCCCCCCCTCTCCTACCTGGTGCTGTATGCATGTTCTCCTATGAGTCGGTACAAGGCGCCCCCTCCTGGCTGCTGTATGCATGTTCTCCTATGAGTCGGTACAAGGCGCCCCCTCCTGGCTGCTGTATGCATGTTCTCCTATGACTCGGTACAAGGCGCCCCCCCCTCCCCTACCTGGCGCTGTATGCATGTTCTCCTATGAGTCGGTACAAGGCCCCCCCCTCTCCTACCTGGCGCTGTATGCATGTTCTCCTATGAGTCGGTACAAGGCGCCCCCTCCTGGCTGCTGTATGCATGTTCTCCTATGAGTCGGTACAAGGCCCCCCCTCCCCTACCTGGCGCTGTATGCATGTTCTCCTATGAGTCGGTACAAGGCCCCCCCCTCCCCTAGGTGGCGCTGTATGCATGTTCTGCATGTTCCACCTCAACATGTGTTTCTTGCCCAGAACTAATACATTCAGACCCTGGTGCTTCAACTGAGAGACCACCGTTAACAGCTGAGAGAGACAAACACACCGACATATGACTTTTTAATCCTTTATATGACAATCCTCTCTCAACACGATGCATCAAATGAGTTACTAGCGTGGTAGGGGGATATCCATTTGACATATTAGACATGATTTAGCATCATTATTTACTTGGAGACGCTAGTGGCAAACAAAGAGGAATTCGTGAAGGGGACAACAGATATTCTCTCTCTCTCTCTAGGGAGGGATAGGGAATGTATTTGAGTGTACTCACGATTTCAGACTTCCTGCCTCTGTTGATGTAGCCGATGTTCAGACCGTCTATGACCACGTCAAACGCAGGCCGTTTTTTCACAAACACCATAAACCTCTCCAACTCCTAGATAAGAGGGAGAGAGAGACCATAACATGTTTTGACATGAGCGCGGCTTGGTGGCGCAGCGGAGATTGCGCTCCTCACCAATGCAAGAGACTCCGGTCTCGAATCCGGGTGTCAGCATTGCCTCCGGCTTGGGCCGGCCGTCATACTCAGGCACATGCACACATAGAGCCCAAGGGGTGCTTGAGCACCTGCCTTTTTGAGCCTCATAAAAAAGTGCCATTTTTGAGAAAAAAAAATAATAAAATCGTTACGCATATAGACTGCCCTTCCAACTGAAAATGTCAGGATAGAATCAAAATATTAGGTAAAGAGAGAGAGAGATGCCCCATATTCCATTGCACTTTGCATGGCCTCCTCAGCGTGCCTCTCCGTGGACCTATATATTTTATGCATAGCGTGGGTGGTGATGATGATGATGATGATGATAGAAACCGCTGTGGCGCATACAGTTGAATGCTGGTATTACACTCACTGAGGGACACGAAGAAGTCAAGTCCGATGGGATTTGGGAAAAAATGCATTTATATTAGACAATACAGAATATACAGCACTTCTTGGGGTCTGTAGGGTAAGCACTTATTCCCTCCCCCCTGAACATTTATGGAGATGTATGGGCCTTTTAAGTCAGTGATAAAAGTGTCTTTCAAGGATAAGTGAGCTCCTGCACTGATTATTATAGTTCAATATTCAATATTTGATCACCAAAACCCCCCAAAAAGCATAAAAAGGGGGCCCCGCCCAAAAATGGCCCTTAAAAATCGGGCTTGTGCGCTATGCTCGCTCGGTTAAAACACACACAGGTATAGTGCCCTTTTCAGCCTTTGAGCACCTGCCCCTCTAAAGTCCTGTGCATGTCCCTGAGTGGGTGTGTATCTGTTAGTGGCTTGATGTGATGGAAATTAGTCAGAAGGATTACGACAAACATCTGTATCTCCAGTATGCACCCTCCCAAGTGATGATGTTTGGAGGGCGTGGAGGAGATGTATTATAGGACACGAGTGTCAGCTTCCTCATGGTTGTGTAACAAGTGCCTTGTTGCCTTGTATGGATAATTACACCCCATCACAAAATACACTTTAATACATTCCACTAATAATCCTTAAGGTTTTATTATATGGATTTGATTTGATTTCATTCCTTTCGTTTTATTTTATTACACTTTTGGGAGCTAAGGCTTTTATTTTGAAATCGACACCGTCCCTGCTTCCTGGTTAGACGTTAGTCTCTCCCGGAAACCGAGAGGTAAGGTCCTAGCTCTTATGTTCAATGATAGACTTCGGTCTAAAAGTAGTTAAATATTGTATGTTACATTCCTAAACTGTAAAACGAGTTTGTAATGTAACTCCTGTTGATAATATGTACCTGTGCAATTGTTTTGTGGGAGGTTTGACTGGGTTAGGGAACTTTATAAATGCACATTAGTAGCCTAGCATGTAGGAGGTTTGCACACACACGTGCGCTGGTGGCATGTTAATGGAGTCACGTCTGAAGTGACAAGGGTCTATGGTTCTTCTATAAAGAACCAGCTAAGCTACTCTGCGTTGTGATTGTCCGTTCTACTCTTTCCCTTGTACTTGCAAAGACCAGGAAATGGCCTTGTAACGACGGCGGAGAGCAGGCGGTTGAAATGACGAGAGGAGAGTTTGCTAAAATCCACTTTTTATTTCACAAGCAAAAGTGAAATAACAAAAGGCTTGAATGAATTGAAAAACGTGCAATGAAACAATAGATTCCCGAGACTGTGCCCTCAGACCTTGTTTCAGACTAATTCGCTACAAGCAAAGTATCTCGTCTCGTCTCCTCGCTGGTTCGATGGTTCCTTCTCAGCTCGTCGTCATTCACGTCCAGTAGGGGGAAAAAACATGCGTCTGTCATTTGTGTTCGTTCTGTCTCTACCCTCTCAAACTGCTCGTTTTAACGCGTTTACTCCTCCCCTAGTTTTACGTCAGATGGGAGGATTTCTTAAGAAGAGAAAGAGCTTCTGATTGGATGAGACTCTATAGCGGCCATTTTGAGGCTCGTCTACACCGGATATTCCCTTATGAGGGCATATCTTTGCTGGCTGTAAATAGACTGAATCTTGATTTAGAGAATTCTTCAGTTTCACGTTTAAATGTATCTGGCAAATTAGATTTATCAAGTTATCAATCAAAAGTAATGTTTATTTTGCTTAAACATCTAATTTAGTCTTTCTGCTAGGCAGTTACCCTTATTTTAAACCCTCTATCTTGAATAATGGCCAATTTAGTCTTAATTTGATCCGTTTAGTATTGTAAACAGATTGATTGCTATATCTTTGAAGCTAGGGATACTTTGTAAACCTGAATAACTGTTTTTACTAACTGATTCAGACTTTCTCACCAAATTTAGTGTATTCTTATCAATTTGGGTTCTGCAGCTTTCTCCTCATGCCAATACAGGAGAGGCTGGTTAAACCCGACACCTCCTTTGAAGCTAGGGGACTTTGTATACAACCCCCAATTTGGGTGACCGCCCTATCGTTTTCTATAGCCAGATGCCGCCTGTAAATTATAACACCAGGGCGTTTACTGTTGTGGTAAACAGCCATTTTGTTCCAATTCCCAAACTTGCCGGCCAGTATCAGGTCTTGGGGGGTTGCTGGTTGCTTAATCAGGGAGGGCAAATAGTGCTGTGAGGCCTATTTCTACTATAGTCAATCACTGTATATGTGGTATTTCTAAAATGGTGTGTTGCACTGATCCCTACCATTTTTAGTATCGACCCGTAGAGGTAGACCTGATCCAAGGAAATACATTATGCGTTTGAGCTTGGGAAAATCTACTACAGTTCCCCGGTTGGGGATTATATATCCCCAATATTCCTGTTAGTATTTTCTCAATCAAACTGTTCGTACATCGTACAAATACCCTAACCTTTTAACTGTTAGCAAAATCACATAAAAACCAAACATTTAAAGAATCTCTAAAACACAGTTCATTTTTGTTAGTACCAACGCTTTCAACACCCTCGTTATTTCACTCTCACACAATTATCAGTTATTAGAAGTTGACATCCGTCTAGGTCCGTTTCTTTATACAAAAAGAACATCGTACCATTTATCAGCTTTTCTGTTTATTCCACTATACTTATGTGTATTTTAACCAAACATGTCTATATTGTGTGTTTAACTCTGAAAGAAAAGATTATTGCATCGCATTAGATTTAAACATTTCTAAGAAAGGAGAGAGCTCAAAATAAAAAAATATATACATGCTCTCTCCATGGACCGCTTATGATCCTATTATCATTAGCTTTTCCTCACTTTTTCCTATGTATACCTCCGAGGTTTCCTAATAACTCGTTGCGGCCAAGGATCTCCTTCCGGGCTTGTGCTAATCACGGTTCCCTCCGGTCCTTTTGGTACACCATCAAAGTCCACAGAAGAGAAATTATTGAAAACTTCCGGTTTAGCTGCAATATGTAGCGCACGCATTTGGTTATAGCTCCGCTCCCGTTAACGTTAATTTAGTTTAAAAACCTTATTTGGACAATACCAAAAGAGATTAAACCACATCGTATGTATTGATAAGACCTTCTACTAACTATATCAAAAGACAACATGGATAAGGATAAGAAAAAGGGTGGAAAGAAACAAGAAACAGCAATTCCAACGGCGCTGATTGAAACACGTTCAAGAAAAATAACAAGCGACGCTGCGGCAGATCCGTCGGTGACAAGCCCCGACGTGGGGAATATAGAGGAGAATACACCGGGACCAACGACTACTGGCCCCGAGAGGGAGACAATAGATGACAACATAACAGGAACGACAGGAAAAAGTACCGTGAAGGATAAAGCAGGTGATTTTGAGAAGATAATAGCAAACAAATCCATCGGATCCCTCACTGCACCCATAACATCAACTGACACAAGCAGTGCAATTACACAACCCGACTTCAACTCACTGACTATCCTGATGAAAGAACAGATGGTCGCTTTCAAATTACACGTTGCACACATCGATACTAAATTCGAACACATCGATGATAAACTCGAAGAGGTTATGAGAGCGGTCGCTGTACAGTCCATGCGAATCACGACAGTGGAGAATACGGTGACAGAAATTACACGGGCAGTCAAAGAGAACGAGAACATCATCAACGTTGGTTTGACAGAGGTAACAGAGGAGATAAAAAGGGTGGAAGAGGCATGCCGGAGGAAAATACAAGAAGTTAAAGATGAAGCGATGGAGAGGCTACTCGAAACCCAACGTTACTACAAGCGAAATAACATCCGCATTGTAGGACTTGATGAATCAGTCAATTGCACAGACGACAAGTTTCCAACAGTGCTATCAGAGATTTTGGGTAACAACTTTCTAAACACAGAGCTGATAGTGGACCAAGTTTACAGAATCGGTACTCGGGATCAAAGAAGCAACGGTCCAAGAGTCATCATTGTTACTCTGCGCAAGACGGCAATAAGAGATGACATCATCAAAATTGCTCGCAACCAAAGGGGAAAGCTGAAACATGGTGAAAACCCAATATTTATCTACGAGGATCTTTGCAAAGAGACCATCGCTCAGCGTTTCCCCTACAAGGAAGTGATGCAGAAATTGTTCAAGTCTGGCCTCAAACCAAGGCTAGTATACCCGGCACTATTATCGATCGTGGGCAGTGACGGCCGTAGGGTAGGATTACACACGCCTAAAGAAGCCGAGGAATACTGGAATCTACATGGAGCAGAACCCCCAAGGCAGAGCGAAACACTGTCTAACAACAGATAAGCCTTCTCATCTCTCTCTTTCTCTGTGTATATCAGTATTAGAATGACTTTATCCGGGCTCAACAAAAGTAGCAGATGATATGCATGCCGGCTACACCAAGGCATAATGTGTATAATATGATTCGTAATGCATTATATTTTCAGACCTCTGGTCTCCGTGGAGACAAGAATATATCATTGACACTAAGAACAATCTGGAATATTCTGGGCTCATCGCTCGACTGCTCTGGGTCACTTAGAAATATCCCGAAAATACTAGTAGTCATGAACCCTGGGTAGGAAGATCATTCTGGAACATAACAGCAGTCTGTTAGTATATACTAGTGTATTCTACAACCTTCTAAAATATAATGCACCATTACAACGAAGGCCTGCAACTCTAACATTAACATCCGGTGTGTATAAGCATAAGCATATGATCAATTGACTGAAGTTTAATCAGGCCTTAATAAGACTTAAAAAAAAATCAACCACACCTAAACGTATGAGCACAACAAGGTTATTCTAATAATTTAAATAATCACTCCACTGATGTAGAGATTGGCACATTGTAGCTCTAAAAGTCTCTGTTTTTCTCTTTTATCTATTTACTCAATTCTGTTCTAGTGGCTTCTCCACGTTGAGTTTTATTCTATCTCTCACTCCTTTTTTTCTCTTTTATCTTACATTGTTCTTTCCCATTGTTCTTCATATTAAGGTGTTAATGTTTCTCTACAATCTTTTCCTTTTTTCTGATGTTTCCTACATAAGTTAGTAGAAGGTTCAAATGAATATATCGATGAAAGTGTATTATTCTTTTTTTTCATTTTTCATAATATTTCATAATATTTCATAATATTTCATTAGACCAAAAGCGACATTCTATTGAATTAGAATGAAAATGTTAGATCCTATGGCAATTAGCATAGGAAGATTAGGATTACAAAGCTCAGTTTGGGCAATCCGGTGGCCTAAGGGAGGGAGTCATACGCGGAGGATGTGTTTTTGGAACACAGGCCTGTACGACTCTCTGGGTGAGGGGAAAAAAGGGGATTTTTATTTGTATATATATATGTTTTTAAGCTCGGCTCTCAACGGGACCTCAATAATTGGATGTTTTGTAGCTTCGCACTCCAGAAGCATTACCAAAAACTACACAAAAACATGTATAGATTATGGCTAGTTTGAATATAATGATATGGAACACTGGTGGGATAAACAAACAACACAAACGCAAAAGCGTGCTCACACTGATGAAAAAAGAACATGTGGATGTGGCTCTACTAAGCGAAACGCACATTTTAGAGGAAGACATAGATACGTTAGCGGATAACACATATCATAATATTAGTCACTCTTCTTTTGGTACGAGAACTCAAGGTGTAGCCATAGTCGTCAGACGTGAGTTAAATATTGAATTAAAGGGGGTATGGTCGGATGCGGATGGGCGTATAACTATAGCTAGGATTGTACACAATAACAGGAAAATAGCGTTGGCAGCGGTATATGCCCCAAATTTGTACGAAGAGGGTTTCTTCACTACACTAACCGATGAAATGTTAAACCATCCCGATTACTCATTTATAATAAGTGCGGATTTTAATGCCATTTGGAATCCAAGGATGGACAAATCTTACCTCGCCTTTTCCAGCGAACAAAAAAATTCATCTAAAGCATTAAAGGATTGGTCAAAGATTACAGGTGTAAATGATTTATGGCGTTCACTTAATCCCACGACCCGAAAGTACTCTTGTCGATCGGCGAGACATAACACATTATCCAGAATTGATTATGTCTTTGCATCCCCGAGACTATTTGATAAATATGAAGTGGAAATGATACCCAATGCAATCAGATCACTGTTATTTACTCCTAAAAGCAACATTTGGTATACTATCTTCCCGGGCCCCAAGATGGCATTTTAATTCGATGCTGCTTAATAACAAGGAATTCATTACACAACTCAAAGAAGCTCTCATAGTATTCCTACGGGAGAATGCAAACTCGGTGCAAGACCCCAGAATAATATGGATGTCGGTAAAGGGTATGATCAAGGATTTCACTGATAGATTTTCCTCCAAAATGCGCAAGAATCAATGCACAAAACTGTCTGAACTGGAAACGCTTTACTCAACGTTATTTAATTCTTTAAAATACAACAACTCAACTAGACTAGAAAATCAAGTTAACGTACTAAAAACAGAGATCAATGCCATATACAGACAACAATCGGAAATGCAAATACGCAGCACAAGACAACAGCAGTACTCCCAAGGTTCTAAACCTAGTCACCTATTAGCCATGCGATTAAGAATTAATGCAAAATTTGCAGATATAACTACCATTAGAGCACAACAAGTACTTGAAACAGACCCCAAAATAATAAACGATACATTCAAAGAATTCTACTCCGACTTATATAAATCAGAAACGACCTTCGATCAAAACAAAATGGACACATATCTTAATCAAATTATTCTCCCTAAACTTTCAGAGGATGACGCTAAACAGTTAAAAACACCGATCACACTAGAGGAACTCAAGAAGGCCATATCCGAAATGCAAAATGGTAAGGCTCCTGGAAGAGACGGTATCCCATCAGAAATGTACCTTTCTTGTTGGGACATAATTGGACCCTTATTACTAAATATGATCTTATACTCAGTCAAGGAGGGGAACTTCCATAAAAACGACAATATTGCACTCATTTCAGTCCTTCTCAAAAAAGACAAAGACCCCACCGAGTGCGGTAGTTACAGACCCTTAAGCCTCCTCGGAACCGATGTCAAACTGTACTCTAAGGTATTAGCCATCAGATTACAAAAGCATATGACGTCTTTAGTTCATCCGGACCAAACTGACTTCATAAGAGGTCGCCTGATCACTGATAACATAAGACGAATACTGCACGTACTAGATGCAGACAAGGACGACACCATACCTAAGGCGATGCTGTCCCTGGATGCTACGAAAGCCTTTGACAGGCTGGAATGGTCGTATCTATGGGCAGTATTAGAAAGGATGGGGTTAGGAAAAGGATTCATTGATATGATTAAAGTATTATACAAAGACCCATCGGCCATGATTACAACAGGTACATTCATCTCCAAAATATTTCCGGTATCACGCTCAGCCAGACAGGGTTGCCCTCTTAGTCCCGGACTATTCGATCTATCATTAGAGCCTTTAGCACAATATATAAGACAATCCCAATCCATAGAACCAATCGTAATCAAGGGCACACAACATAAAATTAGTTTATATGCGGACGACGTAATATTGTTCATGCAAAGCCCCAACACCACATTGCCTCATCTACTCAAGTTGATTGAGAACTTTGGTGATTTATCGGGATTTAAAATAATTGGCCGAAGTCGGCTTTCCTTCCACTTAACACCCCTGCAAAAAAAGATACAACCCTCCCAGGTGAGATACCTATGGTAAAACATTTTAGATGCTTGGGTGTGGAAATATTTCCCACCATAAGACAAACGGTGAAGCACAATTACACAAAAATACAGAACAAAATCAAAGACGACCTGGACAGGTGGGCAAAACTTAAAAACTCAGTACAGGCAAGGGTATCAATAGTTAAGATGGATGTACTACCTAGAATCAACTTATTCAGTTCAATGCTACCGTTACCCCCTCCAGAGGGTTACTGGAAAAGATTACACTCCTCCACATACAAATTTATTTGGAATAACAAACCACCACATATAAAAAGATCCACCGCACAGAGAAATAAAGCAGACGGTGGCATGGCAGTTCCAGATTTTTTCCAATATTTTAAGGCGTACACATTAAGACCATTGACAACATGGTTTGATCCCCAAGCATTAGTATCCTGGAGAAAATTGGAAGAAAACATAGTAGCCCCACATAGACTGAAGGAGATAGCACACACTAAACTACCAAACAAGCACTGTGAGCGGAAATTTGGCCCCATAATTACCCATGCGATCCGGATATGGCGTGAAACACAAAAAAAATATCCTAACCCACAAAAATGGCACAATCACACTCCCTTATTCAATAACAATGCACTCTTAATTGAAAAACGTCCTATAAGATTCCCTATATGGGAAGAGCAAGGCATACACTCATTAGGGGATGTTTTTAACAACCAGGGTTTTTGTAGTTATGGAGAAATATGCACAAAATTTTATCTCACCGAGTCCACATGGCTTTTTTACATACAGTTACGGCTATGTTTGAAGTCTCACGGTGTTCCATTAGACATACCAGTTGAACAACACTGATACCACAAATTCTTCTATGAAAGAGAGACATCGAGAGGTTTTGTATCAGGTTTTTATTATCAATTACTAATGTCCTCGTATGAAACCCTCCAACTAGACTCTGTCTGGAGGAGGGATATACCAGACCTGGAAAGTGACTTTGATTGGCAAGGAGCATGGGCAAATGTCCGTCTTACATCAAGGAACCCGGACCATCAACAAATCAATCTTAACTATATTCACAGGACATACTTGACTCCTATAAGACTGAACAGAATGGGTCTTAAACAAGACTCAAAATGCTCCCAATGTACAAATGGAGACGAAGGGACATTTATGCACATGTATTGGGACTGCCCACCAGTTAAGGCATTCTGGAAAGATGTGACCCATCAATTATCAAAACTCGTATCTTGGAATATACCAGTACACCCCTCTGTATTACTATTGAATGATGTTTTTGAGTTTGCTGTAAATCCACAGCTAAAGAGATTGGTTTTATCGGGTATCACAGTAGCTAAAAAGCTGATCGCATCACGCTGGTTTCAACCGGAAAAAATGTGCCGGAAGGTTTGGTTTCTTACATATCTCGATGTGATTTATCAAGAAATATCTACAGCAAGAATTCTGGGTCTCAACGAATCCAAAATGTCAATGTGGTTAGAAGTGGTGGAGAGAATAAAAGCTAGCTTATAATGGTAGTGTCTGGTTAGGAGTGAGGGATAATGGAGGTACTATCCAAGGAGGGGTCCGGGAGGGGGGGCTTCGAGCTGGAGCATATGTGTGTAGGGTTTTAGATAATAGGTATTAGGGGTATATCCTGTATAAGACATTGGTATAATTGGTAATTTCGTTGGATATACACTGTATACGGTAAAATATTATTATATATATTTTTTTGTTTTCTGTTTCTGTACTCGCATGTCATTTTAGCCACCTTAATTGTTAGTTTCATTATGCATTGTGTGTTGAGTACTGACTTTTAATAATTTTGTTTTGCAATAATAAAAAAAAAAAGAAAGAGGGCCAGTGGTTCATTCTTGGCCAATATCTACAGATTTTACGCAATGCGAAATATGATACCACATAGGTGACCCTTCAACCTGTAAAGCCCTTTCGGTGGCTCGGACGACTTTGTATGGCCCTTCTCGTCGCGATCCATACCATTTACGTCTAAATACTTTAACATAAACGTGATTGCCCGGTAGGATCTGAGGTGTACTTAGCTTATTCACCTCCTCCCCGGTTTCATGCTCCTGTCTACTGGAGACATGAAC
This sequence comes from Notolepis coatsorum, assembly GCF_963971535.1. Taxonomy (NCBI): domain Eukaryota; kingdom Metazoa; phylum Chordata; class Actinopteri; order Aulopiformes; family Paralepididae; genus Notolepis; species Notolepis coatsorum. The sequence continues at coordinate 114,301,583 of NC_140168.1, forward strand.
CAGAATATCTTTGTGGATCTTTGACATGTACTTCACGTACTCGCGCATATCATTGTCCAGGATGTCCAAACTTGGACCTTTACCTGTCGCGCGCAAGCCTGGTACTACCATGCAACGACCTATCATCATTTCGTGCGGTGTCAAACGCAGACCGCGAATTTCGCTCGAACGACACGCCATTAATGCTAATGGGAGAGCATTTAACCAATTCAAACCTGTGTGTTGACAGATCTTAACCAATTTGTTTTTTAGTGTCCCGTTCATGCGTTCCACCAACCCCTGGCTCTGCGGGTGATAAACGGCCCCCAATCGCTGTTTTACGCCTAAATGTTGGAGTATTAAACGTACAGTTTTGTCGACAAATAATTTTCCATTGTCGCTGGAGATTCTGTCCATTAACCCAAATCTCGGCACCACCTCTTGGCATAAGAACTTAGCCACCGATGCTGCATCCTTGTGACGGGTGGCGCACGCCTCCACCCACCTTGAAAAACGACAAACAACGACAAGAATATACCTCTTCTGATTAATAGGCTTAATCATGTCAATGTAATCAATTACAAGGTCTCGCATTGGTCCATTGGGCGTGGGGATATGCCCTGGTGACACACTAATCCCCTTACGTATATTATTTTTCAAACATATCGTACATCTCTGTATCACATGATCAATTTGACTTGCTAAATCTGGCGCCCAAAAGCCATATTCTTGGATTTTTCTACTCACCTCTCTCCGATGAGCATGACAGAAGTCATGAGCCGTATGGATCAGCAGTCCGACCAGGCCAGCAGGAGCCACCACAAATCCACCGTGGCTGCGCCATAAACCTGTATCATCCTGACTAGCCCCCCTGGTTACCCAGAGGTTTCTTTCTACCTGACTAGCCTCCTCCTGGAAAGTCAAAACATCCTTGTAAGTTATCTTGTCCTCTAACTCAACCTTGTGTGTGATAACCAAGACCTTACCTGCCCTGTCAGAACCTGTCACTTCCTTGGCAGCTTCATCTATTGCTCTATTGTTTCCTCGAGTTATTTTGGACTCGTCTGACTGATGAGCAGCACACTTGATTATTGCAATCTGTTTTGGTTTCATAATTGCTTCTAACAAACTCTCAATCTGGCTACAATGTTTTATGGCGCTTCCATCGGCTTTCTTGAATCCTCTCCCTTTCCACACTGTGCCAAATAAGAATGCGATACCTTGCGCATAGGCCGAGTCGGTATGGATATTCACAATTTTGCCCTCTGCCATCCTACATGCTTCAGTCAGTGCGACTAATTGTGCTAAGGCTTCGGCCTTTTCTACCACAAACCCTTCGCCCTGCGACCTTACCATGGAGTAGCCTGCTTTTAGTCCCTCACCAACTCGATAACAAGAGCCATCAGTCCATAATTCCAGATCTGGACTGCTAAATGGGAAAGCCTGCAAGTCTGCTCTGAGTTTAGAGTACCTCTCGGCTTCGGCCACACAGTCGTGAGGTTCTCCATCCTCAGGCGTAGGGATGACCGCTGCCGGGTTCGTTATGGAACACCTGACCAGAGTCACATCTTCCTGTTCCAAAAGCCTGTAATAATGTCTAATGCGAGGCATCGTTAGTGCATATTTACCGGACTCCAACAGACTCTTTAAGTCATGCCTCACCATGATATCCACTGGATATCCCATCATGATACTTGCGGCTTTCTCGTACATTGTATAGACTCCGGCCATTTCCCGGTAGCAGGGAGCAATCCCCATCTCGACTTCTGAGTAGGCAATGGAGTAGTACGCCATCGGCTGTGGTCGCGCCCTCACCCCGGTGTCCTTGGTCAACACCGCGCATGCCTGCTTCTGATCTGGAGAAGAAGAGACATATAATATGAATTTCTTGGTATAGTCAGGCAACGCCAGGGCTGGCGCTTCTAACAGTCGGGACTTGATTGTTTCAAACGCCCGTAAACCATCCTCAGTCCAAACCACTTTACTACTCAGCTTATCAACGCCCGCCTCTTTCATCATGTCTCTTAAAGGTTTCACTATTTCAGTATAGTTTTCGACCCATGGAGAACTGTACCCGGTAATACCCAAAAATCCCATAATTTGTCTTACCGTCACAGGTTTGGGAGCCGTCTTAATGGACACCAAATGTTCTTCCGAAATAGCCCGATGGCCCTGTGAAATTGTTTGTCCTAAATAAATCACTTTAGGTTTACAATATTGCAATTTCTTCAAAGACACTTTGTGGCCTTTTTCTGCCAATAGCTGCAACAGTTTCACGGAGTCGCGATGACATGTTGTCTGATCGTCTGCACACAGTATAAGATCATCCATGTACTGAATGACCCTAGAGGTCAATACTGTATCCAGCCCGTCTAAGTCCTCCCTTAGGATCTTGTTAAATATGTGTGGCGAATGCTTTAGTCCCTGAGGGATCCTAGTATACTCATAATGCTAATTTTTATAGGTAAAACCAAAAAAAATGCTGGCACTCCTTGCTCAAGGGTACACTAAAATATGCACTACACAAATCTATAACCGTAAAATATGCAGCTTGCGGTGGGATAAATGTCAATAACGTATGGGGATCAGGGACATCCGCCGGATAGTCAAGTAAAACCTTGTTGACAGCCCTCAAATCGTGTACCAACCGGTACGAGGTGTCAGGTTTCTCCTCGGGTAGCAACGGCGTGTTGCTCCGGGGGTTAGTTGTTTTCTGTAGGACTCCTGCTTTCAAAAGTCCTTTGATTTGTGGCTCGATCCCAGCCACCGCTTTCTCCTTCAGTGGGTACTGATTCTTCCAAGGCAGGGTGGCTCCCGGCCTAAGCTCCACTCTCACAGGTTGAGCGGACTTGATTAATCCAATGTCAGTGCTGTTCTTTGACCACAGGTCCCCTGGAACCACCTCCATCATGTCCTCCTGGAGGCTCAATGTCTTAGGGAATTCTCCCACTGTCTCTTGGGATAATTGCACAGTTTGGGGACGACCCATCCCTGTGCCTTGGACCATGATCTTAATGAACCTTTTGTCGGGGCTTATCCAGATCAGTTTGTTTTCTTTCATCTGCTCAAATTTGATTCCTTCCGCTTTTTTCATCATCTCGCCAATGTGCTGCTGATCGCACGAGTTGGTTACCTTTAAAGTCACATGGGGAACACTATCCGCAATCTCGTGTTCTTTTTGCAGATAGTCGCTCCGTAGCGCTGCTCCTTGCGGACCCAATATGATACTGGTGGCATTAAGCTGTACTTCGTCTGGTTGCACACTCAGCCACTCCTTAGCCTGTGACGAGTCTGCATCTTTATGGTATTGCAGAGTGCAATGGTATGGTGTTTTTGGGTCACTTGCTTCAGGCATATTGGCGGTGATAAATGTCTCCCATTTCAAGGCTGAACCAAGCAAATCTTGGTCCAGTCCCCCTAGACAATAGATTTCCGGTGGTCGGCTATCGATTCTTTGCACCATCTGATAGTAGCGGTCCTCTCGTACATTTATCACACAACCATCCGCCGTACATTTAATATCCATCCCCAGTAAACCCAGCCCATCTCGGCCAAGTAAGTTAATGGGTGAACTTTCCGAGACCAGTACGGGAAGAGTCGCTTCCCTGCCTCGATATCTCAGGGTCACAGGGTCGGTCACAGACGTCAGCTGTTTTACTCCCTCAAATCCAATTGTCCGTACGTATCGACCGGACATGGTTAGGTGCGTCGTGTCTTGGGGTTGCACTACCGTATAGGCTGCTCCGGTGTCTGCCATCATCTCGACAGATTTGTCATTCACCGGTAAGCGCACAATAGGCTCCTCCCTCAAAGACGACACTGACAGCTGACACCTCCCCATTGGACTCTCTGGGCCTCTTCAGAGTGATTCGTCCGGCCCTCTTGATGGGTTCACCGGGCCATAGTTTTCATTCTGGTTCTGGCCTTGGTTTGGTCCTTGGTTTCCATTTTGGGTCTGGCCTTGGTTTCCATTCTGGGTCTGGCCTTGGTTTGATCCTTGGTTCCGCCAATATCCACCTCTTCTGTTCCCCTGTCGAGGGCCTCCTCCTCTGGATTGATACTCCTGATCACAGTCCCTAGATTTATGTCCGAAGTTCCCGCACGGCCAGCACTCAAATGGCCGAGCTTTGGATCCATTCGCGCTCCCTCTTCTGTTTCCACCTTGTCCCCGTGACTGCCAGGGTGTTCCCCTTGGATTTTGTTGCTGTTCTGGCGCAGGACCCCCCTGTGTCCCCAACTGGGCCCGTCTCTGGTCATTTGGTTCCCCGTTGGAGCCCGTCTCCCCTCTTGGCTGTGCGGACTGAACTAGGGCTTGGAGGTATTCCACTACCTTCCCTGCCTCTGTTGGCTGTTGATACAGGATCCTTCGGTGTTCGGCCGCATCCTTATCCTTTACCTTTTGCTCCCTCTTCCGATATAGGTCAACTTGATGGGCCACATTGTCGGTATAATAGTTTAAGGGGAGGCTTGACAGAGACACCACCTCAGCCAGTCTTTGTCTCACCTCCATGGGGAGGCCGTCTTCAATCTTCCCTCTTAGTACGGCTTCCCCCAGGGGGTCCCGCTCTAGATCCTGGCCAGTTGTATCCCTCCAGGCGGCGTAGGCTTTTGCCACATACTCCCTAGGGTGGGTGTCCCCCAGGGTACCAATGTGGATTTGGTCTGGGTGCATCTTGGTCGGGTAGGTTTCTCGGAGGGCCATCCACAGTACTCCCCTGTGCCGTGCGAACAGGTCCGCATCCTGCGCTCCAGTACCCGCATGGTCTCCCAAGCCAGCCTTCTCCAGTACCATTTCCATGGCCACGCGTCCCATCATGTTTGACAATATTCTTTTCACATCCCCCATCGCCAGCTGTTGACCTATAAGAGAGATAAGATAAGATAAGATATTCCTTTATTAATCCCCTTGGGGAAATTCGTGACACACACATACAGCTCAACGTCTCATTAATAATAATAACAACAACACAATCATTACATTTTACAGTAACAATGGCACAGCATAAATTCAACAGACATGTACATTTGTTGACACATGTCATCATTACAGGAGGCCTGAGACACTGTATGCGCGATAGTCGGCTGCATTCACACCGAGTAGTAAACAAGATGGATCGCGCCTGGTGAACTGGAGGGAGGGCGGAATGAAGGGAGGGGGGGGCATGGAAGACTGGGGGACAGGAATTTGGTAGTGAAGCAGTCTAAGGGCCCCCACCGACGCGCATCAGAGGCAGCCGTCCAATAGGCATATGGCACCAGTTACTCACGAAGACAGGGGTGGATGGGGGTGGGGGGGTGGGGAGGGGGAGGGGGGAGGGGGGCCTCATCAATCTTATCGCTTCCAGACAGTACAGTTCGTCTCCTTCTCTCCCAGAATCACCTCGCCGGAGAGTCGCTCCTCCGCGTTGACCCTGACCTTGGTCTGTTTCCACAGCAGAAAGGGATAAGGGGGGTGGGGGAGGGGGAGGGGGGGGGGGGTGATACTTCATGCAGCTCGAGGCAGATAATGCCGCATATGGTCAGAATTAGGTCAATTTAGTCTAATCATCGTCACCATCATCGTATCCCCTATTAGCACGGTACGGTGGCATCTTAATTTTCACGTCCCTAATTTCCGACGTGATGTCCAGAATGGCCTGTGACCGCGACAGTTCCTCTGTATGGTTAGAAGCAAGTCTCTCAAGAATAGTCTTCAAGCACGATTGTTCGTCTACATGGTAGAGTTTGCCCCTTTCCAACATGGTCTTGGAGCTCAGTTGTTCATCACCGCGCAGGGTACTTAGGTCAGCGATCTTTTTAAACAGTTCCATTTGGTTTTCCTTGATCCCGGCCAAATCCCTGGCCAGGGGAATCAACTTCTTCCCAATTAGATTCAGACAGTACCAGATCCAACAGCTGACGGAGCCCAAGCCGAGCAGCATGACAATTAGAAGATATACGTCCTCAACGTCGTTTATCTCCAGCGGGAAAAAGCATATCGCGAGCCAGGTCCCGTATGAATTTATGGTGTATCCCGCCTGATAGCTCCCAAGAGGGCATAATGGGTCATCCGCATTCTGCCTCCTTGTAGAGAATATGCGATCAATCGCTGTAAAAGCCCAGCTTATTAGATCCATATTACGGTCAAAAGTCGAGTCGAGTTGAGGATTCTGTTGTAAAAAGAAAAGAAGAAAAAGGTCAAAAACGTCCGAGCGTCTCTAGCGAGTGCAGATCCAGGCTCTGGTGAAACGAGCTGTAAGGGCTGGTACGGACGTCTCCAAGCGGATAAGATAGAGGCCTTGAGGTGTTTCTCTGGAGGAGGGAGAGGAGATAAAAATGCGACTGCTTCTGGGAAGGGAGTGAAGGGAATACAGTTCCTCCAATTTGGCAATCCACGGATTGGCCCCATTCTGGAGGGGCGGCAATTTCTCTGATACTTGGGTCATGTCGGACGCCTTCCAGGGGTGATATTCCAAGTCCTGTCCTCTTATTATCACGGGAGCTATTTTGACGGGAGCCTGTTTGTGGGGTTGAAGACTTTTCGTCAGTGATCTGGTCATCATTCCTCTCCTCGCGTCCTCTTCCATCTTGGCGAGGGCTTTTTTCAGCTCTACTTTTTCTTCTTCCAGGTCCTTTCGTCTTCTCTCAACCGTTCCCCATATCTCCATCACCTGTTTATATTCCCTCGTACCTTTGTCCTCTGCGTTGGTTGGGTTATTTATCCGCTCTGCTATTTCAGCATTGTCATTTTTAAATTCCAAGAGCTGCTTGTCTATTTTTACCAGATCGTCCCTTATCCTTACCATCTCCTGGACACCTTCAGCACCCTGTGAGGAAGAGAGTTTTGAATCAGATTCCTTACCTCTTGGTGCCCTTTCGGATTTTCCCCCCGGTGTTTGTATGTCTTAATTAGCACTCTTATCTCAGCTATTAGCTCCAAATCAAAAGAACCTTCGATGGGCCAAGGTTTTGTAAGATATCCCCATCTTTTGTTCCATTTTGTCGATATTCTAGAGATTTTCTCCAAATAATATGGGTTATTTTTTGTGAAAGGGTTACTGTTGGCGATAATCTGTACTGGACTCTCTGCTATCCAACCAATTAGGGTCGACCTGTCTGAATGGGTTACGGCTTCCATTTTCCTATATGAGATCCTATTTCCCATTTACTAGGGTTTCCCTTTCCTTTTGATATTTTAACAATGGCAGCAGGCAAAAAAGTGTTTTCTGTATTCCCTGTCTAAATGTAGGTGTCTATGCTTTTTGTGACTGACTCCTACTTGGACAGCCAATAGTGCCACTGTATGCCCTACCTATTCTCTTCTTTCCCTTTTCCACCTGAAATTCCTATTCTTACCTGATTTGTGGTGTTCCGCGTGCCCAATAGAACTGCTGGAGATCAGAGCACACAAAGACAACAGTTCTTGTTAATTTATCAACTGGACTTGCACTTTACTCTGTCTTTTCAATCACATTTTTGAGAGGTTCTTTTCATTAACTGTATGAGTATCTTTTTACTTCCTTCATACAATTTTAAAAACGAGATATTTGTAATTGATACATGTGTTTGATGTCGCCAGTTTCTACTCCCTGATTTTCTTCCCGTTCGATCTCCGTCAACACACTGGGTTCCTATTTTTGTCGAATCCCGGCTCTCCACTATTTCTCCTTGATTCCACTCCAATTCTGATATTCCTCGGGAAACAAAAACATCTTGATTAGTGCTTCACCCTTTATTCATTACATTTACATTCTTTCATATTTTTCCATTATTCAGTACCATTCCCCCCAGGGGACACTCGTCATCCAGACTCGTGTCCACTAGAGATAATCTAAAGAATGCATCGGACACCGCGCCCTGCACGCCGTGAGGTGCCAGCCCCTGTTTATCTGAAGAGTCCATAACAGACCCTCCACAGAGGTCAGAACACACCCCACCACAGGTACAAAGCAGTCAGCATCCAAGCACCTTACCCCACCATTCAAGCTATCATCCCCAGGATCCAGTGCCCTGCCGGACGGCCATGCATAACCGACCGGACCCAACACCGCACCCCGGGTACACAGCTCCACACAATACAGTCAACACTCACGTACCTACTATGGAAAAAAACATAATTTCATACCGCTCCATACAACAAACGTTAATGTACAACATGTTCAGGCACGTCCCCTACCCCATACCCTTCCGCACACCCCGGCCTTACTGTCCCCCAACCCAGAATGTCCACCACCCAGATCAGAGAATAGCAGCCAGTGCGTACTCCTGGTAACTCGGCATCAACGGGACGCCCACACGCGCCCGGCCCCCCTCCGCGTCATCCCTCACTATCATCATAGCAAACGCAGGTGCAGCCGAGCAGCGTGACCTCTCAATCGCAGGACCAGCTGCGCAGAGAGTCCTGAACATATACATAAAACACACTCTGATCACAGCCACACAGATAACTACAACTGCAAAAATCACCACGGCATAAAACAGATACTTAACAACAGACCATCCCACATAGCCCAGTTGCCCATGACCCCAATCATCCCACGAGTCCTCCCGAGAGTCATGCATATCCCTAGTAATGTTCTTCAAATGCTCAATTATGGCTGGCAAGCCCATTTCATCATTGGCAGGTATGAATGTGCAGCATTCCTGACCAATCAACGCATACATACCCCCCGACGCCGCCAATAGGAAGTCCATAGCCGCCCTCGTCTGCATCTCCATCAGTCGTAAGGACCGTATCTCCTGAGTCTCCAGGGTCAAGCCCCTCGCTGTTGTGGTAGCCATGTACTCAAATATTTTAGCCAAATGATCTAGTTCTCCCATATTTGCATATGCCCCATACCAGGGAAACGCCACTCTAAAAAAATGGTCCACATCCCGTGTCTTCCTTGTCTTGGGAAGCGTTGGCAAAACATCAGACACCCTCATAGCTGGTACTAAGTAACCCAACGCACATCTTCCCCTCCAGTCAATTGGCAGCGAGGCATACGCAAAATCACCACAAATCCAAAACGCCCCAGGCGGAGCTGGCGCCTCCGAATCCTTGCCCCAGACCCCCTTATTCCCCAGGCAGCCGTCCAAGTACCCCACAACCTTACCATTCGATTTACCCTCTACACACTTCTCAAACCCTGCCGACCTATATGCTATTGGAATGGGGCCAACATCTAACGGCCCACTTATCTTCATCACATTCTTCGTCAATCCCAACCCCAGATATCCCTCAATCCTTTCCGATCCCACCCCTTTACACAGGTCAGGGGTAGGCAAATCCCTTAACATGTTGGCATGACACTTAGTTATAGGGTGTGCTATCAGAGGAAGGCCCGCGGCGGCCGCCTGTGGGGACAGGCCGCACACATAGCAATCTGATTTATTAGCTACCTTTGCCACCGCCCTCGCCATCCTCAGTTCATGAGAGGAAGAGGGTACTTGTTCTTAATGGTGATCTCGTTGAGCTGGCGATAGTCGATGCAGGGTCGAAGGTCTTCGTCCTTCTTTCCAACAAAGAAGAAACCGGCCGCCACAGGGGAGGAGGAAGGCCGAATGAGTCCTGCTTCCAAGGACTCAGAGATATATTGATCCATCGCTGCCTTCTCAAGGACGGTCAGACTGTAGAGGCGGCTGCCGGGAAGGGGAGCCCCTGAGCGGAGGTCGATGGCACAGTCGTAAGGCCAGTGAGGCGGAAGGGCCTGAGCCCTGGACTTACTGAAAACCTCCTCGAGGTCGTGGTACTCGGGGGGTATGGTCGAGAGGTCCGGAGGCGGCTCACAAACGGATCTCCGGGGCGAGGGACAGGACGCCGCCTGAAGACACTGGGCATGACAGGAGGAGCTCCACCCCCTGATGGTACCGGAGGACCAGGCGATGTGGGGCTCGTGCAGCGCGAGCCAGGGCCGGCCCAGGACTACTGGGACAAGAGGGGATCTGGTGATGAAAAACTGGAGTCTCTCAACGTGGTTATCAGCAATGGTGAGCAGGACAGGACAGGTGCGTTGAGTGATGTCAGCCAGGCGGTGTTGGTCCAATGCGAACACCTCCAATGGCCTCACGAGGTCCTCTAGTGGAATGTTGGCCCGGGTAGCAAACTCGAAGTCTAGGAAACTCTCGTCAGCACCCGAGTCAATGAGTGCCTCCACTGTGGCCCGTTGGTCCGCCCAGGCCATGGTGACGCTCATCAGACGGCTAGGTGGTGCACGGCTCTGGGAATGAGAAAAACGGCTCACCAGGATCTCCCGGGGTCCCGGCGAGCCTGGTCTTTTGGCCGGGTGGGACAGTTGGAGATAAGGTGTCCATCCGACCGCAGTAGAGGCAAAGGCCGGACCTGAACCTTGCCTCCCGTTCAGCTTGGCTAAGATGTGAATGTCCCAGCTGCATGGGTTCCTCCCCGGGCACCGAACGGGAGGGGAAGGAACCACCAGTTGTGTTGGGAGCAGGGCGGGCTGCAGTACCGTCACGAGTACGGGGGGTCTGGGGAACCTCTGGAGGTCCCGGTCGGGTTCTCTCACGTCTTCTCTCCTGGAGGCGTCCGTCGATGCGAATGGCGAGGCTGAATAGGTCCTCGAGGGACTCAGGTTCCTCACGGGTCGCGAGCTGGTCCCTGACAGCGTCGTTGAGCCCCCTCATGAAGGTGAGACGAAGCGCTTGATCGTTCCAACCGCTCTCCGTTGCCGCCAGTCTGAACTCCAGCACGTAGTCGGTGACCCCGCCACTGCCCTGCCGGAAGGTGCCCAACCGAGCTCCAGGGTCCTGGCCACGGGCTGGGTGGTGGAAAACCCTGCGGAGCTCTGCCACGAAGTCTGGGTAGGAAAAACAGAAATCAGCCCCCATTGCCCAGGAGGCAGTAACCCACTGTGCTGCCCGGCCTGAGAGCAGGTTAGTCATTTAAGCCACTCGGGCTCCCCTTGAAGTGACTCGGCTGGGTTGATGACGAAAAACCAACTCACATTGCATGATGAATGTGGCACAATCCTCGAAGTTACCATTGAACAACCGTGGTTCGGAGAGACGGGGCTCCCGAGGTGCGGGATCGGGAGGCGCGGGGCCTGCCACGGCTGCGGGTGATGCTCCGGCCGAGGCTCCTGTAGTAGGTGGGGTTACAAGCAAGGTGTTAACGGCTTCACTCAGCGTTTGTAATTGGTGGAGAATATTAGTCTGCTGATTACCCTGGGCTGTCTGCAGGCTAGCCAGAGAGCCAAGGGACTCCTGAATAGGCAGGACCTGGTCTTGGAGCTCCTGTACACCAGCCGCAGCCGCACCTAGCTGTAGGCTGTGGTCGTTGGTTAATTCAATCTGGACTGCCAACGCTGTTCTGACCCTGTCTGTTTCGGCTGAGGTCGTCATGGTCGGGTCGTAATGTTAGGGTTTGAACCGACCTCAATCGCACGGCACAGACAGGAAGTTCAGAGTTAGCCAAATACTAGGGCGTATTTATTTACAGAGTCACAAAGGGGTAAAGTAACAATTATGAAACAACAAGGGAGACTGCCAGCGGCAGAGTTCTCTGCGGCTCTGCAGATCCTCCTGGTGATAGCAGTGGGGAATCGGTATTTGACGTTGTAGCGGCTCTGCAGATACTCCCAGCTTTAACTCGAGGTGGAAAACGGAGAGAGAGAGAGATATCAATAACAGTCCAACGAAACACAGAGGCAGTGTGGTTCCCTCCTCCCTTAGCTGTGTCCAGAACCAATGAACAGTAACAATCTTCAGTGTTCTCCACAACACACAAGTTAGCTGAGTTTAGTGCAAACAGAAATGATATCTTCAGTGTCTCTTCAAAACACACACTTCAACTGAGTCCAGTGCAAGCAAAAATTATAATCTTCGGTGTTCGTCACACACACAGACAGAATAATCCAGAGGGGTTTGGTTCCAACTCACCCAAGCGCAAACGCGTAAAGCGGGTAAACGAGGCGCAGCTCCAAACGGGGAACAAGGTTCTCATCAGCGGATCTCCACAGAAAGTCCTGGAGGGAAAGAAGACGAGGCACAGCAACGGGGAAAAAGCAGGCAAAAGCAGTTGTATTCCAAAACAACCCGACATCGATTGAAGGGAAGTCCCAGTATAAAAAGCCTCTGGGGTGCTAATCAAAAACTATGACAGGTGCGCGCTGGAATTGATACTTGCTCCAAAAGCGTGTGGCGGGGAATGCACCAATCAACACAGCACCTTAAAGGAGCGGAGCGTGTGGCGGGGAATGCATCAATCAACACAGTACCTTAAAGGAGCGGAGCGTGTGGCGGGGAATGAACCAATCCTCACAGTTTATTTTCCCAATGTAATTAAAATGTGTAATTCTTATGAGAGAGTCTCTCTCGGAAACCGAGAGCTCACATGCTGCAGATGACTATTCCTAATGCTGGTGCATTGTGTTGCATTGTAACCTAACAGGAGAAAATACACAACACGTCAGAAGTACACCGGTCACAGTTGCATTGATCCATTGGTGGACTGTTTCCAACATGGTGGACTTGATCACCTGCAGTGATTTAGATATCCTTGTCATCTGGGAACTGTCCATCTGTTAACAACTTATTTGACAGGAATGAGAAAATGTCTTGTTACACCTGGCGCAACTAACTCCTCGTCAACAGACATATCTCTACTTGATGTGTATTGTGTCTAGCACAATAAAAGCTTTCCCATAGAGCTCTGCATGATGTTTGAAGTGCTGCATTCTCAGCTTATTTGCTGTCTTCTTCTGTGTTTTCTTCTCATGGAACAACAGTAAGTCATGTTTATTTTTTATTCAATTACCCTTTGATTTTTGCCATACCAGAATATTCAAAACATCAATATTTGAACTCCAGTTGATTCCTCACACAGTATTAACTTAAAATAGCAATACAAAATTATATTACACAGCAATTGTGTGAACATTAAGACGTTTTTAAAGAATTCATGATTTCGATTGTGGCCATTTTGTATACATTTTTATTAAATTCAACTGGTTTCTTGACACTCAAGCCCAAATAGTTCTATAGATCCTTATCTTCAAATTAGAAGTGAAAACGAAACTTTCGCATATACATTTGAAATTACTGTGTCCAGGCACCCGACTATCAGAAAAGTGTGTGGTTTTCTGGTCAGCAGGAGATGTGCATCTCTGGCAGCTTATGGTCAGTGGCATTGTTCGTCAAATAGTGTTGAACTTGAGTGTTACACCCTGAGTGCATAGTATAATAGACATATCAGCATGGTAGGTAGTAGTATACGGATAGTAACATAGTACATAGTAGTAAGGTACTAGTAAAAGACAGTTATTTATATATATATTATATTGTAGAAATCGTCGGAATAGAGAAAGGCACAATTTCTATCAGTTGACAACACAAAGCCGTGTGTCATTTATTTCGCAGTAGCACAAGTGACAGCTGTCAGAACTATGCCGTGCTAGCTTCTGACAGCTCGTAGTAATCAAACATTTATAAATGAAACCCCACACAGGGCGTCTCCTCTCAGCCCAACCCCAAAACCAACCTCCTTAAAGTGACAGTGCCCCATCAAAACAATACCATCTGGAATTATGTCTCTATAGAACCCACTAAAATATAAATATTATATTTATTAAGAAGGTTATTTATTTATTTACATTTCAGATATTGATTGAAGATGTGTGTTTCTATATGGGTGACATGTCCCCATACACAGGGCATTCACATGCAGTCAGTCTCCACCCAATCCAATGCCTATATGGGAGATTTCCGACGACCGGTTAAGACGGCACTCTCTTACGTTAAGACAGCACTCTCTTACGTCACCATCGCCAAAACACCAAAAGAGCATCAAATCACTGACCTCTAGGACCATCATTCAGGTCATTGTACCAGTTAGATTAGATTACATTGAAATGTGCATCATACAGCATAAGTACATTACAATGAAAATAAGTGGGGCATCCAACCCGAGTGCAAATGTAACAATAGTAATATTACAAATGCAATAGTAATATTAATATAGTGATTAAGCTGGTTATAAGATATATACATTTGTTCTACTGAGTATAATGCTAATCACATATATGTACAGTTGTAATATATTTAAATGTTTAAAAAAAATTCTTATGTACCCCAGTTGCTATTGCATGCACATATTTGCGTTTTATTACACGTATATGTACATACATACCAACTATTCGCCTGTTTTATTCTCCACCCATCCATAGCAACACTATTATCACCGACATCCAGGAAGGGGGATCCCCCCTTTGAACGGCTCTTCTAAGGTTTCTCTCCTCCACATCGCCTGTGGTGCTTTTTTCCTATTGCTGTAGGTTTTTCCTTACCTTCGCTGGGGTATGTCTGGGAGTGTTGCATTTATTTATTTTACATTTATTTTGGATTTCATGGTGAGTTTTTTGTTCTTGATTTATTGGGATGTTTCTTCTTGAATAGTTTAAAGAAGACTTGTCCGGCCCATGGGGACATTAACCTGTGATTTCGGGCTTTACAAATCAATTTGATTTGATTTAATATGCATTTAGATGTCCAGTGATACAGGTATAAAGACACTATGGTCAGGCACTCTACTACTGGCCCCTGAGCAGCTAACACTGGAGCGGTTAAAGCTGAGGTGCCTTGCTCAAGGGCACAGCGAGCAGGCACGTGCACACATAGAGCCCAACGGGTGCACAAGCACCTGCCCTTTATGCCTCATAAAAAAGTGCCCTTTTTATGCCAATTATTTTGACCATATTTTCTTTTTTACCTCCATATATAGAGAGTGATCTGCAATCTGCTTGGGTTGGGGGTGCAATTCCTAACAGGCTCAACCATATGTGTTGTGAAGGATCAGATTAAACCGAATATATATATTTATTTATGGATATATATTTAATAGTATTTGTATATCGTTTGATATCCCTTGTATATTCCTTGTACATATACACGGAATATCCCTTTATTCTACTACAGCCCATAATAGTTCATTCTCTTATTGGACAAAAGGACCAGGCGCCAGGGACAAGCCCCTGGCGTTCAAGTTCAAAGGTACCGACGAGACATGCCCTTACTAGCCTCAGCTCCGCGCAGGAATACGGCTACCGAAAGCAGAGCGGCACTACTTGTCCACCGTGCATATAAATATGGCGCAAGAAATGTAGAATTCCTTTTAGTCCTTTACCCTTCTACCCAACTAAGTAACAAGACGTGAAGCCTCACCCCACGATACCGCGTGCGGTGTAGTACGGCCTGTTTGGCCTTAGAATAGCAGTGAGACCTCGTGCGAATTAATAGCTGAATTGCCAGAGTTTGGCACCGTATTTCTATTAAGTAATAATAGTCTATCATGTATGGTGCATCGTTCGGTTAGAGTTCTAAAGTGAGCAGCACCCCCATCGTTTCCTCGCGTTATCTAGAGTCTTAACCAGGTTGGGCAGACCACGCGTGGTGCTTTCATCCGAGGAGTTCTAGGCGAGGACGAGTGGACCTGCACATTGGATTACCTACCCCGACGACTGCTGAGCCCTATACGGCATGGAATATCTATTTGCTTTGGTGCTTTGATTTGTGGAGCGGATAATCGCCAACACCGGTGAGTGTTGGATTTACCCCGAGAGGAGCCAAGGTGAGACGGCGCTCAGACCAGACTGAGGTCGCCTCGCTTCTTCTTCGTTGTGGACCTAAAGCTAAAGCTACAGCTATCGTCTACAAGAGAGCCCAAGTGTATTCATCTGCGGATCAAGGTTCTACGGGCACTGTGTTCTGTACCTGGACTCTCCCTAGAAATCGTTGACCAGACGGGATACAGCCGACGGCTCTCCTACCCCCCCTACTGGCTTACAACCGGCGGGACCCCTTCAGTATATTATCCAGCTATAATCATTAAGTGACCATCGCTATAATTCCCTAAGAGCCAGGTTGTATACTTGCTTCCTGTGTAACCAGAGATTGGACATTCAGTGTTGATTTGCCTACGAATACTCATTTGCCTTACAAGTGCATTCAAATCATAAATGTAATAAGTAACTATTATATGTACCCTTTGCTATATATTAAATATTTGACTATTACCTTTGTGTGGACCTGATTTCATATGTGGGAAAGTGTTCATCATACTTAGATATCGTGTACTGTATGGCCAGTAATTAAAGTACATAAAGCGGTAGTGGTTTAATGATACCATACTTATCAATACAGTCAGGGAATTGTACCCCTCAGTTACAATTGGTCCTTCGAGCCGGAGGGTAATTAGTGTAATATTAATATAGTGGTATTAATATTGAAATGGCCTATGATGAACACTCCACGAAACGGTCCTCCTAAAGTAGAACGCCCGCAACGTAGACGACAGCCACCTCAGTACTTAGAGGATTACGCTGTCAGTAAACTACCTAGCCTTCTACAAACAGTAAACGCAGTAAAAGTAGAAAGTAAAATTATGTCCAACCCTATCAACCAGGATACCCCGACCACAGAGGCCCTAGTGGGTTCTAATGTAACTGACCAAGCTCACGGTGGGGACCAGGAGGGAACTGACACGACTTTACTCCCCGCCAATACCGAAGAAGTAGTCCCCCCAGAGCTCCGGGAGGAAGACAACCCTCCAGAGGTGGAACTCTGCACGGAACAAGATGAGGAGAGCGCCGAGGAGATAGAGCTCCAGGACTCCCCAACGAGTACAGCCAGGAGCGGCTCACCTCTACAAGCGTCTTCCCCCAGCGAGGCGGAGAGGATGCTGTCACAGGCGTTCTTCGCCAGCCTGACAGCCTCTACCGAACGCGATCGACTTCAGGGTGAACGCGATCGACTTCAGGGTGAACGCGATCGACTCCAAGCACAGACGCTTAGCGAGCGCGAACAACTCCAAGCGCAGCAACGGAGCGAAGAAGAGCACATACGTCTGGAGCTGAGACGCCTTCAGACGGAAGAGAATATGGCAAGAGAACGGGCCGACGCCCAGCGCGCCGCTGCTGGTGCCCAAAGAGAAGCAGATCTCACCAAGCGCGAAGCCGAGCGCGACAGACTACAAGCGCAGCTAATGGAGCAGCTGATCACCAGGGCAACAACCCCTCCCTCCACAAGGGGTTCCAGAGCCTCGTCAAGACACACGTCAAGGGCACCCTCCCCTAACCGAGCAGGCGACCTTGAACTCGACCACCAGAGAGAGTCTACACCCCCCTCCGAACTCATTCCCCGACCGGTCCAAGTGAGACCCAGCTACAAGGAAGGAACAGCGGACACCGCGGAGAGGCTAAATAGACGACTACAGGATTTAGGTGACCTGGCAGAAGAAGAAGAGGAAGAAGAGGAGAGTCAAGCCCGACAGCAGCACATTACTCCACAGGACCAGGAGGTCCAGTACAGCCCAGGCTATACCCCCGCGGCTCTGCGCTACAGACCCCCGACTCGACTCACGGGTGAGCATGACGCACGACCAGTCCCGAGGAATAGCACCTGGACCAGCGGGCCATGGTACCCTGCCAGTACCAGCCCACCGAGAGGCGTAAGAAGAGACTCGCCCAGGAGGCCTCTCTTCCAACGCTCACCGATGTGCCAGCCATCCATGGCGTCATACATTGGCACACCGACGTTTCCAGACTTCACCCATGAGAATCGAGCACAGTACACGGAGCTCCGGATGTGCTTAGAGACAATGATGGTGGATGTCGCTGATGAACGCCACAAGTATGCAATATTATTGAAGCACCTGAAAGTGCCCCGAGCGCACAACATAGCGCTGGCCTATGCCACCTCTACGACCCCATACACCGCGGCTCTAGCAGCGCTGGACCAGAGATATGGACGTATATGGGATTACGTAATACAGGAGATAAGGCATATTGACCGCCTACCCCCAGCAACAGACAATCGCTCACTAGACGACCTGTCTATAAAAGTACAATCCCTGGTAGGGATGCTGGGGGCGCAACGAGAAAAGGGTATGCACGAACTATACGCAAACTCGAACGTCGAGAGGATTTTAGAGAAGCTGCCGCCCGCCCGACAGGAGCGCTTCAGGCGGCAAAGAGACCACCGTGATCCTAACGGTCCCGAGCCATCCCTCCTGGACTTAGCCGACTTCCTGGCGAGAGAAGTCAGCAGCCTACGGCTGGATACGTTCGTGCGGAGCACGCCAAGCTCCAGAGAGGGACCTAGGAGAGTAAACGATGGCCGAAGATCGGTGACTGTCATGCACCAATCAGAATCAGTACCGAGCAGCAAGAACCACAGTACCCCCTCGATGAAAGAGAAGTGGAAGATGGTGTGCCCGTACTGCGAGAAGGAACACTGGTTGTCACAATGTGACCAGTTCAAGAAGATGACCGCTGAAGAAGTAAGTCAGTGGATAAAGTCCAACAGGCGCTGTTACCGATGTGCGCGCAGTCACATGGCAGCCGAGTGCCGCCTAAAGAAGAGGTGTAGTCGGTGTGACGGAGCCCATCTGGATGTCCTACACGACAGTAACAAAAGAAAGCCTGCACCATCCAACAGCACAAAGGCAAGTGTTATGTACATTGACCCCGCTAGCAGCAGCGGCGCCCAGGTGCTCTTAAAGGTGGTCCGTGTAACACTGAGTTACCAAGATAAGGTCATGGACACTTACGCCATCCTTGACGACGGGTCAGAGAAGACCCTTCTCCTCGCGTCCGCTGCGGCCCAGCTGGGGCTGCGGGGGAGCGAGAACCAGATGACGATTCGGACAATAAGAAGAGATCTAAAGACGATAAAGGGCGAGAACGTCTCCTTCACTATCGCAGCAAGCGGGCAGCCAGAGAGACGGTACAGGATTACTAATGCTTTCACCAGCCAAGAAATAGGACTATCGCAGTACACCTACCCCATCGCCAAGCTGATGGAGAAATATGTGCACCTGCGTCAACTACCTATACCGCTCATAGACGGTGCCACCCCGACCCTGCTGATAGGCTCCGACCATGCAGACCTCATAGTCCCGATAGACCGGGTCCATACAGGACCCAGAGGTTGCCCTGCAGCAGTCGAGACCCGCCTAGGATGGACATTACAAGGCCCCCTCGCCAAGTCTCTTAACCGAACAGCAGCCACTAGCTGCCTCCACTCCAGAGCGACAGAAGGAGACACCACACTCCTGCAGCATGTCGAGAGGCTATGGACACTAGAGACAATGCCCTTTAAGAACGAAAAGAAAGACATTCGTTCTAAGGAAGATATCTACGCTATAGCCCTCCTCGAGCACGGGACAAAGAGAGTCAACGTCAACGGAGTGATAAGATACGCAACTCCACTCCTGAGGCAAGAGGGAATGCCCACCTTTCGTACTACAAAAGAGGCGACGGAGCGGTATCTATTGAACACAGAGCGGCGCCTAGCCAAAGACCCCGCTCAAGAAGCTGTGTACCGCGCTGAGATTAACAAATTAATCACAGCGGGACACATAAAGAAAATTGACATTAAAGAGGCCGATCAGACGACCGAATCATGGTACGTGCCGCACCACAAGGTCCACCACAACGGCAAGGATCGCATTGTGTTTAACTGAAGCTACCAGATCGGATCACAAAATCTGAATAAAGAACTCTTGGCCGGCCCAACACTCGGCCCCTCCCTACTAGGCGTGCTACTACGCTTCCGCCAGGACAAGGTGGCTATCAGCGGCGACATCAAAGGGATGTTCCTGCAGGTGAGGCTAGTGGAGGAGGACAAGCCCCTGCTGCGGTTCCTATGGAGAGAGAGGATCGGAGATGAGCACCCAACCATCTATCAATGGGAAGTCCTCCCTTTCGGAACCACATGCAGCCCATGCTGTGCTACGTTTGCACTGCAAAAGCACGTCGCAGAGGACCCAGCAGCAGATGAAGAGGTCCAACAAAGTGTGACAAATAGTTTCTACGTGGACAACTGTTTACAAAGCGTCTCGACGCCAGAAGAAGCCGAGGCTCTCCTACTCAAGCTCCGCGCCTCCCTGATCAAAGGCGGCTTTGATCTCAGGCAGTGGGCCAGCAGCGACCCGCAAGTACTGCGCCGCCTCTCCCCCGAGGACAAGGCCGCGAGCAGCGATACCTGGATGGCGACCATTCCAGGAGAAGCCCAAGAAATGACACTAGGACTAGTCTGGCGCTTCAAAACAGACTCGCTCCATTATAGACACAAACCCCTGATCAAGGAGCAGGGAAGGTCGACGGCAATACCGACCACCAGACGGAGTGTATACAGAACACTCGCCAGACAATATGACCCGTTGGGATGTATTCTACCTTACACCACCAGGGCAAAGATGATTGTAAGAGCGCTATGGGACAAAGACGATCCCATACCCGAACACCTTGCATCCACATGGAGAGAGTGGGAGACGGAACTCCGCTCACTCCCAGGTGTTAATATACGCCGCAGCTACTTCCCACCCACAGTGAGGCCAGAGACATGCAAGATCGACCTGCACGTATTCAGCGACGCCTCCGAAGTAGCCTACGGTTCGGTGGCTTACTTGCGTGCCCGAGAGGAGGGAGGAGAAATACATACTGCTTTCATCCTGGCTCGCTCAAGAATAGCCCCACGCAAGCAACAATCTATCCCGCGCCTAGAGCTCTGCGCAGCCCTAGCAGGAGCGCAGCTCGCCACGTTAATCCAACGTGAACTCACCATCCCGGTGCAAAGAACAATCTTGTGGTCAGACTCCATGACCGTACTCACATGGATCCGGTCTGATTCGTGCAGATACAAGGTCTTCGTGGGAGTCAGAGTCACCGAGATTCAAGAGTTAACAGAAGTAACCAGCTGGCGGTATGTGGACACCAAACACAACCCAGCTGACGTCATCACCCGGGGAATGTCCCTGGATGACCTCACTCGTCCCAACCTCTACAGTGACGGGCCAGAGTTCCTCAAGCTCCCCGAAGAAGAGTGGCCTACACCCACCCCACGGGAGGCGAGCAAAGAGGAGGCAGAGAACAAGAAACCTATGTTCTGTGGGTTGACACACACACTCGTCCCCACAGACCCGGTTCTAGACGATTGCCTCACCCTAGAGAGTGCGCAGCTAAAGACATTTCTGTGGCACCACCCAGAGGTTCAGCCCACAACTGACATTTCAGCAGCTGACTACGAAGAAGCAGAACTCCTTCTACTACAACGAGCCCAGAGAGACTCGTTCCCCGATGAGCTAGCCTGTCTACAGGGAGCAAAGCCCGTCCCATCAGACAGCAGACTGCTTCACCTGGCCCCCGAGAGCGACGCCCATAATCTCATCAGAGTGGGTGGTCGTCTGCGGAGAGCCCCAGACCTACCGGATGACGTTAAGTACCCGATAGTCTTGAACAGCCGACACAAGGTCACAGAGCTGATCATAAAGAAATACGACGAGGATGTGCACCACGCAGGGGCAGAGAGAGTCTTCGCGGAGATCAGACGTCGTTATTGGATACTGCAAGGGAGAGAAGCAGTGCGGCGCTTCCAGCGAACCTGTCTAGACTGCCGTAAGTGGCGCGCGCAGCCCAGTATACCCCGGATGGCTGACCTACCTCCCTGTCGCCTCCGACTCGGCGACAAGCCCTTTCACTCCACCGGTATGGACTGTTTTGGCCCGCTGTATATAAAGAGAGGAAGAGGAACCGAGAAGCGGTGGGGTATTGTATTCAAATGCATGACCACCAGAGCGATACATATCGAACTCCTTCCAACCATGAGCACAGACTCATTCCTTATGGCCTTCCGAAGATTCACATCACGGAAAGGAAAACCGTCTACATTGTTGTCTGATCACGGGACAAACTTCAAAGGCGGAGAAAGAGAGCTGAGAGAGAGCTTCCAAGCTATGGGCCCAGAACTTAAGACCCACCTCGCTCCATCCCAGATTGACTTCCAGTTTAATCCCCCGAACGCACCTCACTTCGGTGGAACCTGGGAACGAGAAGTACGTTCCATAAAGACAGCCCTGTACGCCGTGCTTGGGGCCCAGACTGTGGCGGAAGAAGTCCTAATGACAGTCCTCACGGAGATCGAGGGAGTATTGAACTCAAAGCCCCTCGGTTACGTCTCAAGTGATGTAGCAGATGTCGACCCAGTCACCCCCAACACCCTCTTGATTGGGCGGCTGGACCCCGCGCTACCACAGACAATGTACAGGCCTGAAGAAGCGAACGGCCGAAGAATGTGGAGGTACAGTCAAGTACTGGCTGACAAGTTTTGGAACAGCTTCCTACTCCACTACCTACCGTCTCTACAGACCCGCCAGAAGTGGGTAAAATAGAGAGACAATTTGACAGAAGGAACAGTCGTCATGATCATTGACCAGTCACTACCCAGAGCTATGTGGCCGGCTGGCCGCGTAAGCAAAGTGATCACTGGTGCCGATGGAAAGGTCCGAGCAGCTGAAGTGCTCGTCCAAGGACGGACTTACACCCGACCCGTGGCGAGGCTAATAGAACTGCCAAGGCTCCCTGATACTATTGATGACGACCATGACCCTATGACTATGACTTTCCCGAGAGGAGCCAAGGTGAGACGGCGCTCAGACCAGACTGAGGTCGCCTCGCTTCTTCTTCGTTGTGGACCTAAAGCTAAAGCTACAGCTATCGTCTACAAGAGAGCCCAAGTGTATTCATCTGCGGATCAAGGTTCTACGGGCACTGTGTTCTGTACCTGGACTCTCCCTAGAAATCGTTGACCAGACGGGATACAGCCGACGGCTCTCCTACCCCCCCTACTGGCTTACAACCGGCGGGACCCCTTCAGTATATTATCCAGCTATAATCATTAAGTGACCATCGCTATAATTCCCTAAGAGCCAGGTTGTATACTTGCTTCCTGTGTAACCAGAGATTGGACATTCAGTGTTGATTTGCCTACGAATACTCATTTGCCTTACAAGTGCATTCAAATCATAAATGTAATAAGTAACTATTATATGTACCCTTTGCTATATATTAAATATTTGACTATTACCTTTGTGTGGACCTGATTTCATATGTGGGAAAGTGTTCATCATACTTAGATATCGTGTACTGTATGGCCAGTAATTAAAGTACATAAAGCGGTAGTGGTTTAATGATACCATACTTATCAATACAGTCAGGGAATTGTACCCCTCAGTTACAATATGGTATAAAGTTCCCATATTATGTGCATTACACAAACTAAACACAGATATTACATTACATTACACAAACTAAAAACAGATATTACATTACATTACACAAACTAAAAACAGATATTACATTACATTACACAAACTAAAAACAGATATTACATTACATTACACAAACTAAAAACAGATATTGTCTGAATTACTAGAAGAAAGAAATGCACCACCTTTGGCTGATAGCAATTTATTAATTTCTTAGGATTTCTTTTGGTCTAATAAATGTTTAAGGTTCTTAGATGGATCCCCTGCTGCCTCCTCCTCCTCTCCCTCCTCCTCCTACTCTTCCTCCTCCTCCACCTCTTCATCATCTCCTCCTCCTCCTCCTCTTCCTCTTCCTCCTCCTCCCTCCTCTTCCTCTCTTCCTCCACTTCCTCCTCCTCCGCCTCCTCCTCCTCTTCCTCATCTTCCTCATCCTCCTCCTAATCCTCCTCCTCCTCCCAATCCTCCTCCTCATCCTACTCTTCCACATCTTCCTCCTCCTCTCTCTTCCTCCTCCTCCTGCTCCTGTTCCTACTCTCCTCATCTTATCCTCCTCCTCCTCCTGCTCCTCCTGCTCTTACTCTTCCTCATCTTCCTCATCCTTCTCCTCCTCCTCCTCCTGCTCCTCCTCCTCCCTCCTCCTCCTCCTCCTCCCTGCTCCTCCTCTCTCCTGCTCTCCTCCTCCTCCTCTGCTCCTCCTCCTCCTCCTCCACCAGGGTCACTGCAGGGCGCCACGGGAGCAGCGTACTGGCTCATGTTAAATGGCAGGCCCTGCATTATGCAGCAGCTTAGGCCATAGCGCTGGGTCCTCATGTCCTCGGCTACAGTCCACCTGTCGCTGCTCTGGTCGTAGCGCTCCACCTTTGTGAGATGGAGGTGAAGAAGCCATTGTGGCCTCCGACCACGAAGAGCAGGTCGTCCAGCACCGCGATGCCAAAGTAGCTGCGGGGGTGAGCATGGCGGGCAGGGCGCTCCAGGAGTCAGTCAAGGGGCTGTAGGCCTCCGCGCTACGCAGGTAGTTTCTACCGTCAAACCCTCCCACCTGAGGACAGGACACAGGACACTGAGGAATGTTTTAGTGTGTGGCTCAGGCAGGCAGGGAGACACTGTATTAATCCACTTAGGGAAATGAGGGCATCACAGCAGCATTGCAAGTCAAATGATACATATCTATAGAAATATCTAATACAAATATAAAGAAATATCTAGTATAAAGCATTTGTCTCTGTGTGCACCTACCGCATAGACTTGTCCTCCGTAAGCAGCGACTCCCAGTCCGCTACGCCTGCTGCTCATGGGGGCGATCAGAGTCCACTGGTCGGTGTCTGGGCTGTAGCACTCAGCTGTGAGCTGGAACCAGCCACCACAGATGTAAACCTGTAATAAGAAAGAATATTCTAATTTAGTTTATATATTCCATTTGATTTCATTCTACTTTAATTGTCTGTTAATGTTGATGCACCAAAGGACCCAGACACATCTTTTGTATGTGCAAGCTTACTTGGCAATACAGACATTTATGATTTCTGATCTAACGTTCCTTGTGTTCATCTAGCACCCTGTGTCCCTCAGTTCCACCCACCTTGCCCTGGAGGGCTGCTGCCCCGACACGCTTCCTGTGCTCAAACATGGGTGAGATCACTGTCCACTGGTTGGTTTCAGGCTCGTAGCGCTCAGCGGTGTTCAAATACACGTGTCCGTCGTACCCTCCCATGGCGTAGATACAACCGTCCAACGCGACCACGCTGAGCTCACTGTGGCGTGAGTGCATGGGAGCCGCCTGCAGCCAGCTGCAAGTGACGGGGTTGAACCTGCGCACACTGCTGAGACACTGCCCACCGTCCCAGCCGCCGACGCAGTAGACCAGACCGTGGAGAAAAGCGGTGCCGTGGTCGGCCCGGGGACTCTCCCCCTCAACGCTCACGTCCATCCATCCACCGGCTCGGATATCGTAAGCCTCCATGCCATTGGTCAGGATACCGCCACTCCAGCCTCCGATGGCCAATAGGACCTCCTGGGGCAGGCGTGGGCGGGTCAGGGGGTTTGGGAGCCTGTCGGAGCCAGGGGGGTTCAGGACGCTGAGGATGAGGGGCCTGCAGTCGTGGCTGTCCCTCACCACAGGGTTGTTCTGGACGTTGCTCCTGAAGTAGTCAGGCCTCATCAAGCCCATGCGAACCTGGGAAGAGACAAGCAGACAGCGGGTACAACTCAGACAGCGGTTGTAGACGGTTTCTGTTGCTAGGGAACAGTTTGAACCCAAATGTTTGAGAACCACTGTTAGGGAACCTAGTGTTGTTTTAATGTAATGCACAGTAATAAAACATTTATTTTTTATTTTTTATAAATGTTTTTATTTTATTTTATTTTCATACATAAAACAGAACATAACAGTACAATAATAATAATAATAATAATAACAATGACAACAGCGACGACAACAATAATAACAGTAACATGAATGATAATGAACTAGACAAGAGACAGACAAACAAGAAAAAGTAAAATAATACAAATAAAATTAAAAATAAATGTGGCTCAGGCACTAGCAACCATGTTTGTGTATCCGTAATACAATTAGTTACCTTGGGCAGCAGCAAAGGGATGTGTGTTTTACGCTCCTCACGGGAGTGGTCGATCCAACGGAGGACGGCCTCGAACACCGTCTCCTCGCTCTTCACGTTCAGATCATCCCTCTCGATGATGTCCACCAGTTGCTGCGGGGACAGCTCCACAAACTCCTGTGAGACGCGCAGCATCTCCTCAAAGTGGCACACGATGAAGAGATGGGCCTTGCACCTCAGGTCAGGGCAGCAGTAGATGTCCGTGAACCTCCAGATGCCGACACAGTTTTCCAGAGACAGCTGGCCTTCTAGGAAGTCAGAGCACACTCCTACTATGCCAGTGACGCGAAGCTGGTCTGCAGCCACCAGAAGCTCTTCCACGTTCTCTGCTGTCACCAGCACAAAGCGTGTGTAGGCGTACTCTATGATGAGCTGCATCATACCCGGGGACACCCCAGGGATAGTGTAGACTGCTTTCTCTGAGTCGCTCCAGCGAGTGAAGAGGGCTCTGTGGGACGCAGAGTACAGAGATATCTGATGAGTAAACAGTAAGCAACATTCTGTCCTGTGTAGTAATTAGGGCTGACCCCTATTAGTCGAATAGTCGACTAATCGGTCGAAAGGAGCCGTAGTCAACTGCCAACCGCTTATAAGCGTGGCTAACGCTAATGGCACGCATACCAGAGGCCAACTGCCTAAGAAAACAGGCACAGAGGCACTGAAAGATGATTTCACCCATCTAATGAACACACTAGACTAGACAAATATCAAGATGTATCCATCAGTGGACAAAATGCATGCTTTTGCAGAGGACAAGAAGCCTTCAGTCGACTCCTTCAGACATTAAGCACCCCCCACAGCGCAAATGGAATGATAAAAAAAAAATATATATATATTATACTTTTTCTTTTTTTTTCTTTTTTTGTCGACTAATTAGTCTGCACATTTTGGCCAATCATAGTCGACTATCCAAATCCTTAGTCGGGGACAGCCCTAGTAGTAATATATTTTCACTGTAGAAGTATAGGGTCATAGCACAGTAGAAGTATAGTATCTTTTTACAGTAGAGGTACAGTATAGTATCTGTTTACAGTAGAAGTACAGTATAGTATCTGTTTACAGTAGAAGTACAGTATATTATCTGTTTACAGTAGAAGTACAGTATAGTATCTGTTTACAGTAGAAGTGCAGTATACCATATTTTTACAGTAGAAGTACAGTATATTATCTGTTTACAGTAGAAGTACAGCATAGTATCAGTTTACAGTAGAAGTACAGTATAGTATATTTTTACATTATAAGTACAGTATAGTATCTGTTTACAGTAGAAGTACAGTATAATATCTGATTACAGTAGAAGTACAGTATATTATCTGTTTACAGTAGAAGTACAGTATAGTATCTATTTACAGTAGAACTACAGTATATTATATTTTTACAGTAGAAGTACAGTATAGTATATTTGTACAGTAGACATACAGTATAGTATCTGTTTACAGTAGAAGTACAGTATAATATCAGTTTACATTAGAAGTACAGTATCTGTTTACAGTATAAGTACAGTATAGTATATGTTTACATTAGAAGTACAGTATAGTAGCTGTTTACAGTAGAAGTACAGTATATTATCTGTTTACAGTATAAGTACAGTATAGTATCTGTTTACAGTAGAAGTACAGTATAGTATCTTTTTACAGTAGACATACAGTATAGTATATGTTTACAGTAGAAGTACAGTACAGTATCTGTTTACAGTAAAAGTACAGTATGGTATCTGTTTACTAACCAAGCTAACCTGAACCAAGTTAACCTGAACCAAGATCAACTTACCTGAAATAGTCACTGCAGCAACACAGGAGGGCCTTGTGGGCGTTAAACTCAGTGCTGTTGACTTTAATAACCACATCACAGAACATTCCCTCCAGACGCAGCTCATTAAAGATTGTACAGGACATTGTTTCCTTTTCCATGTGGGGATTTTAAATTGTATCTACAGAATATTCAAGCTTACAGACAAGTAGCCGGAAACAACAAGTGATATCTTCATTTGGTCTTCTGAGATATGAGATCTCCTGAGAGAATTGTTGAATATATACTGTACACAAATGTTCTAGAATGTGCTATTATGACATCATGTGACATCACAAATGTTCTAGAATGTTTGATTATGACATCATACTGTGACATCACAAATGTTCTAGAATGTTTGATTATGACAACATACTCTGACATCACAAATGTTCTAGATTGTTCTATTATGACATCATACTGTGACATCACACCAGAACATGTTTGAGTTGAATAATATAAATAATATGTTGACATTAAAAAAGAACTAATACAATTATAAAAAACTACATAAAACAATGATACAAATTATAATAAAATATTTAAGTAAAATGTATAGAAATAAAGAAAAATAAGACAATGAAATAAAGATAATAATTCATTTAAAAGCTATTTTAAAAAGGTACGTTTTGAGCAGTGCCAACCGAGTCTGCTGTCCTAACAGACTTGGGGTCTGTAGGGCAGGGCTATTCAACTAAATTGTTCAGGGGACCACATTGTCAGAAACCCAAGGGGCCAGGGGCCGGACTGCCACGGTGCCTCCCCGTGCTATGAATATATGTACACTTGACACAACACGCAACCACATTTTCACAACTTTTATTTAACTACATTGCAAAAGTAGTATACTTTTCAAAAAAAGTTCTTCATTTATGTGCCACATCTGCAACATCTCCTGCAGAAAGTGCTTCATTTATGACTGTGCAACAACTGCAACATCTCCTCTTCAACATTTCAATATAAAAATAAAATAAAAAACAAACAAGTGCATGATGTGCATCTGAACATTCAAACATCAACACTTGAACAAAAAAACACATTTATAGTGCAGCTGAGCTTATGAAAAAGTGCTTCATGTCTGTGCAACAACAGCAAATCACAGCATCTTATTAGCACTTATTGTCCACTCTTAACTCTCAAACATCAGGGGGGTGGGGGGCAGACAGGCCTAGCCTACATACACACATCTAATGAGAGCGATTGCACTTCTTTGACTGGGCAATGGCAGAGAAAGAGGGTTCATAGGAAGTGAGGGCTACCCGCAAACAGTGATGCAAATGCTCATTTGTCAAGGAGGCACGTTGCTTGTTTTAATAGCATTCATGTGAGAGAAACTGGATTCACAGGTGTATGTTGAGCCAAACATTGTTAGCACAGATATTGCCAGCGTTTTTATTTTGGGGAATGTCTTGACATGAATACACTTTATCCAAAATGTTGTGGTGGATTCATTCTCAAGTGCCTGCTTCAGAGCAGATGATGCTTGCATGTCAATTATTTCAAGTTGCAGGAGACCTTCATCAATGTGAAGTGATGCAAGGAACTCTTGTCCTTTTGTGGAAATAGCAGCTACATTGGCAAATGGGTTGCTCACAAAATGCATCAATTCTCTGGACATGTCAAATTCATCAAATCGACTTGCAAAGTTTTCCCTCAATTTATCAATGAAATCTGTCATTAATTGAGTGACTTTTGGCTCAATTGTGCGTGTTAACGTTGACATGAAAAAAAAAAAGTAAAAAAATCTTAATAATAAAAATATATAAAAAAAAAAAATACAATTATTATCATGTAATCTTTGGCGGGCCGGTCAGAATCATCCCGCGGGCCGGATCTGGCCCGCGGGCCGCCAGTTGAATAGCCCTGCTGTAGGGTATGCACTTATTCCCTCCGCCCTGAACATTTATGGAGATGTATGGGCCTTTTAAGTCAGTGGTAAAAGTGTCTTTCAAGGATAAGTGAGCTCCTGCACTGATTATTATAGTTCAATATTCAATATTTGATCACCAAAACCCCCCAAAAAAGCATAAAAATGCCCCTCCCCGCCCAAAAAGGGCCCCCAAAAATAGCACAGGCCTAGTGCCCTTTTCAGCCTTTGAGCACCTGCCCCTCTAAAGTCCTGTGCACGTCCCTGGTCATACTAACTCATTGGCAGAGGTAGCGGGTGGAAGTCGATGGGTGGGGATTTGGACGTTATGGACAGCGACTCCTACAGGTCGGTTGGGGGACGCCTGCACAGCAGAGACAGGAAGTGGCGGGGGCAGCGTGAGCCTCCCACACGTTACACCTCGCCAATGAGAGTCCGCGCTGGCAGGTGAAAAGATGCGACAGGCTGCCTCCTCGTGTATCGGAGTGTAACACTTCCTCCGGTCCTGGTCCCGTCATATTCACAAGTACCTCCCATTAACAATAACCCTCAGTCTACATTGCCACCCGGTGGGCTGATGCCAATCTGGCATCAGCTCACACACCAACTTATTGTTATTTATTGTCAGTTGTGTTTGTTGTGCTTATTGTCTGTTGTCTCCACTTTGTTAGTCTTGTGTTCCCCTGTCTGTGGTTTGTAATTATGTTTAGTCTGGTTGGTTATTTGTTATTGTTTTCCAGTGTACTCTGTGTTCTATTGTTTCTGTCTACCACACCTGTGTCTTGTTTGTAAATTACCCTCTGTGTCTTGTCAATTAGTCGGTGTATATAGTCCTGTCTGTCCTGCCCTGCTGGGCGCGATCATTGTTAAATGTTACCTGTGTGTTAGTCGTGTATGTACCTTGTCTTTAAGTAAACTGTTCATCGTCACATTCTGTCTCCGGTCTCATCAATCTCCACTCTGTCATCTGGGTCCATCATGCCAAAGAAGCGTAGGACTAATCGTAACAGAATGATCGCGCCGAACTTGGACCCGGCAGAGAGGAGAGACGGAGCCAGCTTCGCGCTCGGGATCCTGGGCGCTTCCGTCCTGCGTGCCGACCAGGCGACCGCTCTGGGTCTGGCACCATGGGACGCAGTGGCTGGGCCAGCGGCACCGATGATATCGGGTGCTTGCGCCGCGGCCACCCCGGTGCTGGATCCCTGGGTGGGAAGTCGCCTGGTCCGCAGGGGAGCGTCGGGAACGGGGCGCGGATCCCGACGCCACAGCCCCAGGGGAAGGGGTTTCCAGGACCGCAGGTCTTCCTCGCCGGCCTGGTCGAGATCTCCTCCGCCCTGGGAGGTTCCAGAAGACGAGCCACCACCATGGCAGACCTGGAGGAAGACGTCGGATTCCGCTGCCGGAGGGACCCCGGTTGGGGGTCCTGCACCGCGTCCTGTCGCCAGGGAGCCTCCGGTTCGGGGTTCGGCGGGGGGTCTCGCCACCGTGGAGACCCCAGCCCCAGGTCGCGCTCCGGAGCCGTCGTCTCTTCCCCCCATCCTTCCCTGCTCCAGCCCTCCTCGTCAGCCCCCTCCCCCCGTTCCTGTTCCCGCAGGCCCCGTCCCTCGAACCCCCATCCTCCCCCCTCCTCTTTTCGCCGATGCGGCTTCCGTCCCCCCCACCCTCCCCGTTCCCGGGGGGCCTGTTGGGTCGCCTGGGAGTCGACCTTCGAGGGCGGGGTACTGTAACACTTCCTCCGGTCCTGGTCCTGTGGGACCAGGACTCAGACAGTCATATTCACAAGTACCTCCCATTAACAATAACCCTCAGTCTACATTGCCACCCGGTGGGCTGATGCCAATCTGGCATCAGCTCACACACCAACTTATTGTTATTTATTGTCAGTTGTGTTTGTTGTGCTTATTGTCTGTTGTCTCCACTTTGTTAGTCTTGTGTTCCCCTGTCTGTGGTTTGTAATTATGTTTAGTCTGGTTGGTTATTTGTTATTGTTTTCCAGTGTACTCTGTGTTCTATTGTTTCTGTCTACCACACCTGTGTCTTGTTTGTAAATTACCCTCTGTGTCTTGTCAATTAGTCGGTGTATATAGTCCTGTCTGTCCTGCCCTGCTGGGCGCGATCATTGTTAAATGTTACCTGTGTGTTAGTCGTGTATGTACCTTGTCTTTAAGTAAACTGTTCATCGTCACATTCTGTCTCCGGTCTCATCAATCTCCACTCTGTCATCTGGGTCCATCATGCCAAAGAAGCGTAGGACTAATCGTAACAGGAGGGGACACGTGATGCAAGGCTTCTATCCTCCCTATAACCGACCAGTGGGGGGCATAGTCGAGCAACGTTCAAGACAGGGGAGGGAGAATTGGAAACTCGAAATTGGGATGGGAGAAAAATAGAAAATAAGGAGAAAAAGTGGATAATTTTTTTTAAAGTGTTTTGACATCTGTATCACACATTTTGGTCGTGTGCTAGCCTAGCAGCTTTCTGGTCCTCCATATTTGAGCTCTACTCAGAGGAGCTAGCTTGCAGGTCGGATACTTGAACCCTTTCACTGCCACACAACAGCCGGTTAACCCTTTCACTGTGACAATACAGAAGGTTAGCCCTTTACTATCACACAACCGACGGTGATGCTCCATCATTAGCATCATTAGCTGTCGTGTGGCAGTGAAAGGGTTAACCATGTCATTTTCTGGGACTTGTTGGTGTTCTCTCTCGGAGGATTCTGATCTACCAGAAGCACAGCTGAACTGTATTGCCATTTGCTTACTCCTCCCTTCTAGCAAGGCGTCTCGTTCTTCTGAACTGGAAAAATGATCGTCCTCCCTCAGGTGGATTTGTGATGTTATGTATTGTTTAAAAGTGGAAAAGATCAAATACACATTGCGGGGATCAAGTGGAAAGTGTGATGTGGTGCGGCAGCCCTTTATTTCTCAGGTGGAACGGTTGACTATGTCTCTCACCTCCTGAGATAATGACTCTGTATTGTATTGTAACGGTTTTGTATTGAAGTGCTCTGTGAACTGTTTTTACGTTTTCTTGGTTTTGTTTTGTGTGTGCTTATGTTTGATACGTCTGTAATGTCTACTGTAACGTCTAAAACTTGAAAAACACATTGACTAAAAAATAAATATATAAAAAACATAACAATCTTACATTGTAAAAATACTGTTAATTGTTTGACATGCATACAAATAAAGCACCTTTGAATTGAATTGAGAGAGAGAGAGAGAAGAGAGAGAGAGAGAGAGAGAGAGAGAGAGAGAGAGAGAGAGAGAGAGAGAGAGAGAGAGAGAGAGAGAGAGAGAGAGAGGAAAAGGAATGGAGAGACAGAGTGAAAGAGATAGAGAGAGCCTGTATGTGTGTGTGTGTGTGTGTGTGTGTGTGTGTGTGTGTGTGTGTGTGTGTGTGTGTGTGTGTGTGTGTGTGTGTGTGTGTGTGTGTGTGTGTGTGTGTGTGTGTGTGTGTGAGTGTGTGAGTGTGTGTACCTGAGGTGTCGTCTTATTGAAGACGTCTCTTCCTTGTATAACTTCAGTCATGAATTTCTTCTTCAGCTGTTGATATTCTACTGATCAGGATGGACTCCAGCTCTGAGCTGCAACATGCACACGCACGCACGCACGCACGCACACACACACACACACACACACACACACACACACACACACACACACACACACACACACACACACACACACACACACACACACACACACACACACACACACACACACACACACACACACACACACACACACACACACACACACACACACACACACACACACACACACACACACACACACACACACACACACACACACACACACACACACACACACACACACACACACACACACACACACACACACACACACACTCACACACACTCACACACACACAGAAGATAAACACATCCACACACACATACAGATATGAGATATACACACATGAGTCTGGATGGTGCTAGCTAGGGCGTGTTCAGCTGCCGTACCTCTGGAACCAGGTCTGGATGGTGCTAGCTAGGGCGTGTTCAGCTGCCGTACCTCTGGAACCAGGTCTGGATGGTGCTAGCTAGGGCGTGTTCAGCTGCCGTACCTCTGGAACCAGGTCTGGATGGTGCTAGCTAGGGCGTGTTCAGCTGCCGTACCTCTGGAACCAGGTCTGGATGGTGCTAGCTAGGGCGTGTTCAGCTGCCGTACCTCTGGAACCAGGTCTGGATGGTGCTAGCTAGGGCATGTTCAGCTGCTGTACCTCTGGAACCAGGTCTGGATGGTGCTAGCTAGGGCGTGTTCAGCTGCCGTACCTCTGGAACCAGGTCTGGATGGTGCTAGCTAGGGGGTGCTGAGGATACAGCTGGTTCTCTCTCATGTACAGCAGGACACTGAACAGTCTGTCCTGGTACTCGTCTTGGCGAGGACTCGTCTTGGCGAGGGCACAATCCCTTCTCGATAAAGCGCCCACGCCGCTCTGGCGTCCCCATGGAGTATCGCCCCGGCGATGATGTGGCCGTAGTTCTGGGTGGTGGGGGTGGTGGCCTAGGGCAGTGGTTCCCAACCTTTTTTGAGTACTGTACCCCCAAAGCATTTCAAGCCAACCTAAAGTACCCCCTACTACTAATTTGGTCAGTATAATTTACTATCTAACTAGCTGAAAAAAAATATAATATATAGTCTATATATTGTGGCAGACCGGCTGTGTGTGTGTGTGTGTGTGTGTGTGTGTGTGTGTGTGTGCGTGCGTGCGTGCGTGCGTGCGTGCGTGCGTGCGTGCGTGCGTGCGTGCGTGCGTGTGTGTGTGTGTGCGTGCGTGTGTGCTAAATCAAGGGCGTGGCCCACATATTATTTCTATCTACAGTTATTAGCAACTTTGAGGCTCATGGAGTCCCATTAAAGATACCACTTGAACACCACAGATATCACAAATTATTTTATGAAAAAGAGACATCGAGAGGCTTCGTCTCTGACTTTTATCGTCATTTACTTACGTCTTCGTATGAAGTCCTTCCCCTAGACTCAGTTTGGAGGAAGGATATACCAGACTTGGAAGTAGATTTTGATTGGACTGAAGTCTGGGCAAACGTTCGGCTATCGTCACGCAACCCGGATCATCAACAGATTAATCTTAATTTTATTCATAGGACTTACCTGACTCCTATACGACTGACCCGAATGGGGCTTAAACAAGACTCTCGATGTTCCTTATGTATAAACGGTGATAGTGGTACATTTATGCATATATATTGGGAATGCCCTCCTGTTAAGATATTTTGGGAAGAAGTAACCACGCTATTATCAGAATATTTTTTTCTGACAATACCTGTACTGCCTTCTGTATTGTTGCTGAATAATGTCTCTCAGTTATCACACTTTGTACATGTAAAGAGGCTAATCTTGTCCGGTCTTACGGCTGCCAAAAAGCTAATAGCATCACAGGGGCGGACCTTCCTACAGGCGATATAGGCGGTCGCCTAGAGCGCCACCCAGAGAGGGGCGCCAAAAAAATAAAATAATTTTTTTTTTTTTTTTCTGTGCAGTTTTGGTGCCCCCCTCTATATCTGCAACCATTATTTCTAACATAAGGGAACATGAGCCAAAAATCTAAAACGGTCGGTCGGTCTGAGCCTCAGCTTTAGGTGTTCACAGTCAGAACATGCTAGAGCGCTGTGCATTGATGGGTATCGGTCAAGTGTTTATAGAATTGAGCGTTGAGGAAAGAAAGAACGTTAGAGAACTATGAAGAGGCAAAAGCCATCCGGCCATCCAGTTTAAAAAGAGAAGAAAAGAAGAAGACGAGAAACGTGCCAAGGTGAAAGGTATGCAATTTTGTACAACTTCCAAGACCTGCCACACCAAGAGCTGATGAAGCAAGCAGAGGCACTTGTACACACCTTAAACCATGGAGGGCAATCTGATTTGGATGGGAAGGAGCTGGCTCAGGAGTTGGACAATTTGATGTGATTGATGACTTTGCAGCGAGGAAGGCCAGAAGGATTGCACTGTAAATGGAAACCAGTAGGAGCTACAGGCTAACCTTGAAGTGTGATGATAGGGAGTGGAATGTAAATATTTATTTAGACAAAGTGAATTTGTAATTTTTATTTATTTGTTTGTTTATTTAGCATATTATATTTTGATTATATATGTGTAACATATTTTACAATACATAATTTTCTTTTAAAGCAAATTTGCACGTTATTTTATTGTTTGTTATTATTATTATTATTATTATTATTATTATTATTATTATTATTATTATTATTATTATTATTATTATTATTATTATTATTATTATTATTGTGTGTTAGCTAAGTTGTTTATTTGTTTTAATTCTTTAGTGTGCATTTTACATTTATTCTTAGCTCTTGTTCTTGCTTGTAAAAATTATAGGTGCAGTACTTTACTGTATAACTGTTAACCCTTTCACTGCCACACAACCGACGGTCGTGAAAGGGTTAACCTTTGGTGTATTGTCGCAGTGAAAAGGGTTCGGTATCGTATGGCTCTCGCTCGGCGTCACTCTCTGCACTGTCCTCGCACACGTGCACGCGCACTGAATAAAGACCACAATGTACCTTTAATCCCAATATTTGTCTGACCACACCCCTATCAGCTTACCCATATAAGCAGGGGTGGGGCCACCCACTCGCCTCCTTTCTCGCTTTCACCACAAGGAAGTGCCTCGGTAGATCCCCACTTGAAGTGATGTGATGGTAGGAGAAGAGTTGGAAAACAAGGATACGTTGACATCATATCTTTATTTTCTCTCTCACTATTTTCGAGAAAATACGGCGATATTGTCTTCGTACTGGAGTGTCTGGAAGATGATGATCATTCTAAAAATCCTCCACCGGTTTTCGTATTGGGAGTTCGCGCCGCTACATGCTTTTCCAACTGCAGTCCTTGCTGTGTGCTGGTTGCGGTAAAGACACAGCTGGGCTGTAGGACGCGCCGCTGTTGTGAGGAGCGGTGGGTTCCAGGTTTGGTGAGTTATGTTTTGCTGGCAAGCTCCACTTGTCTGTTAGTGCTATGGGGGCTAGTTGACAATGTTTATGAAAACCGGCCCCAGACTAGGGTCCTTTGTTCAGCCTCTTAGGCGACAGAAGACCTTGGTCTGAAGCCCATTATAGTTTAACTAGTGGGCCACGACCATTAACACTGGTGATCCCTGTGTTTTCTGGACGAGTGGATGTTTTCTCTGTCACCGTGAGCCCCATCTTTCATATCCAAATGAGAGTATTCCTCACGAGGAAATATGGGCATAGATGTTCGGTAGCGGAAGATCTGTGTTCAAGTCAGCTACAGGCCATTTGGGTATTGTGCTGGCTCCGTCGGGTGTTGGTAAAATCACCGTTGTAAAACTGTGTTAACATCTTGTTTCTCTTTTCTCTTAAAAAGTGAGGAGGGTTTCAGAACGGCGGCCTGTCTGAGTGAGTGTTATATCATTGTGTACAAGTTCAGGTGATAGCTGCTTAGCTTACGTGCTAGTGGTGGCCTACTGTTAGCCAGTCAGCTGTTAGCTGCGGCGCTAGCCTGCTGTGATCACTAGGCTAGGAAACGTTAGCTTGCTGCTATCGGCCAAGGCCCAGCGCGGGGTGGCTCCGGCCCCTTGCGCGCCGCCGCGGTTCCCAACTCCCCTCTCCCTCACGGGGAGAGGCGGGGGGGATTCGAAGTCTCCCCTCTGGTCGCGTGCGCCGTTCGCTCGGCGTCTCGCGGGCAGGGGCGGTAGCGACCGACGGTTAGAGCGGCCGTTAGCTTAATGCTACTCTGTTGAACGTGCTTTGATTATAACATGTTTTAAACACTCTTGACTACGACGTCATCTTTGACAGAGGATGTTCGTCGAACCTGCCCTGGGCCAGGACGGCAAGGACTGCGTCAACAAGGGGGACCGTAGCGACGGGATGGAGCGGCGACGCTGCCCAGATCGACAACACAGTACGGCTGTGTTTACTACGGTGCCTTGAGACTGCACTTCGCTTGATCTACGCTCCGGGTAGGCAAGGTTTGGCCAGACCTTGTACACTTCTTCTGGCTTTCCCTTCTAAATGTTTTGTAAATAACGGTGTTTTCCAAAACGAGTGTTGCTGCACTACATTTAGGATACAACGCGAGTTATGTGTGAATTGTCTTGTCACTGGTATTTAGCTTCTCCATGCAAATCGGGTTGTTGTTACAGATGTGAAAATGATCTGGTTTGTTGTGTTGAGAAACATCATGTGTGTTTATATGTACCGTGTACTCACAACTAAGGGGGTTAACTAACCTATAAAGCCATGCTTAGTGACAAATGAGTAAAGAATGATTCTTTTCTCAGCCTGTAATGACAATGAACAGTGTGTTCACATATTAACAGGTTTTCCTGTTTTAACTGGCCGTATTAAGGGTAAAGTAGGAGGATTGTGTTTCCCCCCGGTTCCCTGGGGACTTCTTCATCCTCCTTTCAGACATGTTGTTGCACTACATTGTGTCACTGTGTGGTAGGGATACGATGTAACCCTTAGCTTGATTGCTGAGGTTGTGCTAAAACTGCTGGAGGAACTTTATTTTCCTAAAAGAAAAGATTGTTTGGTCGCTTTCGTGTGTGCTTAGCAAGGCCTGTGGCCGATACTAACCGAGAATTATGTATTCTCTCATTATGAAAAACGGCGTTCCTCTGTAGAGTGTTTTTGCCATTTTTTGTAGGTGATGATGGGTTGTGTGTGTCATGTGACCTACAACTGGGTTGGACTGGCCACAGAAGCACATGTGTAAGTTTGGTACCGGGGCTCTTGGAGAGCCCTCTCTATTCTGTGTTTTTTCCTTAGTAAAAATCAGATAGCAGGTTAGCTCATGCGCTGTGTGAAGCTGTTAGACGCTTCATAGAGCTGACTATGACTGTGTCATACTCTCTTTTTGTCATTACATCGTATCATGGGTGTGGGGTCGTAAAGGGGTGAACTGGTAACCTTTCCTCCCCCTTTTTTCTGTTGGTCAGGGGTAAACCCACCTGTCCTTCAAGGTTCCTGTCACGTTGCGGTTCGGCACGTTACAGGGTGAGGGGGGGGGGGGGGGGAGTTTCCTGGTCCCACGGCCTGGAATATTGGGCGTGTGCACTGCAGAAATTCCCCCGCCATAGAGTACGTCACTGTGCGCGTCTCTGTTGGTAGGACTTCCGTGTGCTGTTCAGGTCCATGTGATGGATCTGTTTCAGGGGGTGGTCAGGGCTCCTCCTCACCTAGGGTGACCAGATGCAAAAAGTCCAAAAGTGGGACAACAGTAAGATTTTGGTGTGACAAAGTGGGACAACAGTACGATTTTGGTGGGACAAAGTGGGACAGATAGATAATGTAAAATGTTTTATTAGAATAACTGCCATGGTCTTCACTGAATAGATTTAAATCAAAGGTTAAAGGTTCAATCAAAATAAATACAAATTAAATACCACCTAACATCTGTTTTAAATATTCAAACGTCATCACTTGACAGGAATGTCTTGTGTTTGATATTCCCTGTTAACACAGAACTAGGGAAAACAGTGTAGTATAATACAAAAATAATAATACAAATAAATTGTGTTTCTATATTAGAATAACTGCCATGGTCTTCACCGAATAGATTTAAATCAAAGGTTAAAGGTTACCACAGTCGGCTGACCTGTATGAATGGGAGTGTTGTACTGTGTGATAGACACTTGTTATCTCAGCTGCAGTGACCTTGTCCGTCTGGCTATCATTGTTTGGTTTAAAAAGAAACATATCCATAGATCTGGATGTTTCTTTTTGGTGAGCCACTTTCAAGTGAGACTCACGTCCACTGTGGCGCTTCAAGTTGTATTCTCCTCCATGCGCAATTGAAAACGAACTATGACACAAAACACAGAAAGCCTGCTGCGGATTGCCTGCAATCTGCCTCACCCAGTCATGTGTCGTTTGCCAGTCTTGGTTGTAACTGCAGGTCCGTTTCTTTTGACTCCTTTCCATCTTGAACTAGTTCGCTTGTAATGTTGTTGTGTTTTTTTTGACCAATCAGATTTGCGATATGAGGTAGCGTCACAACTCAGTCTCAGTCACGTCACAAGCAGGCAAGCAGCACGCTAAAGTACTATAACCAATCAGAGCAATGTGTGTGGACAAGAGGCGGGTTGCTACGTTTACTGTCTGTAGGGAGGGGCTTTTAGACGCATGTTTTTTTTTGGCTTCGAAAAGAGGGACATCCTCTCAATATGAGGGACGCGGGACATTTGGTCAAATGGTGGGACAGTACAACCAAAAGGGGGACACCTGGTCACCCTATCCTCACCAAGCTCCTATTCGGGCCTTCTGTGAGTTGGGACTCCTTCCATGAGGAGGGAGCCTCCTTCAGAGTACAGAGCCTCCTCCTCAGATTGTCAAGGTGAGTGGACCCTC
Source organism: Notolepis coatsorum (assembly GCF_963971535.1). NCBI lineage: Eukaryota > Metazoa > Chordata > Actinopteri > Aulopiformes > Paralepididae > Notolepis > Notolepis coatsorum. The sequence goes on from NC_140168.1 coordinate 114,341,233, forward strand.
TAGAAGGAGTCCTACTCTATTGTGTATGTATTCCATTCAATTCGATTATTGAGTGTGTATGGGTTCAGTGCCTCCTCCCCGGAGAGCCCTAAAACCAATTCTTTACATGGCTCAAGGTGCAATATATTCTTTTCAATCTGTACAGCTCGCGTGGGAAGTCTCTCTGGGGATTCCCGTCTCCTTCCTATGGGAGGGTGGTGGGATGTAAAAATGTGAACAATTTTTACCCCCGGCTGTGTAGACTGGGATACATACTGTTGGTGCTTCCTTCTTTTCTACTAAAAAGAGTTGGAGTTAGGAAGTATCACACCCCTCTTGTCGTTCCCCTGGGCGCCTTGGGGATTCAATGACAGGTCTAAATAGCCTGTTCATTAATGTGGGTGTGTCCCGACGCACGTATAGTGCTAGCTCGGGGTGTTCTGTAAACAGGCGACTGACTGGCACGCCTTGGTTGCTTGAGGTTAAAACAGCGTTTTTATAAAGCAACTGGGATGGAGGTTTTCCTCTTCCGACGACCAAATCCGACGACCTGGTTTGGTTATCGACAGATTCTCGTTCATATCTGGGGGATGATGACGGAATGGATCTGAACATATGTAGAGGGGTCTCACGCCCTGGGGGTGGGCCACCGGGCGCGGTTCGCCCGAACGTCTGGGTGGCGCCTTCTTTTCATGTTTAAGATCAACACGCATATCTGCCCCTTCTCCTGGAGTAGGCATGTCGGCGTGGTTAGGGCACGGGACTGGTTCTGGTCACGCTGGTCCGGATCAGTTGAACCCGTTGTCCGCCGGGGATGCAGATCTGCTGTTCTGGTACCCTGAGGGACTTGGGCTTTTTTCAGGGGGAAAAATGCCAGGTCGATCCGGGTGTCACAGGGTTAAGCGCTATGGAGACCCTGGTTGGGTAAATTTTTTACTCAGCACTGTCCATGCCAACCTGTACACGCTCGATCTCGTCAGATATCGGCCGCTACACAGGTTGGTCCTGGTTAGTACTTGGTTGGGAGACCGCCTGGGAATACCAAGTACGGTGTGCTTGGGGCTGGTTCTCCATTCTTTTTCGCTCCTCTCTCACGCATGGCGAAGAGGGGCCTGTTGGGGTGGTCTTTGACCTCCTCTGGTGACCCTGTGCTTCCCGTATCGCCGGGCCTGGTCCAAAGTCATGTTTCGTCGACCCGTAGGCCTGGGTTAACCCTTTTTTGAAAACTGAAACACTTGTACTGCGGTATAGCCAGTGTATACCCGCAGGTGTGTTTTGGAGTTTTTTTCTTGAGGGGTTATAGGGACAACCACCGCATTGGGTAACACCAAGGTGGTTGATTCCCTGGTGTGTTGGAGCAGTGTCAACTCCCGGGTTCACCGGTTGAGGGTGCCCCTGCACGTTCATGACGTCTGCCAATCGTGTCAGCCTTCTCTGCCTCAACCCCTCTGGGTGGGGGCTTTTTAAATGGAGGCTTGGTCATGCAACAACGCCAGCTTCCGCCCCTTCCGCCGGGGCGGCTGTGTTCAGCTGTCCCCTCTGGCGCCTGTCTCGTCCTCAGTCTCCAGGCTAGGGTTAACAGCCTGTTGCCTGGTTTTTCCCCGGTGCGCTGCCTGCTTCCGTTGGTTAACCTTTTTTGTGTGCTTACGGCCATGCTGACTGCCTGTTCTGCAGGGTCAGTGTGCCAGGCGGTGTACTATTGGGGGGACAGGGCCCGCTCGGCTGAGGGGCCTTTGTCCGAATACGCTGGCGATGTGGGGGGTGGGGTCACTAAGTGCCCACCTGGTGGGGTCTTGATGCTGGCATCATGGACTTCTCCGGGCCCCCGTTCCAGGGGGTCCAGTCCCTTTGGTGGGTCTGGGTCTTCCTTCGCGCTCCGCTGCTACGGCCTTGCCACGGGGTTGGGTTTGCCCTTGACCCCGTGATTCTGGGGGCAGTAACGAGGTTGTTCCCTCCGTTCGTTCCCGGGTGGCATGCGGGTTGTGCGTGTGTGTAGTCGTGGGGTCAAGCCACGGTCTGCTCACCCTGTGCGTTGAGTTGCTTGAGTGCCTCTTCGCACGGTCGGGTCCGTCGCCCTCCCGTGAAGCCCCCAATAGGGGGGGTGCCCTCCATTAGGGTGGGTCGGGGGGGCTCGGCCCTCCCTGTTCTGATGGTTGTGGGGGGCTTTCAGCGGGGTGTATTTGTCGGCCGATGGCTCTCGCTCGGCCTCCCTTGTGCAGAGAGTGACGCCGAGCGAGAGCCATACGATACAGAACGTTAGGTTATGACTATAACCAAGTTCTGTTGGTATGGTGACGCTCGGCGTCCGACGCCGCTGCAGCCCTTGATCTCGCCTTGTGGTGAAAGCTTGGGAAGGAGGCGAGTGGGTGGCCCCACCCCTGCTTATATGGGTAAGCTGATAGGGGTGTGGTCAGACAAATATTGGGATTAAAGGTACATTGTGGTCTTTATTCAGTGCGCGTGCATGTGTGCGAGGACAGTGCAGAGAGTGACGCTGAGCGTCACCATACTAACAGAACTTGGTTATAGTCATAACCTAACGTTAACCGGTTGGTAGAGCGGCGATGTTTTGATTTTTTGGGGCGGGGGGGGGGGGGGGGCTCAGACCAACCGACCGTTTTAGATTTTTTTGGCTGAGGGGGGGGGGGGGGGGGGGGGGGGGCAGTGGTGAATCTCGCCTAGGGCGCCAAATGTGCTAGGTCCGCCCCTGAGCATCATGCTGGATTCAACCGGATAAAATGTGCCGGAGGATATGGACTCTTACCTATCTTGATGTGATTTATCTAGAGATATCTACCGCACGAATTCTAGGTGTCAATGAAGCCAGCATAGCAATCTGGTCAGATGTGGTGGAGAGGATAAAGCCTTATATGAACTTTTAATCCTTGGTGTCAAACGGAATAATGGTGCTATCCAAGGGGGGTCCTGTGGGGGGGGGGGGGGGAAGAGCGAGCAAGAGCATAGTGTATGTATTGTATTGTAATACATTTGTGTATATTTTTTATCTACATCTATTTTGATTTAAAAACTGGGCTGTCATTATTGTTAGTATTATATCGGTAATAGCCTTGTAATTTATAGTGGATTTCTACTGTTTGTGTGTAATGTCAAAAAAAATAAAAATAAACATTTGTTCAAAAAAATTATAATAACTTAATTTTATATAGCGCGCGCCTTTCAAAAGACCCAAGGTCGCTTTACATACGGGGAAAAAATAACAAAACTAACAATATAGTGGACAGACACAAGATAATCTAGATAGTCTTCTCCCTCCCCAGGCCGACAGTGGGGCAAAAGCGTGCAACAACCAGGAAGGGAATTGGCATAACGATAAATTGGGATGGGAGAAAAATACGGAAAGAATAGGGGGAGAAAAAATAGAATAATCAAGATAATAATAATAATAACTTCATTTTATATAGCGCCTTTCAAAAGACCCAAGGTCGCTTTACATAGGGGGAAAAAATAACAAAAGTAACAATATAGTGGACAGACACAAGATAATGTAGATAAAACTGTTATTGTGCCGCGTGCTGCCGCGCTCTGGTTTTGTGTTATAAACGCAGCGCACCCTTCCTTCACGGCCAGGTCCTGCTGAGGGCATGTGGCACAAAGGAAGCCTCTCCAAACTGAACCAGTGACCATTCATTATGCAGGATATTCTGTTGAAGATTCTCCTTGTAGCTCCATTAAGATAGTCATCACATTTTTTTTTTTTTTATTATTCTTTTTTAAACAAACACATAAACAAACATGACAACACACGATTAGATATACAAGCATTGTTAACAGTGCACATCAAATTAAATCACAGTTTAAATAAATGTCTTATACAAGATATGCCCCTAATACCTGCTATCTATTCCCCTACACACATATGCTCTTGCTCGCACCCCCCACCCTGGACCCCCCAATGGATAATCCATCCATTCTCATTCGCTCTTAACCAGACACTACCATTATATGCTAGCTTTTATTTTCTCCACCACTTCTAACCACATTGTCAATTTGGATTCATTGAGACCCAAAATTCTTGCTGTAGATATTTCTAGATAAATCACATCGAGATATGTAAGGATCCAGACCTTTCGGCAATTTTTTTCCGGTTGAATCCATCGTGATGCTATCAGTTTTTTAGCCATTGTAATACCAGATAAAACCAATCTCTTTAGCTGTGGATGTACTGCATACTCAAAAACATCATTCAGCAGTAGTACAGAGGGGTGTACAGGTATATTCAGAGTTAAGAGATTTGATAATTGCTGGGTCACTTCTTTCCAGAATATCTTAACTGGTGGGCAGTCCCAGTACATGTGCATAAATGTCCCCTCGTCCCCATTTGTACATAAGGAGCATTTGGAGTCTTGTTTAAGACCCATTCTGTTCAGTCTTATAGGAGTCAAGTATGTCCTATGGATATAGTTAAGATTGATTTGTTGATGGTCCGGGTTCCTTGATGCAAGTCGAACATTTGCCCAGGCTTGTTGCCACTCAAAATCTATTTCCAGGTCTGGTATATCCCTCCTCCAAATAGAGTCTAGGTGGAGGGTTTCATACGAGGCCGTTAGTAATTGATGATAAAAATCTGATACAAAACCTCTCGATGTCTCTCTTTCATAGAAAAATGTGTGGTATCTGTGGTGTGCATTTGGTATCCTTAATGGAACACCGTGAGACTTCAAACATAACAATAATTGTGTGTAAAAAAGATATGTGGAACCGGTGAGATAAAAAAAAATTTCTATTTCATCATAGCTACAAATACCCTGTTTGTTGAAAACATCTCCTAATGTATGTATGCCTTGCTTTTCCCATCTAAGGAATCTTATAGGTCGTTTTCTAATCAGGAGTGCATTGTTATTGAATAAGGGAGTATGATTATGCCATTTATGTGGGTTCGAATATTTTTTTTGTGTTTCACGCCATATCCGGATCGCATGTGTAATTATGGGGCCAAATTTCAGTTTGCATTGCTTAATTGATATTTTGGTGTATACTATGTCCTGCAGTCTCTGTGGTGCTAATGTAACAGGTTAATATGTCCCTCTTGTGAATTTCGCCAAAACACCCTTTTTTCATTGTTTTGTTTATTATTATTATTATTTTATTATCAAAAGTCTTTTGTTTTGAAATCGTCACTTCCTGCCGAAGTGACGTATTTCCTCTTGCGTCTCTCATCTCTGAGCGTGCGTCCCTCTGCGTGCCAGTCTCTCTGGATGTGTTAGGAGGTAAGGGCTGCTCTGTGGTTCTAGACATAATCTTTGGGTTAAAAGAACATTATAATGGTGTAAATGTGTGGATAAGTTGCCGGCCAATGAACCGGATTATATGTAATAACCAGTGATGGGCAAGCTACTTGGAAAATGTAGCAAGCTACACTACAAGTTACTCTCGATTAAATATAGCTCAACTACAATGGAAGCTATCCCCAGATAAATGTAGCAAGCTACACTACAAGAACATGGCAAAAATAGCTAGCTACATCGGCACTACTTTTTTTTTTTTTTTTTTTTTTTACTTCGTGACCAAGTTTCCACCAAACAAATAGGCAGGAAAAAAATTCTCAGTTTGATTGTTTATTATAAAACTGAAACAAGCCCTCGGTCTGGCTTTTTGTGTCATCCTTTTAACATGAACTTGTATTACACACTTCTTCAATATCTGAATTGTTTTACTTCATTTTACTAGTATTATGCTACCATGTATATACTACTACCAACTATGCTAATATGTCTATACTACTACAGTATGTACTCAGAGTATAACACTCAAGCTTGACACAAACAATACTACTTATCCTTGGCTGCTAGATATGTACCACTCCTACTGACTTGTTGTACACAATTTGTAAGTTGCTTTGAATGAAAGTGTCAGCTAAATGACCAAATGTATTTAAATATGTAACTCACAAAACATTCCATGGCCCCAAAATCATGTGGGGACCGCCCCTGGGGGTCCTGTCCCACAGGTTGAGAACCACTGCTTTTCCCTCTTTTTTTCTTTTCTCCACCCCAATAATATTGTTCATTTTCTGCCTACAGTGAAACATCATGATAGCAGCTATCTTAGTTAAAGCTGTTGACAAAGTGTACTGACTTGTGTGCTGTTTGGGAACAGTTGATTTTCATCAGCTCACCCGAATGTGTCTTCAAGTTAGTGCTGGACGTGTTGAGAGAGCAGCATATGTTTTAGCCGTTTTTTCAGTCAAACTCATAAATGTGTCCCAGATAGGGCCATGGAGAGTCATTGTTGTTATTGACATCATCATCTTCATCAATGCCATCGAACCCCTCTGCCATTTCGCGCAGACTGGTTCTTGTTCATGTAATCCGTTAAATTGCATTCATTCAATACGTCTGTGTTTTGATTTTCACTTCCTGCTTTGCGGCTGGAGTCCCGCCCTATCCTGCCTCTGATTGGCCTATCCATAACGTTTTGGCCTACCATACCCAATCGCGAGTCGTCACTCATATCTAAACAAACCAACCAATCATAGTGGGTTTTTTACGGGGATTTTTTTTTCTCCTCGCAGATATTCTAGTCTAGACTGTTTCTCTCGAAAGTAGCGTGTAACGTTTCTCGTCGCTACGTTACTACTTCGTTCTATAAATAGCTCCGCTACAGAGAACGCTACCCTGATTAAAAAGTAGCGAGCTACCAGCACGCTACTGAGAATTGTAGTTAAGCTATGTAGCGTCGCTACTTGTAGCAAGCTACTGCCCATCACTGGTAATAACTATCTATGTTAAAGAGGAACAGTTGTGCACTTTCTGGGGAGTTATTTAGAAGTGGCGATCTTTTCTTGTGACACATTTGGGTAGGCCGCAAACCTGACGCTGTTATACTGTCCGTCTGCAACACTACTATCACCAACATCTAAGAAGGGAGATCCCCCCTTGAATGGCCCTTCTAAGGTTTCTCTCCTCCACACTGCCTGTGGAGCTTTTTTCCCTATTGTTAGGTTTTAGTGAGTTTTTCCTTACCTTCACGTGGGGTATGTCTGGGAGTGCTTGCATTCTTTAATTTATTTGCATTCATCTAAAATCTTTTGGACCTTATGGTGTTCTTGTTCTGTTCTTGACTTATTGTTATGTTTTCTTCTTGACTTGTTTAAAGAAGACCTGTATGGCCCATGGGGACATTAACGTGTGTTGTCGGGCCTTATAAATAAATTTGATTTGATTTGATTTGATATATCTTCCCATTAGAGTCTATGGACCGAGGGCGCCATCTTGTGGCCAAGATAAGACAAGACATTAATCCTGTGTATCTGATTTTAACAGGTAATGAGTCCATCTTATTAATGGTTTTGTAGTATTTTAACACTTTGGGTGCCATGGGTTAAATTCATGATATACCATAGATTGCCAGCTCTATTTGTCTATGGAGAAGTACCCCTTCTTTGCATGGCTATAACTTTTTAAATTCTATTGCTACATTGCCATTATTAGGGCCCATTCAAAGTCCTATATGTATTGTTCATTGTGTAGCAACGTTAAACTTTTTCATTCACATATTCATAGTGTTACAAAGGGTCAGATTAAACCGAATATATATATTTATTGCTTGAGATCCCTTGTATAATATTTGTATATCGTTTGATATCCCTTGTATATTCTTTGTATATATACACGGAATACCCCTTTACCTAGGTACAGGCCAGACCATAATATTCGTTCTCCTATTGGACAGCGACCCCTAGGCGCCAGCGACCATACCCCCAATGGCGAGTTCAAAGCCACCGCCAAGGCTTGTCTCAACATGTCCAGGTTTGCGCAGTAATACGAGACAGAACTGAGGTTGGCACTAGATTATTCACCTTACGTATAAATACGTCGCAGGTGGATACAGCAGCACTTAGTCCACAGTTCATTCAGTTCATCATTCGTTCAAAGTAACGTTAAGTCTTATCCCAAAGTTAAAGCCTTCACCACGAGTCAACGACCAAGTGAAGTGAGCAACCTTGCGTCTAAATAGAGCACTTAGAACCGCGTGCGAATAGGATAGTAAAAGTGTCAGAGCTTAGTGAAATAACGTCATGTTCGACCTAGTTAGTGTGAAGTATAGTGCACAGGAGAATCTACACCGGCGAATGCAGAGCCTTTTCCGGCTGGATATATTGCTTTGGTACTGTGGCTGCTGGAGCAGAGAACCGTCTACCCCACTGCTGTGTGGGATCTACCCGTGAGGAGCATCACTCGAGCCCGTCTCTAGGAAGAGGCTGGCTGGCTTTCATCCATGCTGTCGCGCATACTTGGATTATAGCTGCTGCTTTGTCTGCCGATCGAGGGGAGTATATGTACCGACTCCCGTAGCTGGAGCTTATTGATTCCTCGTTGATCCAGACTTTTGCATCCGAACATTCCTCTCCCCTGCTGGCTTACAACCGGAGGGAACCCCCTTAGTATCTCCAGCTGACTACGAGTGTGCCTTATGTAATTCTTATGCTACAGGTGGTGTCAGTTATACCCATCTTATGATGCTCATGGACTTACGCTCTTGACCTACTTAAGTGTTCTTCGCCATATAAGCGCAATTCATAATTCCCATTCTGTAACCTATCGTTGCTTACTATAATAATAAATCCCTCCAAATATAACTTTCTTTGTTAAGCTGTATTCTTGTGTGGGTGTTCACCATATATACCGTGTACTGTATGGCCAGTAATTAAAGTACATAACTAAGTAGTGGTTTAATAATACCATACTCTCAATACAGTCAGGGAATTGTACCCCTCAGTTACAATTGGTCCTTCGAGCCGGATGGTATCAGTGTAATATCTAAATATAATATTGATATTAACCATGGCCAGCGGTGAACACTCCCCAAGCAGCTCTCCCGAGCTAGAACGCCCGCAGCGCAGACGTCAGCCACCTCCCTATCTAGAGGCATACGCTGTCAGTCTAATACCTAGCTTTATAAAGACGTTAAATGCGGATAAAATAAATAAAGCGGATAGTCAAAGCATGTCAAATCCTACCGACCAGACGACCCTGCCAGTAGAGACCCCAGTGGGTTCTAACGAAACTGACCAAGCCCACGGGGGGGACCAGGGGGGACATGACATGACTATACCCCCAGACAACGTCAACGGGACGGTCCCCGGAGAGCTCCAGGATAAAGAAAGCGCTCCAGGGACAGAACCCGACCCACTACCAGAAGAGAAGCGCGCCCAGGAGACGGACCTCGAGGCGCGCCCAGAGAACAGATCTCCAACGAGCACTGCCAGAAGCCGATCACCTCCGTCGGTGTCTTCCCCCAGCGAAGCGGACAAGATGCTGGCGCAGGCATCGCCACCCTGGCAGCCTCCACCGAACGCGATCGACTTCAGGGTGAACGCGATCGACTTCAAGCGCAACAGACGAGCGAGCGCGAACAAGCTGCAGACCAACGAGAGCGCCTTCACGCGCAACTCCAAGCGCAAGCCCTTAGTGAGCGCGAACACGCTGCAACCGAGCGAGAGCGCTTCCAGGCGCAACAAAGGAGTGAAGACGACCGCATAAGACTGGAGACCAGACGCCTTCAGACGGAAGAGAACATTGAAAGAGGCCGCGCCGATGCACAGTTCGCCGCCGCCAATGCACAGCGCGACGCCGCCCATGCCAGCGCCAATGCACAGCGCGACGCCGCCAATGCCCAGCGCGAAGCAGTGCGCGACGCCGCCCATACCCAGCGCGAAGCAGAGCGCGACCGGCTGCAGGCGCAGATGGTAGAACAATTGATTGCCATGGCGACACCCCCTCTCTCCGCACGGAGCTCCCGGAGATCATCACGACAAGGGTCTAGGGCACATTCCCCTACCCGACCAAGCGACCCGGGACCCCGCCAACAAGAGGATCCTGTCTGCGTCTCCGAACCCCCTCCCCGGCCGGTCCATACGAGACCCAGCAACCGGGAAGAACCGGCCTACGTCGCCGAGAGACTGACTAGAAGACTCCAGGACCTAGCAGAGGAAGAGGAAGAGGAAGAGGAGGCCCAGTACAGCCCCGACCAGCAGCAACGTACTCTGGACCAGGAGGCCCAGTACAGCCCAGACGTCAGCCCCGAGCCACTGCACTACAAACCCCCGACCCAACTCACGGGTGAGTTTGACGTACAGTCAGCACCGAGGAACAGCACCTGGGTACCCGGCCCCTGGTACCCACCAAGTACCAACCCACGACAACACGTATGGGGAGACTCGCCCAGGAGGCCTCTTCCCCAACGCTCACCGATGTGCCAGCCATCCATGGCATCGTACCTTGGCACACCGACGTTCCCGGATTTTACACACGAGGACAGAGCACAGTACACGGAACTACGGATGTGCTTAGAGACTATGATGTCCGACGTCCCCGATGAGACGTACAAATATGCTATCCTCCTCAAGCACCTGAAGGTGCCCAGAGCGCATAATATAGTGCTGGCATATTCCAACTCAAGTACCCCATACACCGCGGCTCTAGTAGCCCTCGACCAGCGTTATGGACGCATATGGGACTACGTGATACAGGAAATAAGAGATATCGACCGCCTCCCCCCAGCCAAAGACAATAGAGCATTGGATGACCTCTCTATCAAGGTACAGTCCCTGGTAGGGATGCTGGGGTCCCAAAAGGAGAAAGGGATATATGAACTGTATGCTAACTCTAATGTAGAACGAATATTAGAGAAGCTCCCTCCAGCCCGCCAAGAGCGCTTTCGGCGGCAGAGAGACCACCGCGTCCCCAACGGCCCAGAGGCATCCCTCCTAGACCTATCTGATTTCCTCGCCAGGGAGGTCAGCAGCCTACGACTGGACAGGTTTGTGTGGAGTGGACCAAGCCCAAGACCAGGACCTCGGGGATCAAATGATAACTGCCGGTCGGTGACCGTTATGCACCAAGCCGAATCAGTACCGCAGCACAAGAACCACAACACCCCCTCGACGAAAAAGGAGTGGAAGATTGAATGCCAGTACTGTGAAGGGGAACATCGGCTGTATCAATGTGACACTTTCAAGAAGCTGACCACGGACGAGGTGAGTCAGTGGATCAAAGACCACCGCCGCTGCTTCCGCTGCGCGCGCAGCCATATGGCAGCTGAGTGCCGTTTGAAGAAGAAGTGCAGCAGGTGCGGCGGCGCCCACTTGGAGGTCCTGCATGACATCAACAGGCGTCCGCCAGGACAACAAAGTGGGCCCGTCACGGTAATGTACCAGGCCGAGGCGGTGGCACCAGTACCGAAGATCCACCAGACCGCCCCCTGGTGTACCGACTGCTACAGCAGACACTGGGAGTCACGGTGCTACTCGGACGACCGCGAGTCGGCACCACTCCAGAAGATCCAAGGCAACCGACCAACAGGAGTGCTCCATATAGACCAGCATAGCGGGACCCCCCGAGTGCTCATCAAAGTGGTCAGAGTGCTCCTGAGCTACGAGGACAAGGTCCTGGACACTTACGCCGTCCTAGACGATGGGTCTGAAAAGACTCTCCTCCTCGCTTCCGCCGCAGCCCAGCTGGATCTGCGGGGTGCCAAAGGAACAATGACAATACGTACCATCAGAAGAGACCAGAAGACCATAAAGGGTGAAAATGTCTCCTTCAAGATAGCAGCGGTGGACCAGCCCGAGAAGCAGTATAGTATTACCAACGTCTTCACCAGCCACGACATAGGCCTGTCACAGTACACCTACCCCATTCCACAGCTGATGGCGAAGTATGTGCACCTACGTCAACTACCTATACCGCTTATCGACGGCGCCACACCGACCCTGCTCATCGGCTCCGACCACGCGGACCTCATTCTCCCAATTGAGGCGGCCCACATCGGACCCAAAGGATGCCCAGTCGCGGTTCAGACCCGACTGGGGTGGACGCTCCAGGGCCCCCTCTACGGACTTGACAGTAAACCCACGTCTACACGCTGCCTGCACACAAAGGTGAGCGACACCGGCCACTCTCCCGTACAGCCCGTTGAGAGGCTATTGACATTAGGCGAGAGGCCTGTGAGAGAACCGTGGGCACAAGAGGGAGTTCCGAACTCCACCCCCCTCAGCTGCGCTCCAGACGTAGCTGACCTCGAACCCAGCACCCCAAGCGACTCCTTGATGGGGCGGCCGGAACCGGCCCCTCCTCAGACGGGGTACAGACCAAACAAGAGGAACAGACGGAGGATGTGGAGGCACAGCCAAGCACAGATCAACCAGTCTCAGGCCCGCTTCCTCCTAAGCCCCCCTCCATCCCGTCCAGCCCGTCAGAAGCGGGTCAAGGACAGGGACAACTTAAAGGTGGACACAACCGTTCTGATCATAGACCAGTCACTACCCCGAGCTGCGTGGCCGGCCGGCCGCGTAAGCAAAGTGATCACTGGTGCCGACGAAAAGGTCAGAGCGGCAGAAGCTCTCGTCCAGGGACGGACATACACCCGACCCGTGGCGAGGCTGATAGAGTTGCCAAGGCTACCTGACTCCCATTGATGACGACCATGACCCACTGACTTTGTGAATTGCCCTACTCCTCACAACGGACATTGAGTAGTGGACAAGACGGTTAATCTGTCTCTGCTTATCTAATTAGGTGCGGACAAATTAGGAGGCGGCTGTTACAAAGGGTCAGATTAAACCGAATATATATATTTATTGCTTGAGATCCCTTGTATAATATTTGTATATCGTTTGATATCCCTTGTATATTCTTTGTATATATACACGGAATACCCCTTTACCTAGGTACAGGCCAGACCATAATATTCGTTCTCCTATTGGACAGCGACCCCTAGGCGCCAGCGACCATACCCCCAATGGCGAGTTCAAAGCCACCACCAAGGCTTGTCTCAACATGTCCAGGTTTGCGCAGTAATACGAGACAGAACTGAGGTTGGCACTAGATTATTCACCTTACGTATAAATACGTCGCAGGTGGATACAGCAGCACTTAGTCCACAGTTCATTCAGTTCATCATTCGTTCAAAGTAACGTTAAGTCTTATCCCAAAGTTAAAGCCTTCACCACGAGTCAACGACCAAGTGAAGTGAGCAACCTTGCGTCTAAATAGAGCACTTAGAACCGTGTGCGAATAGGATAGTAAAAGTGTCAGAGCTTAGTGAAATAATGTCAAGTTCGACCTAGTTAGTGTGAAGTATAGTGCACAGGAGAATCTACACCGGCGAATGCAGAGCCTTTTCCGGCTGGATATATTGCTTTGGTACTGTGGCTGCTGGAGCAGAGAACCGTCTACCCCACTGCTGTGTGGGATCTACCCGTGAGGAGCATCACTCGAGCCCGTCTCTAGGAAGAGGCTGGCTGGCTTTCATCCATGCTGTCACGCATACTTGGATTATAGCTGCTGCTTTGTCTGCCGATCGAGGGGAGTATATGTACCGACTCCCGTAGCTGGAGCTTATTGATTCCTCGTTGATCCAGACTTTTGCATCCGAACATTCCTCTCCCCTGCTGGCTTACAACCGGAGGGAACCCCCTTAGTATCTCCAGCTGACTACGAGTGTACCTTATGTAATTCTTATGCTACAGGTGGTGTCAGTTATACCCATCTTATGATGCTCATGGACTTACGCTCTTGACCTACTTAAGTGTTCTTTGCCATATAAGCGCAATTCATAATTCCCATTCTGTAACCTATCGTTGCTTACTATAATAATAAATCCCTCCAAATATAACTTTCTTTGTTAAGCTGTATTCTTGTGTGGGTGTTCACCATATATACCGTGTACTGTATGGCCAGTAATTAAAGTACATAACTAAGTAGTGGTTTAATAATACCATACTCTCAATACAGTCAGGGAATTGTACCCCTCAGTTACACATAGTAAAATATGGTCTAATGCAGGGGTCGGGAACCTATGGCTCGCGAGCCATATATGGCTCTTCTGGTGACAGCATATGGCTCCCAGACATTTTTGAGTAAAAAAAAAAAAAAAAAAAAAAAATCTTTTTTTTTTAATGCTTGTGATATTTCTTAATAATACTGTGTAATTTTAAAGTAAACAGAAATTAGTTTTGAAGATACAGCTAATAGTATCTGTAGCTGAAGATATAGCGAGCAGAGCTGGCGAGGGGACACAAGTGGACAGAAATTAAAAATCTTCAACCTGAAGACCAGCTGATTCTTAAAACTTGGAACGAGCTTCCTGTGACATACCACACAATGCAGCGTGAGTATTGCCGTATTGACCATGTTTGGCTCTACATATGCATGTGGGCAGTCATTCTCGCATATGAGGAACATTAAGACCAACCTACGCTCACGTTTAACTGATGGAAGCCTCAACGCCTGCATGAAGCTCAACCTCACCACGTATGAACCAGATTACAAGGCCATCAGCAAAACCATGCAGCACCAGAAGTCGCATTAAAAGTAAGACATATTTAATTTATTATACGTTAAAAATACTATATGGCTCTCAATGAAATATATTTAGAAATATTTGGCTTTTATGGCTCTCCCAGTCAAAAAGGTTCCTGACCCCTGGTCTAATGTATAAGTATGTTTTCATCTCTTTCTGCAGCTTTCTCCAGAACGTGATCTATAGCCCCAAATGCAGTATATTGATGATGAAATACAGTTTGATGGCAATCGGGGCGATATACAAAATTTCAATTGGACGTACTTCTAGAATGATCTACGTATGATCTGATGATGACCGGATGGGCGGGGGATCGTTTATAATTCCGTGGGCAGCGTTATATCATTCATCTATGTTCATCATAACAGTTTATATGGAACACGTTCAAAAATAACGCTGAATCTTACCGGATCTTCCTCGCGCCGTTGGACGATCAGCGTGGTGTAGACCGTTTTCGATTATGGGATGTTTATCCTGATGAACCATTTCCAGCTTGTATAATACTATATACGTCCAAATCATGTTGTTTATCGAGTTATTGGCAATGGATCGCTATATATTGTGACGAGCCAGAGTGCCGAGAGCCAAACCGAGTGCCCGGAAGTAATATGGCCGACCAGCACAACCTCCACAGCACTTCCTGTTTGGTGATTGCGCCGATCGGCCACCAGATGGCGCTCCTGAACCGCCAGAGAGCTCAGTGGGTCCTCCTGGTGGATCTCAGGCCAGCGGAGGGGAAATATGAATCCGATCACAGATTTTTGAAATATTGATATTAAAGACGCTGTAAAGCGTCCTTCGGCAACTTGAGCATGGCCGGGAATGACGCTGTAAAGCGTTTTCCGGCACCCAAAGTGTTAATGTATCTGTTTCAACAGGTAAATGGGTGAATCTTATTAGTGGTTTTGTTTATTATTTTAATGTATCTGTTTTAACAGGTGGATGAGTGACCCATATTGTTTATTTTGTATGATTTATTGTACTGTTCATTCCATGTGCTATTTCAATGTGAATTAAAAAGAGAGTCTCTCTGGATGTGTTAGGAGAGTCTATGGACCGAGGGCGCCATCTTGTGGCCAAGATAAGACAAGATCAATCCTGTGTATCTGATTTTAACAGGGTAAATAAAAAGCCTGAGATCCAGTCCTGCCTGGTTATTGACAGCACACAAGAACACAACGCAGCATAAACCGGTTACATTGGTGCCGTGACCCGGATTCATCTGCCATCGATGTCGTCTCGATCGCCGTGGGAAGCAGAAGATCGCCTTTGTTCCAAGTTGGTCACTCTTGGCCGTGTGGGGCATTTTGAATAAATCAAAAAAAAGGAGAAAAGGTTGACAATTAAAAAAAGGAGAATAATTACTTCAAAGTGTCAAATAGAATAAATCAAATACTTTATTAGATAAGGTTTTTAAAAAAAAATAAAAAAAAAAGAGAAAAGGTTGAAAAAAAAAGATAATAATTACTTTAAAGTGTCAAATAGGAACATTGGATTATTGGATATTGTGTGACTATATATATATGTACTTATGTACGTATGATTTTTATTTTTGTATATTTCTGTGAATTTTTCATTTGTCATGGATTCAGAAGGGGCTGGGGTCTCTGAAGGAGAGAGTTTATCTGGGGTGGGCTTTGGGAGAGGTTGGTTTTTGGGTGATGAAGGCCAAACGCCTAGGGCGGGTGGGTTGCAAACCCCACGGTTTTGTTCCACTGGTGGCCAGGTCCCCCGGTATGAATTGCCAAGCCCACAAACAGCTTCTCATGTAGATGAAGGCCAAACGCCTAGGGCGGGTGGGTTGCAAACCCCACGGTTTTGTTCCACTGGTGGCCAGGTCCCCCGGTATGAATTACCAAGCCCACAAACAGCTTCTCATGTAGATGAAGGCCAAACGCCTAGGGCGGGTGGGTTGCAAACCCCACGGTTTTGTTCCACCTGTCCCCATGAGAAGCGAAAGGGGGGCCGCCCGCGCATCAACGAAGGCACGCGGCCCGCAGCCAAAGGAAACAATCAGAGCCCACTTTTTCCGCTGGTGTTGGGGAAGGGAGTGATCGGAGAGCGGGCTGCTCGCGGCAGGACGGTGACGGCAGGACGGCTAGGCCGACCCACCCATGGCGTCGGCCGGGCGGGGCACTGTTTCAATATGTCAAAAACAAAGGACTGATGTTAACACGGAGCACCAGTGGTGGTTGCAAACAGCAACCTCCACTGTGGTGTGCACCATGAAAGGGTTAAATGAATAAAAGAACTAAACCACAAAATACTGCAGAATGAGCAAACCCATACACACAACGTTAAGGGGAGGCGGACCAGAGCGAACTAGTCCCGCCTTCATTCAAAATATTCACAACAGCACACCAGCCCTAGCTTAGCCCATTTACCAAAAAAGGTAAACAAAGCCCCCCCTGCACTACTCCACCAGTATACCGATTGACCGTCAGTATGAATGGTTGAGAGGAGAGAAAACTGTAGCAAGACAGACCTTCTCATAGCAGAGTGACAGAACGAAACAATAGCCCACTACTCAGGGGGTGGGGGGCTTCGCGTTTAAATTCGCACAGGGCCTCACATTTCTCCCAGGCGGCCCTGCCCCTATACTACTACAGCCTAGCGTGAGGCGATGTGGGACCCAGATCAACAACCGCCTGCGCACAGACACGCAACATGTTTACCATGTCGGCTGGACCCATAGCCCCACTACCCGACGCCAATGTGGATAGGAACTAGCCAGCTGAGCCATAACCCGCCGTTAAGTCCCATCCTGCAGTAATATAGCTCTACTGCTACACCGCCGAGCTCACGCATCGCCCCAGATGGGGACACCGTTCCATAGACCCCGCCGGAACCCAAGGTAACATACCTGGCCAGGCTACCTAGCCACGGCCTACCCTGTTGTCAACCCATTTACCCGAAAAAAGGTAAATAGGACTCAGCAAAAAAAAACCACAACAGCTACCGACTGACCTTCATTGATGAACCGGGCAAGAGGAGGGAGAAGTGACAACATCTCACGGCGGAGACATTAGAACAGCGTAGCAGTTAGCAGTAGTGGTAGCATGTG
The DNA here is from genome assembly GCF_963971535.1 of Notolepis coatsorum. Lineage (NCBI taxonomy): Eukaryota > Metazoa > Chordata > Actinopteri > Aulopiformes > Paralepididae > Notolepis > Notolepis coatsorum. The sequence goes on from NC_140168.1 coordinate 114,358,601, forward strand.
GCATTAGCGATAGCATGTAGCATAGCATTAGATGTTTAGTAGCACGCCCAAGACAGCTTGGAAACCGTTCCCTGCAGTGAACGTTCACCAAACCATCCTGCCCCCGGCGCCAACACACAACATGGTTGTGTAACAAAACAAACCAGCATTACTAACACTAATACCCATGCCTGAAGACACAGGGCCTACCTGGGTACAAGCTGGCCCGACAGCCAATCTTGTACAGCTGAACCTCGATCTGCTGTCATCAGACGAGGAACATCAACATAGGCCCGTCGTGTCGCCGAAAACATGCGTCGAAGATGCCAGGGGCCAGCAACCTCCGGTAAGCTTTCAACATTGACTCTGATCTTTTTCATCCTGCTAGTTACGTAAGGTGCACGCAGCCAGTACGCTGGAACGAAAATAGAGGAAGGGTGTTTGGTGACCAGAGTCATGGTTATATGGGCTACGCCTCCATAGGGGCGGGGCCCCATACAGGTGTGGGTGCATGTAACGGAACGTAAACCAATCCCGGTCACCCTCTTTATCTGGGAACGCCCAAACCCAACTTCGGTCACGCCCCATCTTGCGCGGCATTCTGGATCTTTCCTCACAGCCCCACCAGATTTTCACGTCGAAAGGTAGGTGATATGAAATCATACTTATTTTAGAGTATATATATCAAATTTCATGAGTATTCATCTATATTTAGTCATCTAAAGACTACTAGATGTGAACGTTTGTACCACTGCAACGTTATAATTGTTCGAATGTGTTCGGGGCGACGCTGATTTCCAAGTAAAAGTAGCTTCCTGTTCCTTAAACACGAACTCCCACTCGCCCCAAGATGAAGTCAGATTGTTTGGTTATGTTGCTAGCATATATAGCCAGTGTTTTGTCCGACGAAATGTGTTGTACATTTGTAATCTTAATAAGAGATCTAAGTTTGTCTGAACGAGTGATGAACTGAGGTTGCGCGAAAATAATCGAAGGGAGAACAATAATTTTCGCGGGGAAAATAATGAACTGGTTTTCTCTCTCTCTCTCTCTCTCTCTCTCTCAATCTCTGTATAAAAAAACATCTGAAGCATAGACAGTGACAAAGTCCAGAGACAGCACAGCAGACACGGTAGGTTTGTGTGTGCTTGTTTGTTTCTCTACAGGTGAATGGAGGTGTGTGTGTGTGAGGCTGCCATGCTGAACTGGGTGAAGGTAAGGTTGTGTGTGTGTTTGCATGTCTGGTAATATTTCAGCATAATCATTTTGGTTTCATGCTCATTCATATTCAAGTTCATTAACAAAAGGCAAGATGTTCTTGATACCTTCCATTGTTCTGCATCTTTTCATCAGAATTTCACTCATATCCAACAAACCATAGCAATAAACTAAATTCATCATTGAGGTCAACAACCTCCTTATCCATATTCAAAAAAACAATTCAAATCTAATTTAATTTCATCATAAATCACTCACATAAGTTCCCTCCTAGCACTGTTTTTTTTAAATAATGTGCTAAATAAATCAAATAAAATAAACTCGTCAGTCGTACAATAATAATAAAGTTCATATTATTTTACTTTCTTGTTTAAAATATTTTTGTGTGTTTGCAGAGCATGCCTAATATCCGGCAAATGCGGAAGAGGGAGAGGAAGGTGCGTCTGTGGACCCAGGAGGCCATGGATCAGGCCATTGCAGAGGTCAGAGCAGGCAGGTGGAGTGCGAGGCGGGCAGCCACGTTGTTCGAGGTCCCTAAGTCCAGCCTGATCGACCGACTCAGCGGAAAGGTGTCTCCGGCCTGCAACATCGGCCGGGGCACCTATCTGACCCCTGAAGATGAGAGTTCCCTGGTGGAGTACTGCTTGTACTCTGCCAGTTATGGGTTTCCGCTGACGAGGTCGCAGGTCCTGGCCCACGCCCTGGCCATCTATAACCTCCGTCACCCAGGGAACCTAAAAACATCCCTTGGCCAGGGGTGGTGGATCAATTTTAGGGAGAGGCAACACCATCGCCTCACGATCCGGATCCCGGACACCATTGACCGTGGGAGGGCAGCCTGCGCTAAGAGGGGGGCCATAGAAGAATACTTCAAGCTCCTCACCAGCACCATGGAGGAGCACGGGCTGAGGGAGAAACCCCGTCATATTTACAACTGTGACGAGACGGGGTTTCAGATGGACTCCAACCGGAGGAAGGTCGTTGTGCCCCGTGGGACGAAGCACGCCTACAGGCAGGCCCAGGGAACCAGGGAACACATCACGGTCCTGGCCTGCCTCAACGTGGCTGGGGAGGACGTCCCCCCTTTTATTATTTATAAGGGGGGCTACCCAGGAGGGCCCTACAATAGGGAGGGAGTCCCCAATGCCCTCTACGGGAAGTCGCCAGCGGGGTACATTGACTCAGAGCTTTTTAGGAAGTGGTTCACCGACCACTTCCTGAAGTATGCCACGGAGGAGCGCCCGCTGCTGCTTGTGATGGACGGTCACCAGTCCCACCTGGATCCAGAGCTGGTCCGGACGGCACAGAGGGAGAGGGTCATTCTCCTGTGCCTACCGCCACACACCTCTCACATCCATCGATCATTGTCGCAAAATAATTGACCTTCACTGACGTTTAAAACACCTCAGCGCTGCGCCTCGGTATTTTAAACTCCGTGTCGGTCAATTATTTTGCGACAATGACCTCGTAGCTATACATTATCCCTTACTTATTATTGGACCTTGGTATATTGTAATCAAGCAGCGTCATAATAATAAATTTCTTTTTAACTGCAGGTCACACCACCAAGAGGCAGAAGCTGGGGATCTGGCGGTGTGGCCGGTGTAAAAAGGCGAACCCCCCTGTGGACTCTGAGGGTTTGGTGTCGTGGGTCCAGTGTGACAACTGTCACAAATGGTTCCACACCATGTGTGTCCAGTGGGAGGAGGAGGAGGACGAAGATGCTAGTTTCTGGTGTTACTGGTGTTTGGATGAATGAGTGTATGAATGAGTGAGCGAATGAAAAAATTTATAAATATGTATGGTGTGCTGTAAATAGTTATTGTTCTAAGTTATGTTTATTGTATTTTTTATATAATGTTTATAAAATTTTATGAAGTGCTGGCTGTTGTGTTAAATTTGTCATATTTTTGTTGAAAACACATGTACTCACAAATGTTAATGTGACAAGTGATTGTGATTAATATTTTGTTTGTTAGACAAATAAAATGGGGATGTTGTTTGCTCCTGAGATGAGATGGTAGACAAACGACACTACCTTCCAGCTGACAGTAGATGGCAGCATTGATTTTAAAGGATGAAAACAGGTTCAAACAAAAGAACTCCATTTTCCAAGACCTTTTTTCACAGTTCACAGGTCAGCAGGTCGGTAAAAGTTGATGAAAATGCGATCTGAACACAGGAGCGTTAAACTATGAATGCGCCCTCACGTCACCTCAGTACAGTGACCGTGAATGGCCACCTAATTATCATAATTAAAGTGCATCATTAGCATTATGTTTGTTGTCTAAAGGGAACTAAAATGGTAACATTTAAGTTTTTAAATGATATCCGCATATATAGGACAAATAAAACAGCGTTGTTTTGTAAAAAACTCCAATGAAAACGGCGCAAGGTACGTAATATTCGCTATTGTTATGCAAATGTGATAGAATCCTATAAAAAGGTGGACGCACTTGGGCACTGTGACGTTAGTTGTTTGTTGGGGATACAGTAGGTATCATAGGAGATAAGGGGTATCTCATAAGGCTCAGAGCGGGACGCGATAAGCAAATACGATATATAACTTACCTGAAATAGTCACTGCAGTCACACAGGAGGGCCTTGTGGGCATTAAACTCAGTGCTGTTGACTTTAATAACCACATCACAGAACCTTCCCTCCAGAGGCAGCTCATTAAAGATTGTACAGGACATTGTATCCTTTTCCATGTGGGGATTTAAAATTGTATCTACACAGAATATATTCAAGCTTACAGACAAATAGCCGGAAACAACAAGTGAGATCTTCTCTTGTCTTCTGAGATCTGAGATCTTCTGAGAGAATTGTTGAATATATACTGTACACACAAATGTTCTAGAATGTTCCATTATGACATCAGATAGCACAGTATGATGTCATAATAGAACATTCTAGAACATTTGTGTAAACAGATACTACATTTCTTCTAGAATGTTATATTATGACATCATACTGTGATGTCACAAATGTCCTAGAATGTTTGATTATGACATCATACTGTGACATCACAAATGTTCCAGAATGTTTGATTATGACATCATACTGTGACATCACAAATGTTCTAGAATGTTTGATTATGACATCATACTGTGATGTCACAAATGTTCTAGAATGTTTGATTATGACATCATACTGTGACATCACAAATGTTCTAGAATGTTTGATTATGACATCATACTGTGACATCACAACGGAACATGTTTGAGAATTATTTGAATAATTTAAATAATATGTTGACATTAAAAAAAACGAATAAAATGATAAAAAAAAACTACATAAAACAATGATACAAATTATAATAAAATATTTAAGTAAAATGTATAGAAATAAAGAAAAATAAGACAATGAAATAAAGATAATAATTCATTTAAAAGCTATTTTAAAAAGGTAAGTTTTGAGCAGTGCCAACCGAGTCTGCTGTCCTAACAGACTTGGGGTCTGTAGGGTAAGCACTTATTCCCTCCCCCCTGAACATTTATGGAGATGTATGGGCCTTTTAAGTCAGTGATAAAAGTGTCTTTCAAGGATAAGTGAGCTCCTGCACTGATTATTATAGTTCAATATTCAATATTTGATCACCAAAAAAACCTAAAAAGCATAAAAAGGCCCCTCCCCGCCCAAAAAGGGCCCCCAAAAATAGCACAGGCCCAGTGCCCTTTTCAGCCTTTGAGCACCTGCCCCTCTAAAGTCCTGTGCACGTCCCTGCCATACACAGTGTCATATTAGATGCGTTGTCACTGACAACGGAGACTCTCTTTTCCCCTGGAATTGCAAATGCGTCGGCAACTTCACTCAGACATTTGGCAATGTTTTTGCCCGTATGCACCTCTTCCATCTGTTTCGTCTCAAGAACAACACCTTTCATGTTCCATTCTTCATCTATGAAATGTGCAGCGACAGACAGTCATGTATGCTTCCATTCGCAGAGATGTCCACAAGTCGGTGGTGAAGAAGCTCACTGCCTCGCTGCATCCTATTTCATCCATAATCTTCTCTTAGTTTGAGCTCGTCATATTCTATCGATAGAGCGGCCGTGACTAATATCTCGCCCTGGCACTTTGTATTCAGGTTCCAGAATTTGTATCATCCTTTTGAAGCCCTTTCCCTCCACAACATTAATTGGTCTCATGTCACGAGCAATACATTGGACAATCAGTGATTTCGTTTTTTCTTTTTGATGATAGAGGAGGCTTCAGCTGCAGTTTGGTCTGGGTTAAACCGCTGCCACCGGGAGCTGTCTGGGCCTGGGAGTGCATCTGCAGTATGTACAAGACAAGTAGATCATGAGATTTAGTTTCCAGATATAGAGTGCATTATAAATCGAATGTATTATACCAAACATATGTTACTGAACTAAATGCCCATTCGGATACATTTAGCTAGCTATACTTGCCCAGATGCTTGATCTATTCTCCACTTGCACAATCTCATAGTAGCCATTTCCGGCTGACTTCCGGTTGCCAATGGCACTTCCTGTCCCATCCACATCCATTGGTTTTAGCTACTTTTCTCCCCTTATTTAAACAACTTTGTCGTCACAGAGAGGCAATGAAACGTTTGTATTATTATAGTATAGCAAACGTTTGTCAGCAGGGTTTTTGGGCTGTATTTCATGTAAAAACGTTTACTGTTAGTTTCCTTGCTCAGCCAGCATTAGCTAACAGAAGCTAGTGGTTAAACAGGCCGGATTAGCTTTGAGCTTACTATCTTTCCCGACCCGTGTATTCATTCCATTCTAAACATAACGTTAGTTTACAAAACATGACCCGTCTATATAACGTTGAGGAACAAATTATATAGACTATATTAAGTATTCAGTAGTGCTAACTAACTGTTACTTTCCCTGTGTGTGTATAACGTGTGATTTACAGTGTTCCTTTGGATAGCTCGCCCAGTCTAACGACAAGGTGAGGTGCTACTCTTCTCCAGATGTAGTATGGATTACTAGCAATAACATTGAGCTTTTTCTCCCTTTCTGGAGCGGTCTTTGCGTGGGACCAGTGGAGGTTGCCAGCAGGGGGCGGAGTGCAGTGGTGGCAGGTGGAGCAGCGGAGAGAAGCAAGCAACGAGGAAGAGGGCATTACCTGGAGGCGAGGGGAACAGGAAGTTCTCTTCGGCGTTGGACTTGGCCGTGAACGGTCGTAGCTACAACGAGTGTGTGCTTTGGAATAGCCCCGTTGAAGAAGTGAAGTTGGAGAGCCCCGTCGGAGCGAGCGGCGGGTGATGAGACATACTTGCTAGTGACGGGTTATCCTAGAAGTATCAGCGATAGTGTGTGAGTAAGAGAAACCGAACCCAAGGACTAACGTCTAGAGCTAACGAGACTAACGTCTAACGTTATCGGGTTATAGTAGTTACTGTGTGCGGTATAGTAGCATGCCGCTAACGGCTCCGTCTGACTTGAGTAGACTACCGGGCGCGAGGCGCTGAAGAGACCGGTGGTATAGCCAGCCACGTTGCGTTAACAGTGTAACCAAATAGCAGGAGGGTGCGCCGAGACCCAAAGCTTAGCTGTGTTTAGGGTAGCCAAAGTATTAGCTCGCGCGACAGAAGCAAGCCAGCAACAGCAGCGGTGGACGTTTCCCAGACGGTACAGAGGACGCCTCTTCCCCCCAGCAGAGGACGTCATACAGCAAGCTCCGCCAGCTAACCACTGCCTGCTGTTCGCCCAACCTGCTGGCTGTGCTCGCGGATCGCCGACGCCATCTTGTCATCCGGACGAGCGGTGACAAGAGTGGGTCCGCCATCTTGGCTAAGTACTAACAGTACCACGTGTATCAACAGCAACGTCCATTGAAGTGAACGCTAACCATCAGTGTCTAAGGGGTACCCCAAACAATTAAGCCGGCTTAGGTTAGGTTTTCTTTGATAACGTGGGCCCACATTTATTGGTTATTTTGTTATTTGTTTATTTGACTGTTTGATTCTGAAATTCCCAATGTGTCTACGTTCTATGCCTGGGTTCCCCCAGTACAAGCGGGGTGGTTTAATGTATTGAGCACTCGGTGCCTATGGTGGGAAGAGCTTCCCCTACATTGATAACAAGAGCACCCGGTGCCATATGAGTAAACATTAACATTGTAATGTATAATCTGCCCAGGCTTCACTAAACGTAGATCTAATCGGGATCATTGTGTGTGTCTCTTTCTTTGAGTTCCATTTGCTATTTTATTCTCTGGGTAAATATTGTGACTGCATAATTATTTAACCCTTACACCCCATTTACAGAATAGCATTTGAAGGGTCTATACAGGTGGTCAAGGAAGGGTACTGCTTAAAGGGAAGCCCAATAATACTATTGAACTGACAGTCACTGGGTGTGGGAGGGCTGTCGGAGGTACTGAGGGAGTGAGGGTGTGTGGGGAGCTACTGCTGACCGCCTACTGCTGACTACTTCTACACTGTTAAAAGGACACTTGGGACCACTTACCAGCTGCTACCTAACCTACTACTTCTACACTGTTAAAAGGGACACTTGGGACCACTTACCAGATATTCCTTTATGAGGTTCTCCAGGTCTTCATTGAGATACACAGCAAGTGCTTTCAGGCTGCAAGCTCTCCTTGTGTCAATGGTGTCATTCTGTAAAAAAGGTAAACAAAGCAAAAATCTTGAAAAGGAGATCACATAGAAGAGCCTAATGTGTGTGATTTGGTTAAAGAGATCATTCGGAGAGACAATAGTTCTGGGGAATTTTACCATTTCTCACTTTCCCAGAGTCAAACAAATAAATGCCTTCAGACAACCCTCTATGTATTTGGTGTAGTCTGAAGTAATATCAGTAATATCTATGGAATCAAATAACATAATCACGATCCCATAGGCATCCTGGAATTGAGCAAATCTTAGCAATTTCAGCAAGACATAAACAGTGGACAAAACGATTAATCACAAACCTCGTCAACGACAGCCATAATCTCACTGATCTCAAGTCCTGCTGTTCCTCCATTCTTTTTTTTATCCACTTTTTCTCCTTATTTTTCTATTTTTCTCCCATCCCAATTTCGTATCGCCAATTCTCCCCTTCAATTCACCCCTCCCCTGTCTTTAACGTTGCTAGACTATGCCTCCCACTGGTCGGCTGTAGTGAGGATAGAAGCCTTGCATCACGTGTCCCCTCCGATACACGAGGAGGCAGCCTGTCGCATCTTTTCACTAGACAGCGCGGACTCTCAGTGGCGAGGAGTAACGCGTGGGAGGCTCACACTGCCCCCGATACTTCCTGTCTCTGCTGTACAGGCGTCACCCAACTGACCTGTAGGAGTCGCTGTCCACAACGTGCAATCCCCACCCATCGACTTTCCACCCCGCTACCTCTGCCAATTGAGATAGTATGACAACTGGCCCAAGCCGCAGGCAATGCTGACTCTGGGAGTCGAGACCGGAGTCTCTTGCATTGGTGAGGAGCGCAATCTCCGCTACGCCACCCAGCCGCCCCTGTTCCTCCCTTCTTACGGAGCACTCTGGACAGGTTGGTGGAGAGTAGTGGTCCAGTCCTTCTTACGGAGCACTCTGGACAGGTTGGTGGAGAGTAGTGGTCCCTTCTTACGGAGCACTCTGGACAGGTTGGTGGAGAGTAGTGGTCCCTTCTTACGGAGCACTCTGGACAGGTTGGTGGAGAGTAGTGGTCCCTTCTTACGGAGCACTCTGGACAGGTTGGTGGAGAGTAGTGGTCCCTTCTTACGGAGCACTCTGGACAGGTTGGTGGAGAGTAGTGGTCCCTTCTTACGGAGCACTCTGGACAGGTTGGTGGAGAGTAGTGGTCCAGTTGTGACATAAACTTGGACATCAGTGGGATGGTGGTGATACATGTGAATTCTGCACTTATCTGAAAAGAAGAGTTAAGGGAGAAAAGAAAAAAAAGACCACCACAACCCAGCATTTAGCAATACAGAAATAATTTAATGCTGCATAAAGCACATTTGGATCTTCAGATATCCTATTGGCACAGTACAGTATGTATGTGCTGTATGAAGATGTCATTGAGACATAATGCTACCAACCAATACATAATTACTGTATGTGTATGCTATGAGCTGTTTTTGGTTAATTTTTGGTTTAATAAACTAAAGGCAATTGACAATAAAGGTATTGACAATAAACTTGATTGCCAATACCTAAACTGAAGCTCTTCCATTTCTCACCCTCTCAAATACCTGAAAACTATGAAGGCGCTCTTAACAATGCCAGTGCCTTTTGGCACAGGGAGGGAACCAAATACCATTTAGCTCAATTGTTTTAGGGTGATGGCAGAAACCTCTAAAGCAGACATCTCCAAACCTCAGCAAATCACACTGAAACGTATCTGCATCAACAGATAGTACTGTTGATGCAGTACTAACTACTCCACATAAAATATATAACAGAAGTAATAGCAGCTGTAGTTGTGGTGATAGTACAATATTTCTTCTAGTTAACCCTTTCACCGCCATACTACCAAAACGGTTACCCCTTTCACTGCGACAATACACAGAAGGTTAACCCTTTCACTGGCACGCGACCGTCGGTTGTGTGATAGTAAAGGGTTAACCTTTCGTCGTGTGGCAGTGAACGGGTTAAGAGTTGAACACTTTATTTACTTACCTCACGCTCATAAAAAAGAGCTGGCCATCTGCTTTTGAATTCTGCAATGAAAGGCCTGTCCTCAACAACTTCATGCCTCCTGTGGGCAAAAGTTTTCTCCATTTTCACTTTGATCATCTGATTGTTGTCCCTCTTCTTGACCTCAGATAGTAGTGCCAATCTCTCTCTCTCTCTCTCTCTCTCTCTCTCTCTCTCTCTCTCTCTCTCTCTCTCTCTCTCTCTCTCTCTCTCTCTCTCTCTCTCTCTCTCTCTCTCTCTCTCTCTCTCTCTCTCTCTCTCTCTCTCTCTCTCTCTCTCTCTCTCTCTCTCTCTCTCTCTCTCTCTCTCTCTCTCTCTCTCTCTCTCTCTCTCCTCTCTCTCTCTCTCTCGTTTTCTCCAGCTGGATAATCTGGGCAGAAATTCACTTCGGCTCTCTTAGGTTTCTTTACTTGGTTTGGACTTGCACGTTTGTCACCTAGTCTACGTTTAAGGGAATTGATGCTCAATTCAGAGGTTATTTTTCTCAGGCTTGTGCGATAGTTCCCCATCTTGTACTTTAAGCTGATTTTCCAAACATAGAATACAGCCACAGAACCTTGTTCCTTTAAGCGTGGATGCTTTTTAATCAAAGCTTCTGCAACATCCCCAAACTTTCGTTTTGGGCTGGGGTTCAGGAGGGTGCCATTGTTCAGGAATTCCTGGTTGGCCTTCACCAGTTGCAGCTCTACTTCATAAGAAAACTGTGGTACAGGAAACCTGGCTGGCCAGGCTTGAGATCTCAGCAACGAGGTTGATGACGTTGACTCAGGGGATGAGAGTATATCTGTGTCCATAGAAGAAGGGGATCTGGATTTCCCTGAGTCACAGAGAACTCTAAGTGTCTGAGGAGCAATAATAACCACTTTAACCGTGCCCAAGTGTTGGAGATCCGTTGTTGAGGTCAGATTTAGAAACTCGTTGTTAAAATCAACGTCCATGTACTGCAGTCTGAAGTCTTCTGCAACTGCACATTGTCTTTTAACCTCAATTTTAAGTTCATCTACAGACTCTGGTATTCCAGAAGGCAGAGTTAATTTTGCAGAGCTGTTTTCACCCAGGATAATCCGAAGCTTTGCTGGGGCTGTCATTTCTGGTGTTCCGTCCCACTCTTACTCTAAAAAAAAGTGAAAAACACTAAACAGGTTTTAGACAAAACCTGGAGAGCACAACTATTACACAAGTCTCATAATACCGCTATGGTGCAAGCATTTTACGCACATAGACGTCGTATAACCTTCTTTATAGTACAACAGGTGGTGACATCACCTTGCATCAGAGACCAGCCAATAGCAAGTTCAGCACCCAAGTACAGTACATTTCACCATTAGCTGTCAGACTTCACTATAATAGTTTGTCATACATTACCTGAGTAATGTATATATATTTTCAAAGTCACCATCCGAAGAGCTCCAATTTTGTAGTCAGACAGGGGGTAACGGTCCACCAATTCACTCAACTCAATCAGTGAAACATCCCTTGGAGATGGATCCAATTGGAAGGCCCGGTAGTGTTCCCTGTACCATGAGGATCTTTTTTTCACTATGAATGCTAGTCTCTCTTTAAAAACACACATTTGCACAATTTCTGCAAACTGTGGCAGGACACCAACTGATCCATGTGCTAATATCATGCCATTTCTGTAGTGTATGCCATCAACAGAGACATTCTGGGCTAGATTAACCACTGTAGCATCAGGGTACTTCTGAGTGAGGCTATGTGCTACATCCTCTTTGAGGACTTCAACAGGGACTGTTGAGACTCATGCAACCTCGTGCAAACCAAGGTTTTTCACAGCTTGATGAATGTATATAATGGCTAATCATGAGCTGATGTTTATTGGCCAAAGATAGGGTTATGTTTTTAAAGCAGTTTGTGTGCCTAACAACTTGTTTAAAAAATTTGTGTTTGGCTTCAAATCTCATTGTCCACAATAAAACAAGTGGACCAAAGTGACGAATCATTGCTGGATAATGTTCCAGAAAGTGATGTTTTGGCAGCAGTCTTCTTTCTCGGAAAAGTTCTTGGTACCTATATCAGTGCTCTGATATTTTACTCTCCAAGTATGCAATTGACTCATTGGTATGGCTGGGGCAAACGGCCAGATCAACAATATCCTTCAAGTCTAGTATGAGGTGCCAGGCTGGTTCATCCTCAGGTATCAGTTTTCCAACAATTAGTGGTATCAATCTTAATAAACACCAATTCTCGTGTGCGTTACCACCAACTGTTTTTTTTTTTTTACTTTGGAAGGTACGTGGTAATAAATGAGGGCGATTAGTCTTGTCTCCCCATTTGTATGGAAATGGCTGAATCCTTTGATTTAGACTGTCAAAAGTGAAATACTTCTTGGCTATTAGTAATCGAAAGCATTCAGCTAGCTCAACAGAGATTGTGAGCAAGATCAGGGGGGAAGCCTGCAGAAACGTTAGGTTATAACTATAACCAAGTTCTGTTAATAGTGGTGACGCTCGGCGTCACTCATGCACTATCCCCGCATGTGCACGCGCACTGAATAAAGACCACAATGTACCTTTATATCCCAATATTTGTCTGACCACACCCCTATCAGCTTCCCATATAAGCAGGGGTGGGGCCACCCCCTCGCCTCCTTCCCAAGCTTTCACCACAAGGTGAGATCAAGGGCTGCAGCGGCGTCGGACGCCGAGCGTCACCACTATTAACAGAACTTGGTTATAGTTATAACCTAACGTTCTGTGACATAGTGGCTCCGCTCGGCGTCACTCATGCACAAGGGAGGCCGAGCAGGAGCCACCGGCCGACAAATACACCCCGCTGAAGGCCCCCCACAACCATCAGAACAGGGAGGGCCGAGCCCCCCCGACCCCCCCTAATGGAGGGCACCCCCCCTATTGGAGGTTTCCCGGGAGGGCGACGGACCCGACCGTGCGAAGAGGCACTCAAGCAACTCAACGCACAGGGTGAGCAGACCGTGGCCTGACCCCACGACTACACACACGCACAACCCGCATGCCACCCGGGAACGAACGGAGGGAACAACCTCGTTACTGCCCCCAGAATCACGGGGTCAAGGGCAAACCCAACCCCCGTGGCAAGGCCGTAGCAGCGGAGCGCGAAGGAAGGCCCAGACCCACCAAAGGGACTGGACCCCCTGGAACGGGGGCCCGGAGAAGTCCATGATGCCAGCATCAAGACCCCACCAGGTGGGCACTTAGTGACCCCGCCCCCCACATCGCCAGCGTATTCGGACAAAGGCCCCTCAGCCGAGCGGGCCCTGTCCCCCCAATAGTACACCACCTGGCACACTGACCCTGCAGAACAGGCAGTCAGCATGGCCGTAAGCACACAAAAAAGGTTAACCAACGGAAGCAGGCAGCGCACCGGGGAAAAACCAGGCAACAGGCTGTAACCTGAGCCTGGAGCACTGCGGACGAGACAGGCGCCAAAGGAGTCAGCTGAAAACAGCCGCCCCGGCGGAAGGGGCATATGCTGGCGTTGTTGCATGACCAAGCCTCCATTTAAAAAAAAAACCCACCCAGAGGGGTTGAGGCAGAGAAGGCTGACACGATTGGCAGACGTCATGAACGTGCAGGGGCACCCTCAACCGGGTAACCCGGGAGTTGACACTGCTCCAACACACCAGGGAATCAACCACCTTGGTGTTACCCAATGCGGTGGTTGTTCCTATAACCCCTCAAGAAAAAACTCCAAAACACACCTGCGGGTATACACCGGCTATACCGCAGTACAAGTGTTTCAGTTTTCAAAAAAGGGTTAACCCAGGCCTACGGGTCGACAAAACATTACTTCGGACCGGGCCCGGCGATACGGGAAGCACAGGGTCACCAGAGGAGGTCAAAGACCACCCCAACAGGCCCCTCTTCGCCATGCGTGAGAGAAGAGCGAAAAGAATGGAGAACCAGCCCCAAGCACACCGTACTTGGTATTCCCAGGCGGTCTCCCAACCAAGTACTAACCAGGACCAACCTGCGTAGAGGCGGAGATCTGACGAGATCAAGCGTGTACAGGTTGGCATGGCCGTAAGCCATTACGACAGTGCAGAGTACAAAATGTACCCAACCAGGGTCTCCATAGCGCTTAACCCTGTGACACCCGGACCGACCTGGCATTTTCCCCCTGAAAAAGCCCAAGTCCCTCAGGGTACCAGAACAGCAGATCTGCATCCCCGGCGGACAACGGGTTTAACTGATCCGGACCAGCGTGAACAGAACCAGTCCCGTGCCCTAACCACGCCGACATGCCTACTCCAGGAGAAGGGGCAGATATGCGTGTTGATCTTAAACATGAAAAGAAGGCGCCACCCAGACGTTCGGTGCGAACCGCGCCCGGTGGCCCACCCCCAGGGCGTGAGACCCCTCTACATATGTTCAGATCCATTCCGTCATCATCCCCCAGATATGAACGAGAATCCGTCGACAACCAAAACAGGTCATCGGAAGAGGAAAAACCTCCATCCCAGTTGCTTTATAAAAACGCTGTTTTAACCTCAAGTCAGTCGCCTGATCACAGAACACCCCGAGCTAGCACTATATGTGCGTCGGGACACAACCACATCAATGAACAGGCTATTTAGACCTGTCATTGAATCCCCAAGGCGCCCAGGGGAACGACAAGAGGGGTGTGATGGTTCCTAACTCCAACTCTTTTTAATAGAAAAGAAGGAAGCACCAACAGTATGTATCCCAGTCTACACAGCCGGGGGTACATTTTTTTCACATTTTTACATCCCACCACCCTCCCATAGAGAGGAGACGGAAATCCCCAGAGAGACTTCCCACGCGAGCTGTACAGATTGAAAAGAATATATTGCACCTTGAGCCATGTAAAAGTTTGGTTTTAGGGCTCTCCGGGGAGGAGGCACTGAACCCATACACACTCAATAATCGAATTGAATCGAATACACACACAATAGAGTAGGACTCCTTCTTGAGGTTCCACTCACCTTGACAATCTGAGGAGGAGGCTCTGTACTCTGAGGAGGCTCCCTCACATGGAAGGAGAGTCCCAACTCACAGAAGGCCCGAATAGGAGCTTCGTGAGGAGGAGCCCTGACCACCCCCCGAAACAGATCCATCATATGGACCTGAACAGCACACGGAAGTCCTACCAACAGAGACGCGCACAGTGACGTACTCTATGGCGGGGGAATTTCTGCGGTGCACACGCCCAATATTCCAGGGCGTGGGACCAGGAAACTCCCTCACCCCCCCCCCCCCCCCCCTCACCCTGTAACGTGCCGAACCGCAACGTGACAGGAACCTTGAAGGACAGGTGGGTTTACCCCTGACCAACAGAAAAAAGGGGGAGAAAAGGTTACCAGTTCACCCCTTTACGACCCCACACCCATGATACGATGTAATGACAAAAAAGAGTATGACGCAGAGGTGTAGAATGATCATCATCTTCCAGACACTCCAGTACGAAGACAATATCGCCGTATTTTCTTGAAAATAGTGAGAGAGAAAATAAAGATATGATGTCAACGTATCTCTTGTTTTCCAACTTCCTCCTACTAGCAACACGTCAAGTGGGGATCTCCGAAGGCTTGTGGTGAAAGCGAGAAGGAGGCGAGGGGGTGGCCCCACCCCTGCTTATATGGGAAGCTGATAGGGGTGTGGTCAGACAAATATTGGGATATAAAGGTACATTGTGGTCTTTATTCAGTGCGCGTGCACATGCGGGGATAGTGCATGAGTGACGCCGAGCGGAGCCACTATGTCACAGAACCTTAAAGAAAGAAAGGCTCTCAGCTAAAACGCATGTTTTTTTCACACCATAAAAGGGTTTTCCTTCCTCAAGTGCCCTTGCTATACGTACACGATGCAGCTCTTCAGTTCTGAGTGCAAATTCACCAGTTTTTACCTCCTTTGACTGACTGTCTGAGCGTGTGGCAGTACAAAATCTACAGAAGTACTCTCCAGAGAAACTCTCCACAAAACCAGCCAATCCGTGAGCTCCAAGGCTATCTGCCACTACACACTGGACTGTGCATATTTCGAAATAATCTACATACAGGCACAAAGAGATTCTAAGTTTGTCACCTGACAGAAACTCATTGTTTAGAAAGTGATGACCGTCTCGATAACATCTATACTGCTCCTCATTTACTGAATGCTGCCCTGCATGACTATCAACAACTTTGTTGAGTATATCCTTCTGTGTGAGTAACTGCTGTAATGATTTCCATATGGGAACATACTGAAAAGTACGTTTTGTTTGGGACTCGAGTATGTATATATATATCAACCACGTCAACATTTTCCCTATAATACTGTCTGCGTTTGAAGGCAGTACCTAATGGGCCATTCTTTGCCATTCCATTCTAATGCACTGGTCAGTTCTTTAATGACCAGCTGGTCAACACAGAGGTTGTGATTCTTAAAGGTATCTAGAATGACTTGGTTTGATACAGGCACAGATGCACAGCTTATCAAAAATTGCAATTATGTAAGCAGTTCATCAACTGCTATGCTTGGAACATGGAAATAGTTTTCCAATTTTAGTAAAAGAGATGCAAATTTCAGCTCTATGGTTTTTGACAAATCCTGTGCTTCTGTGTCAATTTCTATATCACCATCAGAATCTGCATTACTGTTATTATCTTCTTCTGATAGTCTGTCATCTATACTGCCATCAGATGCATTTTGAGTTCCACTTGTTTTTACAATGCCTAATTTAAAATATTTTAGAGTATGTGACGTACATGGGTACGTGGGTTGGTCATTATCATTATTACTGTATTTGGAAGACCATGTGAACCATCAGGTTAGTATAATTAGTATGTGTTATGTTATTTTTGTTTGTGTGATGTGTCATCTTCTAATCCTGTTTTTCTTTCTCCCTTTCCCAGATACCACTCATCCCCCTGATTGAGCTGATTGCACCTGCTTGGTGCACCTGTGGGCAGTCAGTTGGATGAGTGGATATAACCTGGAAGATGACACACACACGGGGGCCTCATTTGAATCACTGCCATGTTCCAGAATGGAGTGAGGAGGTTGCCCTCTCGTCTAGCTGTCTGGGAGTGATATCGTGTGGCTTCTCTTTGTGTCCCATGACTAGCACAATTATATTTATATTATTTACTAAGTGTTTGTTTGTATATATGTATATCTTGTTTGTCCTCCCCTACCTTTTCCCCTGTGCACTTATGGTGGAGGTTTAAATCCCTATCACCATAAAATATATAATTTACTATTTGGAAAACGTCTCTTGTTGTTACTTTCTTACCTGCCCGGGACGGTGTTTTAAAAGCATTTACTGAGAGGGGCTGTTTTCTGTTCATGTGCAGCCGGCTCCAGTTACTATTCTGTGTGGTCATCAGACCTTTGTACATGACAGAGTATATGGATTGTGCTTCCTATTTTTATGTGAGTGAAAAGTACCATAAACATTTGTCTGGAAATTACAGCCCTCAAACATACAATGCACTGCCTCATGACTCCTAAGATGGTTGTTGATGTGACAAAAATACTCTTGCACTGAAGCTATGTCACTGCATGTACACAAATGGCAGTTAAAGGTAGCCAAACTCACAGATTTCTGCACAGTTTGATTGGCATGAGTTCTGCTTAAGTGACTACAAAGAGCATTCAATGTTTTGAAAACACATGGGCAATGATAATATGCACATGGCCAGGATAAGGGTGTCTGCGGCCAAAATGACCATGAGCTAACCTGTAGTGCTTCAATAATAGAGACCTTGATGATACTGCTGTCCTGCACTGTTTGCACCACCACATCAATGTCTGTGAAAAAAGAAAAGGGAAATTAGACTTTATATAAGCCAAGAAAAGTGTCCACACAAAGAGCTAGGCTAAATTAGCTAAATACACGTTGCATGAACTATCGTGGTCAAATCTGTTAGTTAGGACACGGTTTCAATATGGACTTGGATGTCGCTGAATTATGATACTCACATGCTACAACCGTAAGCCGGTGTCATCACGATTTTCTCAGCTGCCCCTCGATGACACTGCTGTCCTCCACTGTTTGCACTGTCTGCTGTCCTCCACGTCAATGTCTGTGAGGGGGGAGAAGGGAAATTAGACTTTATATAAGTAAGTAAGTAAGTAAGTAAGTAAGTAAGTAAGTAAGTAAGTAAGTAAGTAAGTAAGTAAGTAAGTAAGTAAGTAAGTAAGTATTTATAAAGCACCTTTCATACATGTCATGTAGCTCAAAGTGCTGTACACAAACATAGGCATATATAACGATAAAAGCAATAAAGTCACAGTGATCAGTTAAGATCAATGTTAAAAAAAAAATAATAATAATAATAATAATAATAATAATAATAATAATAATAATAATAATAATAATAATAATAATAATAATAATAATAATAATAATAATAATAATAATAATAATAATAATAATAATAATAATAATAATAATAATAATAATAATAATAATAATAATAATAATAATAATAATAATAATAATAATAATAATAATAATAATAATAATAATAATAATAATAATAATAATAATAATAATAATAATAACAATAATAATAACGTAAAAATGAAAATAACGTAAAAATGAAAACATGAAAACAGTCATTTTCTTACCAGTTTAGGAGAACAGGTCCGCACAAACATGTCCGCTCAGTAGCAACCGGAAGTAGGAAATGCACTAAACCAATGCACTTGTACGGTAGGTAGCAATGTTAGCTCTTATAACACTAGTGTAGTTACGTTTTTATTAGTGGTCAGAGTTGGGTCCATAAGACTTATCCAAGCCCCATGGATCCATCAGTGGTCGCGTATTGTGTGCGTATGTACCCGTTCCCTCATCTAAAGAGTTGGGTCCACAAGGCTTATCCTAGCCTCATGGATCCATCAGGTTTTTCCAAGCCATAACTATTTGTAAGCTAGACTGTATAGGTACGTTTTTAATTTTCCTTTAAAAATATGTATGGAGCTGGCGTTTCTGATGTGTGTTGGTAGTGTGTTCCATAGTTTTGGGGCATAGTTGGCAAATGCCATACTTCCTATCCTCTTTTGGTTTCTGGGTGTGTCTAGTAAACCTGTAGTGGATGACCGTAGCGTTCTTGAGGGCAGATAACTAACTAGGGAATTTGCTATGTATTTTGGGCCTTGCTCATTAAGAGCTTTATATGTTAGGAAAAGGACCTTAAAATCAATTCTATGAGTTATTGGAAGCCAGTGCAGAGTGGCTAGGACTGGAGTGATATGTTCTCTTCTCCTTGTATGAGTTAGTAATCGAGCTGCAGAGTTTTGGATAAGCTGAAGCTTCCCAATGGTTGCTTTGGGAAGATCAGTGAACAGTGCATTACAATAGTCAAGCCGACTTGATACAAAAGCATGAATCAGTGTCTCTGCATCCTTTTTATTTACGAAAGGTCTTACTTTCGCTATGTTTCTTAGGTGGAAGAATGACGTTTTCATGGCCTTATTTATATGAGACTTAAAGGTCAGGTCTGAGTCCAAGATGACACCTAGGCTTTGTGGGATATTTGTAGATATCCTGTTGAAGAATGTCTCAGTCAACCGAGGATTGGATAATAACAAGGTTTATTAACCAAACAGATAGAATTACATAGAGAGAATGGCTGAGGGTTTCCCCCCAGGTGGTCAGCTGAAATTACCCAGGTAAGAAGCCCTTGATTGTGGTCGGGAGGAGCCCTTTATAGTTCAACAAAGGGGGTGTGTGGTCCCATTTGATAGGTCAGATGGGGGGGGAGGGGGTGCAGGTTTGGGGACACAGGGGAGGGGGGTGATTCCACAGAGAGGGGGGGGGCACAGGTAAGGGGAACATATTTACATGAGGACATATTATACCACAATACTCACTTTTCTTTCTTATAATGTGGGTGAGATTAATGTATAATATACCAGGATTGTTTGGAACAGGTAAAAGTGGGGACCGATGTAATCCATCGGTTATCAGATAATGAAAAAAATAGAAAATAATTAAAATAATGAAAATGTTGGCCAATGTGTTCTGTTGGTTGGCCTAATAATTTAAACTAGTATTATTTATATACATGATTCATGACATGATCAACTGGACTGCGGTCTGTGTTATTTTGATATCAGAGATGTGGGAATAGATGTCACCCTTTTCTTTTATTAATCGCTCAAAATACCTATATCAATGAGTGGTCCTCATCTCTGATATCAAACAACAATTAACATAATCATTTGAAGCTATCGCTGTGCAAATATCTTGGCATACCTTCAGTCGTTCATGTCGTGACTCTGGGGAGCTAATGTGATCGTTGTGCATACAGGCATCGTAATAAACCAATTAAATACATGCACTGTCTGTGTGGTCAGAGTGCACAGGGTGAAAAACAAAATTGTGTGCATAATTATTAGGAATAGGATTTACACATAAGGCTAATGTGTACAAAAACATTTTAACAACCGTTAACCTGGTGGTTAATAAAACTAACATGATTGATTATGGGAAACTGTTCAAAAATATATATATATATTTTTGCACGTTTTATGATGATTCTTGATGAAATTACTTAGGATCCAGTTGTATTTACCCTGAGTTTGAGTGTCACTTTCATCTGTGATTGCCTCAGTTTTGTTGGTCTTTACTTAGAATCAGGCAATTTTCTCCATTTCTTCTCTATAAATGAGGAGATAAAACGTCTTATGCATCGCTTCTGTATGTAATTCTAGTGCATATACTATCAATGGTTCACCATACAGGTGCAAAACAACGTTACATGTCCTCTTCTATGAGAGAATAAAACAACTGATTCTTTCTTGTCTGACAATACAATTTTGTAACCTAAGTAATTCAAATGTGATGTAATGTGATCATGTGGTCACTTCTTCCTTCAGCAATACATTTTAGCTCATTATTACTAACCATTGTTAATGCTTTCTCATTGATTTCTTTTCATCACATCCCTAGTTCATCGTTTTGCAGATACATACAATTGTGTGAAAAGTTTCCTGCTTGTGAAGGTATTAATCTGAATGATGTTGCGTCGTTGTTGACAAGGTGTTCTCTGTCGGTCGTGTGGCAGGGCCAAACAGTAACACATAAAAATTAAATAAATACATAACAATGTGGACACTGTGTTCAGAAGTCTCTTGGTTCACAGGTCTCTGATGATGTCTCTTCTTGACGATGCAGTCGGGAACATTCACTGGTCGCCGTTCATTCCCTGTCAAGGGTCACCTGTAGCAGTCAACTATAGTGGTCTTGCAGACTCTTTTCCTAGAACCTGTGTTGTTCTCCACCACCATCACGTGTCTGCCACTGTGCTCACGCTTGGCCTCTATCAGGCCTAGAGACATGGTGGTCAGGGCGTTCTTGAACGTGCTGTGTGGTGGTTGGTCCCCCCCGTTCCTCGTCATCGCGGTACTAGAGGGGCGAGGGGGCGGGCGTTTTTGAATGTGTTGTGCTGGTTTCGCTGTCCTCTCCTCGTCATTGCGGTACCACTTGATGGAGGGCGAGGGCCCGCCGGTGTAGTGGCTAGTCAGTAGGACGCTCTCTCTCACACGGATGACAATCTTGTCATGGGAATCCACCTTGATGGTCGGGGACTTCAGTTCCCATTTGCAGGTGATGGGTTTGGTCTGTCGTGGTCTGCAGTGCCGGGGTGGAGGCCGTCAAAAGGTTGATCTCCTCTTCGTCAGTGTCTCCTTGGTCAGTCTCCTTCGTGGTCCCCTGCTCCACTTTCTTGGGGATGTCTGTGGGCTGGGTTGGATGGTTCTCCCACGGTTGTTGTCGTCGCCTCTGGTTGTGTCCGCAGCTCCTTGGCGGTGTCCCTGGTGGTTCTATGCTGTCGTGGGTCGCTCAGGTCACTGGGTTGTGTTCCTCTCTGTCTGGTCCTGCTGTCGTTCGTGGTTCAGGTCACGCGTCGTCTCACTCGTCCTGTCCTCTCACCAATTCGTGATCTGAGGGTGATAAACACTGCCTTAGAAAACTCCTCACATAAATGATTCAACGCCTTTCTGCTAAAGAGGAAAATCATTTAGGGTTAATTCAATTTATTGTAAATAAAATCACTTAATTGAAAATAGGAAATGCAAGCCAATTGCATTAGCAGTGATTCCTTGTGTCAAGAAGGTCACATTCACTACAATCTTATCATTAGGCTTTAAATAAAATTAGTAAATGAATGGCCAAAGTCTTGAATCAGATAAAATAGTCTGTGGTGTTAAATTGAAGTTGATCTTACCTCAGGATGCGTACGATGGTGTGCTTCTTCAAGATACTTACCTCGCCATGACTTCTCGGTTGTTCTTCACATCTCAGTGTGGCTCATCATAGCATAGCATGGGGAAAAAACATAAAATCTAGGTAGCCAGTTAATTTTGCATGAAAAACAATCATTCGTTTTGTCATCTAACCCTAACTAACCTTACTGTCATGCATTTGTCCTAATAAACTAACCTACACTGTAGCACTCAACACTTTGATGACCATTGTTACTCAGCTGATAGAGGTGTGCCCTGCCTGATGTCCTGTCGTACAGAACCTGTGAGTCGCTTTGGATAAAAGTGTCAGCTAAATGATCAATGTTGTTGATATCTTGTACATTTAGATAATTGTGTTTCAATTTTGGTGGTTGATAATTTTGCAGTCATGGAAATGTATTAGTTGTTAAAAGAATAGTCTAAGGAATAGTCATGCATGTTATTGGTTATAAACAGAGAATAGGAGGAGGGGATTGTAAGTAAAGTTGTTTTCATCATTAATCTTTCATCTCGGGCACTTCTCTAATTCATGTGCCTCTTGAAAAGAGATGATGAAAACGACTGGTTAGTTATTGTTAGTATGGGAGTTAGGTAGATTTTCATAACTGCAAATTCATCATCTGTAACTAATTCATGTTAATTAAGTGGTTCTCTGTTGCCATCCACCGCCAGGTGAGTTCATCAAGTCTGGGGTCACGAGTGTAGGCATTTGCATTGCTTTGTCTCCCAAGTGTAAATCTGCATCTAAAGCGATACTTCCTACTATACTAAGTGGAGATACTAAGTTGAGTCTCTATAGGTGTGGTCAGACTGGCTATTTGCATTGTCTTTCACTCCACATCGTCCTCAGCTGGTTTGAGTGTTCAAATGTAGATTACTTTGGGGTCTCAATTTAAATGATTGTAGCTGGTCTCACTTTGTGTCTTGTCTGTGTTCAGATGCAAATCACTGGAGTTTCAACTTTTGTGATACAATGTGTTTACACCCATTCTGCATCTTGACCCAGAGCCAGATATCTTGGTTGTCTGTAAATACAAACACATGTTAATTTTCCACTCTTTTCTAAGACCATCTGAGTGGGTTCTCCTTGATTGTCTGTGAGCTTAACAAAACATCAGCTATTTCTCATCCATCCCGTCCTAGGATGTAATGATAGTGTTATCATTTATCAATCATATCGCATATGTACACAAGCATCATATGAATGTGGAACCACACATTTTGAATCATGTTTAAAATGTCTTACAATGGAAAGGGCTAGTTATCTTTCATTGGTTCTTTAGATAAACACATTAACTCAAGTGAATATAACCTAAACATCTTACTTTTAAACATATCTATGTTGTTTGTGTTCCAAGTTTTCAACATTGAAAGCTTATAAAGTCTAATCTAACGCTGTTTATGTGGACTACAATTCCTGTACTGCCATATACTGGGAACCGGAAGTGTTTGTTTAGCTCCCATGGTCAGTATGACCGGTACGCCCACAGATGTATTATAATTCTGAAACAGACATTGTAATTAGCTTTATGTGACTTATAATGTGTAAATTAAAGCACATAAACACTCAAGTGATCTGAGATAGTTGTAATTTACTGTAACTGAGATGATAGTTGTGTATGTACAGTTTCTACGTCAAATGACTCCCTTTTCCTTTTCTTGACTCCTTTTTTATCACAACCAGTACTGAATTTGCAAATCTGGTATGTCATAAATGTACAGATGTAGCAGTACTGACTATCTGTATGTCATGTATGTCATAATATGTCCTGATAAATTGAAAATGGGGGACCCTGATGTAAACAAGACTAAAGTCTCTCTCTGGTCTGCATCCCCTTAACAATTGTGTATTGAGCTGTGCTGTATTGTACCCATTCTGCAATCTGTTAATAAAGTTTTCAATCAATCAATGCATCTATATTTATGATTTTCATACTCACCGGGGACAGCTGTTGTGTTGACGTTGGATCCGTTACGTGTCGTCAGCAACCCGCATCTCGCCACCGCAACTCAACATTTTCCAATAGCAGCGCGCACATACATATACAAATAAAACATATACTACACGTGGATTTCACGCACCCTTGGCCTTGGGCACATTACACTTTACGTTTGCTTATGGATAGTTTAATATAAAATAATAACTTAACGGCGCGCATAGCGTCACGTCATTGCTCCATGCGACGTTCGTGTGTTCTCATTCGCCTCGGAAATAACGCTTTGCAATTCATACAGTATTTTTCCACGAGCTCTCAATAGCCTGGAATTCCTATACCAGCGTTTTGTTACCGAATGAACGCGCCTGTGCATATGTGAAACGTAAACAAACTGAAACGATAAAACTATACTTCCCCAAATGGTTGTTCCCGTGGGCCGGTTCCGGAAATTACTATCCTAGTTTGTTCCCGTGAACTGCACTTCGATGTTATTCTTTGTATAACGGTAACTCGTCTCTCAATGCTCGTCGCGCTATCCGCAGCCGGTTCTTGACTCAATAAAGCAACGCGACGGGTCCTATAATACTTGTGCACATACGAACGAGACTTAAACAGACAAACAAACAATAATACATATAAGTTAACGTGTGTGTATATCTGATTGTATTGGATCGCTGTACGTTTAGTCGGCCAACATCTGTTGCGACAAGGCATTTATCCCTTGATTTAACTACACATCGTTATTAAAGTCATAACGACCGAACCTGACTTCGAAATTTACCAGCGATATATTAGATTATATATACCTTTTAATCATACTCTCGGCCCCTTCAACCCGCGACTAACGTCCTGTTTAATGTACTTTCCGCGACTGATGTCCCGTTTAATGTACATTTACGTACTCCCGGGACATCGCGTAATCATGTACTAACTAGGACATCGCGTGATCATCTTCCCGCTATCTGTATTGATCAATTGGTTAATTTAATCCAAAATACATCGTTTTCAGGAATGGAAGAGATTGTGAGCTTAGTTTGAGGTCGAAACAATGAATATTATGACGCTACTCTGGTAATTTCTAATTATGATTCCATCAGCTTCTCGGTCCTACTTCCCGCCTCTTTGCAAAGGAATCACAGAACGTTTTTAACAGAGTAGCGTTTTCAAGGATATCACATCATAATAAGCTCACGTATCTTCTTTTGTTGCCTATATTTTTAGTCTGCATCAGCTAGACTAGGGGTAGCAATCCAACAACCTGTACTGTGTGCCTTAGCTTTTGGTCGGCTCCGACTCGACCAGGAATAGCACTTCAACCTTTGTGCCTAAACTTTTGGGACTAGCACATATAACCCATCCTTTCAGAACCGCCTGATAAGGACCCAGGTGCACGCGCGCCCTGGTAACGATTCTCAATACAGATCAGATATATTAATGCACATTATTCTTACTCAGCCATGATCTCAATATTTGACAACATTCTGTAATATTCACCTGGCACAGAGAAAAGCGGGAAGATTTTAATTCCTTTCTGTACTGAAGCTCTTGTGGTTAGGAAAGGTAGTCAACAACACGGGGTGTCTAGTCAGGACACGGGAGGCAGGAACGTTCTTTGATGAGTTTTATTATCAATGGTCAGACAGATGATGCACAGGCGATTTCTACTTCTATTTGTGAGAGTGTGTGTGTGTGGTTCTAAGTGGGGAGGAAACAAAGACATCAGCGTTACTAGTACTCATTAATCAGTCTGTTATATACTATACAATATACTGTTGCTGCAAGTAACATAAACCTCACGAGTGGAACTACCAATGGGGATAAGCAGTGCTTTACCTATACTAGTTACAGGGATAAACTGTGCTAAACAGATACTAGATACTATACTCAGCAACATAGATTATACCCAATAGGCTAGATTATCACTATAAACATACTGGTAAATTGCTTCCTAAACAGCTGGTAGAATTATAACATTAGTATAGGCCTTAACCATATAAATCACCAACAATAACTAAGCGTCCTCATCATACACATATTTAACACTTACTTGTGATCAGGGACGCACACATGAACTGAAGGAATCTCTAAGCCCACTAGTATATATGGATGCTGGCTATCGACAGACATGTCTAGACATGTCTGAGGCATCCTGCTGCACAACAGCAGAGCAGCCCCCCACAGCCTTTATGTCTGACTGAGAGGCGTCCCGCTGCAGAACAGCAGAACAGCAGCACAGCACCCCACAGTCCTTATGTCTGCCCAGTCCTTGGGCCTTTTGTACACTTTCCATACATTGTTGGTCGACCAGTCTATTATACTCACTTTTCTCTGTATAGCTGAACTGATACAGCACGCCGGGAGGACGCAAAAAGTCCGTCACAAGTTCGTAGACGCCAATTGTGGGATATTTGTAGATATCCTGTTGAAGAATGTCTCAGTCAACCGAGGCTTGGATAATAACAAGGTTTATTAACCAAACAGATAGAATTACATAGAGAGAATGGCTGAGGGTTTCCCCCCAGGTGGTCAGCTGAAATTACCCAGGTAAGAAGCCCTTGATTGTGGTCGGGAGGAGCCCTTTATAGTTCAACAAAGGGGGTGTGTGGTCCCATTTGATAGGTCAGATGGGGGGGGAGGGGCTGCAGGTTTGGGGACACAGGGGAGGGGGGTGATTCCACAGAGAGGGGGGGGGCACAGGTAAGGGGAACATATTTACATGAGGACATATTATACCACAGCTTGTAACCTCAGTCTTTACATAGGATGACAGACTCCCCAGGTTTTCACACAGCACTTCCCTTTTCGCTTTTGGGCCGATCAATAGGATTTCGGTCTTGCTTTCGTTTAATTTTAGGAAGTTATTGTTCATCCACTTGTTTATTGCTAACAGACAATTTGTGATGGACTGTATGGCTGTAGTGTTATTTGGTTCTGCGGAGATATATAGTTGTGTATCATCAGCATAACTATGGAAGCATACATTGTGGTCTCGAATGATGTCCCCGAGGGGCAGCATATATAGTGAGAAGAGTAATGGACCAAGGCAGCTTCCTTGTGCAACTCCAAAGCTGCTGTCATGTTCCTCGGATACATTGTCTCCAAGCTTAACATAGAACCTTCTCCCCTTAATGTATGTTATGAGCCAATTTAGTACATGATCTGAAAAGCCAACCAGTCTTTCAAGACGACTGATCAGGATATTATGGTCAATCGTATCGAACGCTGCACTAAGGTCCAATAGGACAAGAATTGAGACTTTGCCAGCATCGGAGTTTAGCCTGAGGTCGCTAACTATTTTAGTAAGGGCAGTTTCATGATTGTAATTCCTCCATGATGTTATTATCTTTTAGAAAGGAGTTTATTTGTACTGAGACTATCTTTTCTAATATCTTGCTGATAAATGGAAGGTTCGATATTGGCCTATAGCTTTTTAGTTCGTTTACATCTAAGTTTGTTTTCTTTAGTAGTGGTTTTACTACAGCCGTTTTAAATGCATCTGGAAAAGTGCCTGTTTGAAGCGACATATTTATGATTTCAAGGACATGATTTGAGACACTATCGAACACCCGCTTGAGAAATGCTGTTGGTATAGGATCGAGGCAGGAGGTGGCGGAATTACACTCAGAGACAATCTTACAGAGGTCAGGTAATGTAATACATGTGAATTCCCCCATAGTTATCTCAGGTGGGTTTCCACTCACAGCCAGATCTATATCAGAGGCAATGCTTGCTCTAATCAATGATATTTTTTCATTAAAGAAAACTGCGAACTCTTCACATTGTGTGGCTGATTGCTGCGGTATATGGGGGGGGTGGCATGTTAATCAGCCGGTCGATGGTGGAAAAAAGTACCCTGGAGTTACCCATATTTTCTGAGATCATTTTGGAAAAATATTCCTTTCTCGCAAGTTGTATTGCCTTATTGTATGCGCCCATGGCGTCTTTGTATAAATTAAAGTAAGCCAAGAAAAGTGTCCACACAAAGTGTAAAATTGTCTTTGGCCCACATGTCATGACAAAATTGCAACAAAGAAACAACTTCCTGTCTGTTTAACTTTCTGTCTAAGTGCATGTCTATGGCTTGGGGGAAACATGCACTTAGAATCACCAGAAAGGCTTTCGAAATAGTGAAATGCCATGTTGGCCTCAATATTTTCAAAACAAATTATATGAAAAGGTTATGAAATGAACAAGAATGTGATAAAATATGTAATAAAAACGGAGCTCAACACATACATTTGATCGTAGAAATCAGTTTGTTTCCCCAATACCAAGATGGCGGCGGTCTCGTGACGTCAGACGTTAGTTTTCAAATGCGCAACTGTCGGAAAAACATGGGCCAAATGAGCTAAATACACGTTGCATGAACTATCACGGTCAAATATGTTAGCTAGGACACAGTTTCAATATGGACTTGGATGTTGCTGAATTATGATACTCACATGCTATAGAACAGTAAGCCGGTGCCATGCACGGCACGATTTTCTCGGCTGCACGATGGCTAGCTATAGCTAGCTTGCAGTAATAGAGACCTTAATGACTCATGCCGTCCTGCACTGTTCGCGCCACCACATCAATGTCTCTGTGGAAAAAATTTATAATTAGACTATATAAGCCAAGAAAATGTGTCCACACAGTGTAAAATCGTCTTTGGCCCACATGACAAAATTGCACAATGTGTGCAAGATTGGAATCGTTGGAATGGAAGTTAGCCAACGTTAGCAGCTAGCTCACATGCTAGAACAGTAAGCCACATGTCATGGAACGATTTTCTCGGCTGCACGATGCAATGTTAGCTAGCTAGCTTGCAGTGCAGTGAGTTGACATTTTTCTGCTATGTGTAGACACCTGAATATGTCGGACAATAATTCAGTGTGTCTAACGCTAATTCTTTGCATCTCCTGTGTTCGCGAGGACGTTGTGTAACCGGCTGACCGCTCTGGATCATCCCTATCCTGACATTGACATTTAACTTGCTGATCTCTTTGATTCCCCCTATCCTAACATTGACGCTTCATAGTGGGACAGGATACAGGTTCCGCCAGGGGCGCTGGTGGTCACGTTGGGCAGGGAGACAACAGGTGAAGAAGGATGGGCTCAGAGCGCGGTGCGGAGGGAGGGGCTTTCTCTTCATCGTTTTTCCACTGAGGGAGGAAGACGCACAGAGCTGGAGCTCCGGAGATTCAGCACGCGAGAGATAAACTCAGTTACAAAGCGGGTTATTATAGAAGTATGCGATAGCTTAGCGTTTGGTTAATGCGGAAGAGACATTGTGAATGCACCAGCAGACAAGCGAATGCCGAAGACCAGGTGGTAGATATTGTCCACCTTGCGTTAGCTGTAAATAGGCATCATGAAAGGGGGTTCACCACGACCCACAGCTTAGCTGTCAATAGGCTAGCACCACAGTTTAGCCCGCGTGTCGGCCACCCCTTCAGCCCAGCAGCGGACGTCACTACACTGCACGCTCCTCCAGCCCCTCCAAGCCGCCGGCCAGCAGTCACCTGCCCAGCGTCTACCCCGCCCCGCTGCCTGTTATCGCGGGATCTCCCGACGGCCATCTTACCACCCGGACGAGTGGTGGTGAGAGCAGGCCCGCCGTTTTGGATAAGTACAGCGGCGCTTCGAGTGCTGAAACTTTATAGGTAGACATTTCCATTGTGTGGCGCAGGCTCTCTAAGGGCAAAGATAAACGGTGCTTTGAACTAACACTGGCCACAGTGTCTAGGGGCCCCCCGACCATTTATTGTTTTGGGGAAAAGCCGGCTTTAGATAGGATTTTATTTGCTAACGTGGGCCCACTGTCAATTTCTTTGTGTAATAATAACGTGTGGTTCTTTATAAAAATTCCCATTGAACTCCTTTACTCCTTACCTTGTTCTCCACCTACCGCGAAGCGGAGCAGTAGATAACCATTAAAGGGAAGAGGTTCTTACTGTGTCTGTAATATAGAGTGCCCAGTGTGGGAATAACTTTCCTAGATGTATGATAAGTTGTAACGTGCATCAGACTTAAAGTAAAGGAGAAGTAAATGGGGCCAATGTGTGCATGTCTGTTAATGTGCATCTTACCTAACCCTTTCCTTCCGGGTAATGTTTATTACAATTTAACCCTTTCCCCACCCCCTGCCTATAGTTCATTGTGAAAGGTCTCCACTCGTCATTCGGGAAGGGTACTGCTTTGGGGAGCGAATATATCATCCATCTTTACTGCCATCGGGTGTGGGAGGGCCCAGGAAGTATTGGAGGAAGTGTGGGTGTGTGGGGAGCTGCTGTTGATCGTCCTGGAGGGCAGGAAGGACCAGCGCACCATTCCTAGGTTAGTGAATCCTAGGCCCCATCCACTCCCGCTGCTCGACCTCCACTTCAACATTCCTGGCCTACAGTCGGGGACCCAGCTGGACCCAGCTCTGCTGTGTTCCCACTACCAGGTGGCCGTGTACATCCACTCCCATAAAGCAGGGATAATCCACCCTGCTACATATGGATATAAGTTAGCTACCCGTTGAACTTGAACAGATACAAGTTTGGTCTGCTACGGAGGAATGATTGACAAACAGACTTTTCAAACAGGCCTCATGGTTTCTCCCATTAAAACATGACTTATCAAGCTAACTAGTTGTACTTTACACGTTAGCCGGCAGACAGGACCCCAAAACCCACAAATACCACTTGTATGTATAAAATAATGAACATTGTGCCACCAAAAATTTATACTTACAGGCATTTGTGAAGGATAATGTTGAGATCAGAGGTTCTGTGTAGGATTGTTAGTAACTGTCTAACTGTACATATGGCTGTTTACACTAGTTTACCTGCATATATAACTGTCTCCACCAGTGACTGTTTAGTTGCATATATATCTGTTCCCACTGGAGGGCGCTCTAGGCGGAGCCACCCAGGTACACCACCTTGTGGCGAGTATAAAAGCAAATGTATCTGCGGTCAGGTGGCGTAGCGGAGATTGCGTTCGTCACCAACACCGGAGACGCTGGATTCGCCTGTTCGAATCCAGCTCACAGCTCCGGGGTTGTCACCAGCTTGGCTGGCCGTTCACACTAATACAATTGGCTGTATTAGAGGGTGGGAAAGCTGGCGGGGTGGGTCCGGGTCGTTGTAAACAGCGACTCCTACAGTTCGGTCGGGGCGCCTGCTCAGCGCGGATAGGATCTAAGGGGGGTAGTGTGATCCTTCCACACGTTACACCCTCTCAGTGAGAGTCCGCGCTGCCAGGTGAAAAGAAGCGGTTGATTGGCTAGACGTGTGTCGGAGGAAGCATGTGATAGCCTCCACTCTCCCAGACCGACTGTGGGGGGTAAGTGCGCAGCGACCAGGAAGGGGATTGGGAATTGGCATAACGACTAACATTGGGATGGGAGAAAATCTGAGGAAAAAGGAGGGGGAAAAAGATAAAAATAAAATAAAAAATAAAAAAAGCAAATGTATCCTCCCACTTCGTTCTCTTCCCCCATGCCTCTCAAAGAGAGGAGACCTGTATGTTACTGCTGCTTTCCATGTGAATAAAAAGGAACAACGCCAGTTAAGGCTCAAGATAGAAACCATGCCTCTTGACCACATTATTGTCGCCCTATAGTCGAATTCTGTTAACAGGTTATGGGCCCAAATAACGCCGGGGCGAAATAGTGGGGGTACTGTAGCAAGCTTAGCTGAAGTATAGGCTAGGATAGCGT
Organism: Notolepis coatsorum; assembly: GCF_963971535.1. Taxonomy (NCBI): domain Eukaryota; kingdom Metazoa; phylum Chordata; class Actinopteri; order Aulopiformes; family Paralepididae; genus Notolepis; species Notolepis coatsorum. The sequence goes on from NC_140168.1 coordinate 114,390,238, forward strand.
CGGGAGCACCGCATGGCTAGACGCTAGGCCAACAAGAGCAAAAGCTAAGCATACCACTAACGAAGAGGATGGAAAACAAGAGAAGAGGCAAATGGCCAACATTCAATGGAAGAGCAGAGAACTAATAGAGCTCTGGGAAGAGCGCATGCTGTGCTGCATGCACGGGGTGGGGCTGAAGGAGACGATCCTGGCGGCCCCCACCGGAGAACTGACGGCGGAAGAGCAAGCTCTGGACAACCAGTGGAACGCAAGCGCGTACTGTGAGTTAGCGCCGATGCTCGACGACATCAGCCTGGGGCTGATATTCCGCGAGACTAAAGACAGAGGCAGAGAAAGCCTAGCGGTACTGAGAGAGCATTTCATCGGGCGAGGAAGACCCAGAGTCGTGGCCCTCGACATAGCACTAACGGGCCTGAGGAAGGGGACCACCGAAACTGTGACCGAATACGTCAACAGAGCGGAGCAAATCACGAGGCCACTGAGGAGTGCCGGAGAAGCACCAAGCGATGGGCTAATGATGGCGATATAATGAGAGGACTACCAGAGCTGTACAAACCGTTCACACTCCTGGTAACACACGGTTCAACGGACATGACGTTGGGACAATTCAAGGCTAAGTTAAGGAACTTCGAGGCCTCAGAAGATGCCCACCCACCCAGCCGCCGCGGAGGGGGAGAGGGTGCTAAAGGCCCGAGCGATGCCAAGAGAGAGAACCAGGACCACGACGGAACTGGCGTGTTGGCGATTCGGAGATAAAAGCCATCGGAGAAGCGAATGCACAAAGACTGTCTGGTGTAGCTTCTGCAAATCCACGGGGCACACAGACAGAGCGTGCATGAAGAAACACAACCAGGACGCGCGATACGCGCATGGACAAGATGGCGGCTACGGACGAGACGACGGCCATGAACGAGACGGAGTCCACGGACAAAATAGCGGCTACGGACAAGATAATGGCTGTGGACGGGGTGACGACAGCGGACACGATGGCAGCGACGATCGACGTGAGATGAATCGAGACGACGTCCGGAGAATCGATGGCGATGACGATCGACGTGAGACGGGTTGAGACGGCGCCCGGAGAATAACGGAACAAGGAGACTGCGCCTTTGGGGCGCGGACGGCGGGCATCGCCGGACCGGCCCAGCTGCAGCGGGCCCAGAGAAGGGGACTGATCGTGGACTGGACACAGGTGCATCGTCCCATGTCATCAATGACAGGAGTCGGTTCAAGAACTTTGACGACACTTTCCACCCAGAGAGGCACAGCATGGAGCTGGCGGACGGGAGACGCACCTACGGATTGGCGCAAGAGAGGGGAGACGCACAGGTATGCCTCACGGACAGTAAGGGGCGCCGGCGTACGGTGACGCTAAAGAACGCTCTATACGTACCATTGTTCCCACAAGGACTATTCTCTGTAATAGCTGCTACTGCAAGCGGCGCCAAGGTATTCTTCGATAAAGGTAAACATTTTCTTGTAGAACCTAACGGTACCCGGTTTGACATAAAGATGTACCAGAGAATATATTATCTGAAAACTGAGTGTAATGACAACGACCAGTGTGATGATAATAATGATGTGTGTAGCGAGACGGCCAGACACGATATTCAGTCATGGCACGAGATTATGGGTCATTGTAATTACGAGGATTTACTGAAATTGCAAATTGTGTCAGAGGGCATGCACATTGAAGGGGAAAAGCGTAGACCTGATAAAAATTGTGCAATGTGCGAAACGGGGAAGTTTACCCAACGAGATACAGAAATCCCACAGATAGAGTAAGGGTACCACTTGCACTAATTGACATGGACCTAGCAGGCCCAGTAAGCAACGAGTCCATAGGAGGTTTTAGGTATGTACAGTATTTTACAGACGTGTGTACAGGGGCAGTGTTTGTTTACTTCCTCAAAGAAAATAGTGACACACTCCAAGCCACAGAGAAATTCCTGGCAGACGTAGCCCCTTATGGCAGAGTAAGATGTTTGAGATCCGACCACGAAACCGAGTTCGCAAACAGAGGAGCCAGAGCTGGACTCCAGAGCAAGGTGTGTAGAAACAGAAACACATCACCCCAGTGTACTTAGTACAGTAGTGCAGACAGACAGTCAGTAACCCCCAGAGGGCGGTGACGAGGAGCACCTGAGGGTGACGTCAAGTGCCTCAAGCAGTGGGAGGTATCCCCCAAGGGAACACAAACCCCCCAGAATGTCTGACAGGCTATGCCAGGAAAGGGAGTGACGAGGAGGACAATACACCTACCCCCGTTGGGTACTACTACAAGGTAGTCACTGGGGTAAACCCGACCTTTAAAGAGGCCACATTGTCCCCCGAAGAGGGCAGACATACAGTGGGAGGGAAATGGATGTATTCAACCAAGTTACCAGAGGGCAGACAGACAGTGGGAGGGAAAGAGGGTATTCAATCCAGGAGGGTATTGAAGACCACGGTAAATACAAAGTATGGTTCGTAGAAAATGGCTGTTTAAATGCTGAAAGGAGGAGTAGAATCCCATGTTTAAGTACAGAGGTGGATGAGTTACCATGTTTAAAATACAGAAATGGGTCCCATGTTTAAGTACAGAGGTGGATGAGTTACCATGTTTAAAATACTGAAATGAATCTTATGGTTAACCCCATGTTTAAGTACAGAGGTGGGTGATTTACAGTGTTTAAGGGGAGACACTGCAGGTGAATAGGGTAAAAAAATTAACTAATAGATATCACAATGAAACTTCCCCAGTTGATTACTTATATTAAGACAAGACTTTTTTGTATTACAAGTTTTCTGAAATTGTATGTTTAAATATGCAAATGAGGCATGATCTACTTAAATATGCACTAATTTGCATATAATTCCAGGACAGAAATCTGAACATTGGATAAAGCCATTTTCAAAATTATAGTTTCATTTTGTTGACATATTAGAGCCAAAGGTTATTACAGAGGGGATTTTCGATATCTCTTTTTATCACTCCATAAATCAGAAAATACTCCATTCAGTCCATTTTTATGGTAAAATTCTATATTTCGCCATGTTTTTAGGAATAAAATGTGATATAAATCAGGGTATGAATGCGATATCAACAAACCCTTCTGTAAATACCTTCAGAACATAGATATGAATAGAACTGGAAGGTTTGGTGTATGTGAGTGCTACTGAAGTGGAGATTTCTGGCTCAGAGTATGAGGAAAAACTCTTAAAACTCATTTTTGGGGAAAACGCCTTCAAAGTTCTGTATTGTAAAATGCCATACTTTTTTTTTTAAACAGATATTTACAAACACAATACCTAATCAAACCATTAGTAATAGACAACCTAAACACATGCCTGATAACTGAATAATAATAATAATGATGTTATTGAACTGAACAGAACTACACACACGCTACAAACAGTGTAGTACAGTGTAGTACCCCCTAATAGGCAAAACATATTTGAATAGATATCACTATGAAACTTTCCCAATTTGTTATGTACATATAAACTAAGAAAAAATATATTGCAAGTTTTCTGAAATTTATGTTTATATATGCAAATGAGGCACTTCCCCATTAAATATGTGCACATTTATGGATGCAATAAGGCAAAATGATGTAAAATAAACAACTAAATGTGTGTTATTGACGTTTTATTGTCACTAGTTTCATAGAAGACATGTTTAGGAAGCAAAATATAACAAAATCTCAAAATCAACAAAAAAAGTATATTTGACTATTCACCTGCAGTGTCTCGCCTTAAATACAAAAGAGCATCTATGTTTAAAATACAGAAGTGGAGGATTTGATCATCGCTCCAGACAACAATAGAAAGACCTAGGCAGGTTAAACCATTTTATAGGTATGGACTTCGAACAGTCTGCCAATTGTGTAAAAACATCCCAGAAGAGATATGTGGGAAAGGTCCTGAGATGTTTTGACTGAAGTAAGAGATGTATAGATAAACTGTGGGTAGCTTCATTTTGTTAGACTACCTGTACTCGCCCTGACCTATGTTCTGTAGTGAGTAAGAGTGTTATAGTATTTTTGTTGACCCCACAGAGAAGCATTGAACTATGTCAAAAATATGTTTTTCGTTATCCCAGAGGTGCAGCAGACGGACAGCTGTGTTTCAGAAAAGACAACTAAGGTTTAAGGCTTAAAGCCTACAGTGATACTATCAGCCTGTGAAGCTGAGTATATGCTTCTAGCTATGACAATGTCAAATGTGTTTATCTAGAGCAACTGCTCGAAGTGATGAAGATAAGGTTATGAATATACTGCTCAAAATGCAGTAGGTAATTGAAATGTATTCTCTATACTGAATATGGTGTTTTTGAAGAATGTGCGTTCTGTCAAAACTGGTTAAAATGATGGACATTGTGTATATGGAGACTGTTGTTTATGAGGACAACCAGGGGACCATTGTGATTGCTAGGAACCCAATGTGTCAATATAGATGTAAACATGTCATTATTTGTTGATGACACAGTAGTGGTGGGCCTGATCTCTGCCAACGACGAAAGGGCCTACCTGGAAGAGGTAGAGAACCTGTCACAGTGGTGTCAGGAGAACTGCCTCTCCCTGAACGTCAGCAAAACAAAAGAGATGATTGTGGACTTCAGGAGGTCGGGGGTCAAGGACTACAGCCCCCTCAGCATCGACGGGGCACCGGTTGAGAGAGTGAACAGTTTCAAGTACCTCGGAGCCCACATATCCGAGGACTTGACATGGACCACACACATTGACAGTGTTGTGAAGAAGGCACGACAACGCCTCTACTTCCTCAGGCGCCTAAGGAAGTTCCAAGTCAGTCAGAAGATCGGAACTTCTACTCATGTACAATAGAGAGCATCCTGACCGGCAACATCACCTCCTGGTTTGGGAATAGCACTGCACAAGACCGTAGCAGACTACAAAGAGTGACACGTTCAGCCGAACGCACAATTGGAGGGGGGCTTCCCACCCTCCAGAACATTTACAACAAGCGGTGCAAGGGGAAGGCTAAGAGAATTATTAAGGACTCGAGCCACCCGAACAACTGCCTCTTTGAACTGCTGCGGTCAGGCAAGCGATACCGGAGTCTTAAGGCGAGCACAGAAAGACTCAGAAGAAGCTTCTATCCCCAGGCCATCAGGCTGCTAAACGAACAATAAACACTATGCAACAACCATCAAATGCACACAGCACACACACCCACACGCACACACTCACTCAAACAAACAACACACTGCAGCACCCACTCTCCACACTTTAGATCACACAAACACACTTTACACTTTATATTTATTGATAAAGGATTTGCACTACAACTCGTACACCTACTGTGAATTGTACCTAAATTGCACCTTGTCCCATTTCTGCCTTGCACTATATAGTATTGTATATTAGTACACTGCACAGTATTGTATATTGTATGGTAACTACGTCTATTCTGCATCGAACATTGTACATATGTCTAAACTGAACACTGTGACCTCATTTTTTTTACTTCTAATTTTACTATGTTATTTTATTTCATACTTATCTTGTCTTGCACAGTCTCTGGAGCGTAACAGTAAGAAGCATTTTGTATAAAAGTATTCTGTACTTCTGTATGACAAATATTAAAGAAACTTGAAACTTGAAACTTGAAATAATATCTCATCAGGTATGTCATCAGATAAGAAATAATGACACCGGTTTACTGTCCAATGGACGACAGAGTAGTAGATACTATGAGGGAACCTGTTTCAAATTAAATTGAAGGGATTTGTAAAGGTCATGTTTAATGTGAAGATATTGACTGTCATACCCTATTGATGTTTTTGGGATTATATTATTTCCTTTGTAAAATGTTTTTCCAAGATGTCAGCCAGTGTGCTAATACAAACCTAAGTGGGAGTGTTGAGATCAGAGGTTCTGTGTAGGATTGTTAGTAACTGTCTAACTGTACATATGGCTGTCTACACTAGTAACTGTTTACCTGCATATCGCTGCTGTCGGGACAAAACCTCATAACTCCAAAAACCCAACTTTTCAGCAGATGAAAAAAACGAACACAGATTTGAGGGTGAATAGAGTTAGGAGGTTTAGACAGATGATCGGTTTAATGCTTTCCCATTGTTTAAACTTTGTAAAACCCACACACACATATGGAGGATGATCTACGGAGTTGATTTATATAAAAGAAAATATTAAAAAAATGGAGTTATGAGGTTTTGTCCCGACAGCAGCGATATATAACTGTCTCCACCAGTGACTGTTTAGTTGCATATATATCTGTTCCCACTGGAGGGCGCTCTAGGCGGAGCCACCCAGGTACACCACCTTGTGGCGAGTATAAAAGCAAATGTATCCTCCCACTTCGTTCTCTTCCCCCATGCCTCTCAAAGAGAGGAGACCTGTATGTTACTGCTGCTTTCCATGTGAATAAAAAGGAACAACGCCAGTTAAGGCTCAAGATAGAAACCATGCCTCTTGACCACATTATTGTCGCCCTATAGTCGAATTCTGTTAACAGATAACGATACCGATAGATGCACCTGCAGAGCACACGACGACGTCCGCTATATGGGGACTGGCGGGGATACTGGTGGGAGCTGGCAGGTGCGGGCGGAGAGGCGGGGCACTTCGCAGTACGGCGTCAATAGAGGGACAATCTACTGAGTTTTACGCAAGAATGTTGCATCCGCTCAACGTACAGCCAATGATTGAGTCAACTTGCCAAGACCCATTGTTTCGTAAAAATAACACAACTGACTCAATTACACTTGAAAACATGCATTTATTGAGTAAATCCAATCAAAGACGATTTATTAAAACCAACAACAGTGGGGTTTAATTTTTTTGAGTGACTGGGACTGTGATGACATCACATAGACCACAGCAACACTTCCGGTATTCTGAAATCATGGGAGAGAGAGCGGGGGGAGAAAATTAATGAATGTGGATGAGAGCCTTGTCATTGGTTGTAGCACCCCCACAGCCGTAGCTACAACCACTTAATGTCAAGGCTCTCATCCACATTCATTAACTTTCTCCCCCCGCTCTCTCTCCCATGAGCTCAATGTAACGCGGAAGTGCAGTGGTCTATCTATAGCAGTACTGGGACTGTGATGACATTGCATACAGTCCCAGTACAAAATACTGTACCTCCCCTCCCCCATGCTGCTATGACACCCGAATTTCCCCAAGGGGATCAATAAAGGAATATCTTATCTTATTATTATTATTATTATTATTATTATTATTATTATTATTATTATTATTATTATTATTATTATTATTATTATTATTATTATTATTATTATTATTATTATTATTATTATTATTATTATTATTATTATTATTATTATTATTATTATTATTATTATTATTATTGTCTTTATTTTGGCTTGAGAGATCATAATGATGTCGAAACATATAATAAAAAGTTGTAAAATAGGACAATCGATAAAAATCTATAAGATACATCTATACAGGTACAAACAGAAACAGAATGGTGTGAAATCATATCGGCTTGTAGGTGGCGACACACAGCAAGAGACTTAACCCCTAACTGCTCCCGATTATGTGCAGGTTGGCACCTTGCATGGTCGCTTCCGTCATCGGTGTTTGAAATGAATGTGTGAGTGAATGGGTCAAATGTGAGGAACAAATTGTAAAGCGCTTTGTATAAAAGCACTATATAAATGCACGATTTACCATTCATTTATTTTGTATCCACTTTTTTCTCCTATTTTTTTCTATTTTTCTCCCATCCCAATTTAGCTGTGCCAATTCTCCCCTCCCCTGTCTTGAACGTTGCTCGCATATGCCCCCCACTGGTGGGTTGTAGGGAGGATAGAAGCCTTGCATCACATGTCCCCTCCGATACACGAGGAGGCAGCCTGTCACATCTTTTCACCTGCCAGCGCGGACTCTCATTGGCGAGGTGTAACGTGTGGGAGGCTCACACTGCCCCCGCCATTTCCTGTCTCTGCTGTGCAGGCGTCCCCCAACCGACCTGTAGGAGTCGCTGTCCACAACGTCCAGATTACCACCCATCGACTTCCACCCGCTAACTCTGCCAATTGAGATAGTATGACGACCGGCCCAAGCCGGAGGCAACGCCGACAGCCGGAGTCAAACCCGGTGTATCATGCGTTGGTGACAAGCACAATGTCCGCTGCGCCACCCAGCCGCCCCACGATTTACCATTCATATGTTTTAAATGTCCAGTGGTTATCAAGCTCTTTTTACGGTAACTTGTAGAGAGACTTCCAAGTGGTCTGAGCAAAGACACTAAAGGCAGATCTTCCAAGCTCAGTACGCACTCGCAGGACCTGCAGCAGAAGCCAGTCATTACACCATGTTTTAATTAATTTTTTTATTAAATGTAGCCTTTATTTAACCAGGTCAGTCCCATTGAGACACAATGATCTCTTTTCCAAGGGAAGCCTGGTCAAGACAGCAGCTTAAAACATTGGATTTCGACAGTTAAAACAGACAATGCAAAGATGACACAATAAAACAATACCAAATCAACAACAGATAGACAAGATACAATCTGGTCAGAGGAGCAATAGAGTTAAATAATGGGCCTTTCATAAAGCAGTGGTGGGGTCCAGTACAGGACCGATCCAGCCCAGATGTGATGGAAGAGGACTGTTTTTCAATAAGAGCCTTATAGATTGATTGATTGATTGAAAATTGTATTACCAGATTGCAGAATGGGTACAATACAGTACAGCTCAATACACACAATTGTTAAGGGGATGCAGACCAGAGAAAGACTTTCGTCTTGTTTACATCAGGGTCCCCCATTTTCAATTCATCATAACATATACCGGTATGACATACATGACATACAGGAGACAGTACTGCTACATCTATACATTTATGACATACCAGATCTACAAATATACAGTACTGTTTAATAGTACAACGCCTGTCACATAGACCCTGACGTTGGAAACTCTGTTTAAGAGACAGAGTTTCTAAAAAGAGAGTATTTACATTTGAGGGGGAAGAAACTGTACATTGGGTTGGGTATGGGGTGGCGGGGGGGGGGGGGGGGGGGGAACTGTACATAGATAAAGACATACTGTATATATCACGTCTCTCAGACAAAGAAGACCAGCTTTTTCACGCAGGATGCTATAAACACCACCCGTAATAAACCTAAGAATGATAAACAGCGTCCAAGGGCTTAAGAGTAGAGGGGCAGAGGCCTATAAATCACATCACCATAATCCATAACAGATAGAAAAACAGCTTCAACAATCCCTTTCCTACACAGCATGAGCAAGTTAGTTATATATACAAAAAACTAAATTGTGTCCTAATTTACTGAAAAGATTGTCTATGATATTTGAATGTGAATTTGTATCTATCCATATACCAATTTAGATTCTGTAACTCCCAATATTGGAAGCTTGTACCATGAAGGTATCGATACCTGTAGCTCTAGAGAACAACATAAACTTAGTTGTACTTGTATTTTTTATTCAATACAAGTGGAAGATCATTAAGTGCTGGATAACATTAAAGGAATGTTGCTTTTGCGATTCTCCACAGCTGGCTAGGCAGAATCAGCAATACAATATCATCTCAGAGTCGGCGCCAGACCCAACTTAACGGGAGGGCATATTGTAACAGCGGGGGGGCATACATAAATAAAATATAGGCTTCAGAAAACGAATTTCCCGCGAACCAACACACATTTCAAAACATGAGTGCGCATAAGGGATAAGACAGTCTCTCTCTCTCTTTTTCTCTCTCTCACGTCACAAACACACTCGCGTCTCACACACACAAATTAAACAGTATGAAATAGCCCGAGGCTGGGCTTAAATTCATTAACAAGTGAAAGTATTATTAATAATAACAAGGGGCACGGCGGCTTAAATTAAACAGTATGAGTCGTAGGACTTACCCATGAGAAGAGTTGGAGGCGGCGAGTCGTGGCACTGAATCTCCTCAGGACGGTGTCCCACTTTCGCGTGAGGTCTTTTGCAACTTCAAACTCTGCCTCAATTTTATAGGCGATCCATTATATTATCCATTATTATTATTATGACATATTATGATTATAGACCACGCTAGCTTCTGCTGTGACAGATGCACCTGCAGCGGCAGCACCGGGCGCTTCTTGGCCAGACTTCGTCTTCATGACGCCTAACTTACCGAAAGCTCTTCAGCGTTAGATGTTGGAGGACCGTCACCAGGGAGGAGGCCGTGAAGAAGCCTTAGGTGCCCCCCCTGCCCCACCATGCATGGCATGCAACCATTTTCGTATATATCCATTTTATGTCCGTCTCCAAGTGTTATATTTTACCCACTGACTCTATTGTACTTTTCACGCTCACTCAAGTCACGCAGTCGCGCTCTGACTACCCAACCCATCAACTCAACGTGACCAATAACGCAATAACAAATTCAAACACACACACCAATCAGCGTGCGCTCAAACATACACTTCTTTTAAGACTTTTTTTGTTTAATTTCGTTTAATAATAGGCTAAATAGCCTATTTATAAAGGAAAACATCAGACTTTTACTATAATAAAAAAAAATTATGTTTAATTATTTTATTTTTTTATAACAATTGCCCATGACGTTTGGAGGGGCACAGTGCGCCATCTGGGGGGGCATGGCCCGCGAATGACCCCCCATGGCGCCGACACTGTATCATCTGCATATAAATGTGCATGGCAATTAGTTAAAGATGAAATCATATTATTAATATAAATTGTAAAAAGAACTGGACCTAGAATTGAACCTTGTGGGACACCCTTAGTTATCTGTAAAAACTCTGAGTGAGTATAGGTAGGCGACTCAGTGCATGTGTGTGTGTGTTCCTGTGGGTCGCCCATCTCACGTGTGTGTGTTAAACTGCATGACAAATAAAGACTTCTAGTCTAACCAATTATTATTATTATTATTAGGTCCCAAGTTCACTGACCGATCAGACAGGTAATTCCGGAATGATGCAAATAAAAGCAAGCCTTGGAGAGGCCCAACAAAGATGGCAGCACAATATATTTTTGCTCATCCAAGGCATTGACAATGTAATTCACAGAAACAGTGCTGTGTGCATAGACCATACTGTATCATTCTATGGACAACACCAGCTTCCTCCATCAGGCTGCAGTGACTGCTGTTACACTTTCCACCAACAGGCGGCAGTGACGCATCTCTCCAACCGCCGATAACCACAAAAGAAGATAGTCTTCTTCTACGTCATTGGCCAGAGGCTCTCTGAAAGCCAAGATGGCGGCCACAATGCTGAGGTCGCTCAGTAAATTAGGACGTCCTTCAACTAAAGTTCTATTAAACAGCAGTGTGGTGGGTCCCGGCTGCTCCGTCCTACAGAACAGGTGAGCTGTCTGCGTTATCCACGCGTTGCGACATTACTGTAGCCACAGTCTCACAAACAGCTCTATGTTAGCGTGATGACAATAAGCCGACGTTGTTTGTCCTCATACATAGTCACTCTTGACAGGCCTTGTTATGTTCAGTCAAATGTGTGATATAACTGCATCTAGGCTGATTAGAATATATTGTCACGTGTTAAAATGTGCAGTCGGCTTGCTAACATGTCAAGCGTTAGCTAACCTTAGCTTGTCGGCGTCGCCCAACGTGACTGTCATTGGCAATTTGGCATCCCTTCAGAATCAGAGGCTGACACTTGGTCGGGGATCCCCAGGGTCACGTGGTACAGTTTCTACGCCAAATGTATATACACTCCTTTTCTGGACACTTTTGTATCACAAACGGTACTGTATTTGCAAATCTGATATGTCATAAATGTATAGATGTACTGTCTATCTGTATGTCATGTATGTTATATATGTTATGATGAATTGAAAATGGGGGACCCTGATGTAAACAAGACGAAAGTCTTTCTCTGGTCTGCATCCCCTTAACAATTGTATGTATTGAGCTGTACTGTACTGTACCCATTCTGCAATCTGTTAATAAACTTTTCAATCAATCAATCAATCAATCAATCCACACTGTCAGTGTGTACTGTAAACCACTGCCAGCCAGGATGGAAGTGCGATGAAGGCTTTTATCGAGCCGTACTGTATTGTACCCATTCTGCAATCTGTTAATAACATTTTCAATCAATCAATCAATTTCCTGATCACATGTGTTTAGTCTAAGAAGTGGCGCTTGACCCCAGCCGTGTGGACCCGACTCAGGGACTGGATACAGAGTCGGGAACCGGTTCACAATAATAATACACTGGATTACGGTGGAGGCACCTAATCTATTACAATCTTCTCCAACACTCACCAATGGCGTCCTTGCCCCCAAATAGTAACGTTTTTAGTCCACGATGAGTTAATTGTTCACCAGCTCTGTCTTTTAGTGACCACACACTTCTGATTGTCAAAACAGCTCAACACGGCACGCACACTACGGCGTAATAACACCTGACACAATAATGACCAACACTTGGGTGGTTTACTTGTTTAGCTTATTGTACCAGGTGTTGGTCATTATTTTGTTGTAGTGTGTGTTGATCAGACTAGGCTACATCAGACTAGATTACATTACATCAGCCTAAACTACATCAAACTAGATTACATTATATCAGACTAGGCTACATCAGACTAGATTACATTACATCAGCCTAAACTACATCAGACTAGGCTACATTACATCAGACTAGGCTACATCAGACTAGGCTACATCAGACTACTAGATTACATTACATCAGCCTAAACTACATCAGACTAGATTACATTACATCAGCCTAAACTACATCAGACTAGATTACTTTTTTTTACATCAGCCTAAACTACACCAGACTAGATTACATTACATCAGACTAGGCTACATCAGACTAGATTACATTACATCAGCCTAAACTACACCAGACTAGATTACATTACATCAGACTAGGCTACATCAGACTAGGCTACATCAGACTAGATTACATTACATCAGACTAGGCTACATTGATTGATTGAAAACGTTAACAGATTGCAGAATGGGTACAATCCACTACGGCTCAATACAAACAACTGCTACGAGGATGCAGACCAGAAAAAGACTTGCGTCTTGTTTACATCAGGGTCCTCCATTTTCAATTCATCAGGACATTTATGACATAGAAGACATGTATAAATATACAGTACTGTGTAAGAAAGAGAAAAAAAAGATCATAAGAAAAATATATACACCCGAAGGGGAAGAAACTGTACATTGGTGGGGGGGAGCTGCGATTTGGACATTTACCTGGGCCAGTTTCTAATTGCAGCCACCCGTAGGTGCTCTTTGAGAGCGGTTTTGAAAGAGGGTAGCGATTCACATTCCTTTACAGCTTTGGGTAGGGCGTTCCACATTGATGTGGCATAATTGCGAAACGTGTTTAGTCCCTTGTTTGAGCCGAATCTGGGTTGAACATGATTTGTGGAGCTCCCTCTGGTGTTGTGGTTGTGGTATTCACTGACCTTTGGGAAGTATTTCGACATGTACATGGGTATCTTAGTGGTGTAGTGTATCTTGTAGACCAGGCCCATTGCAAGTTGCTGTACTCTGCCGTCTACTCTAAGCCATCCTAGTGTAGCAGGGTGGATTATCCTTGCTTCGTGGGAACGGGTGTGCACAGTCACTACTGCACCCTCGTCGTCTTTGGGCCTGGAGCGTCAAACTGGAGGCCGGCAGTGGGAGTGGATGGGGCCTGGGATTTACCAACCTGGTCTGGTACTCTGGTCTTCCTCGCCCTTCCGGGGCGGTCAGCAGTACTCCCCAACCTGCTCTCACTTCCGCCAATACCTCCGTTAGCCCTCCCACACCTAGTGACTGATGGATGAATAAATAGATTCGTTCCTCCCGCAAGCAGTACCCTCCCTCGATGACCACTAGAGACCTTAATGACTGGAAGGGGAAAGGGTTAAATAATAATAATATTACCCGCATCAAAAAGGGTTAGGCTCAGTAAAAGACACGCACACCGTGCTCTCATTCAGTTTGTTATTATTACACAATTGTTATTGTTACACAATAATTACAGTCTGATATTTATGTGATTACGCCCTAGGCACCAAGTGCTCTCGCTGTAAACAGACTAAGTGCTGCTCACGTCTGGGCTAGACACAGTACTAATACCTTCCCTAAGGGTTTACATATACTGTTCTAGTACTCCCAAATATGGGGGGAGAAGAGAGGACAAGGGGGAGGAATAGAAGGGTTCACTGAATGGGAATTTAATATGGATAAACATGCACGTTATTACACTTAAATAAAATGAAAAGGTGGGCCCACTTTACCAAACAGAAGTCCTAACTAATGCCGGCATGAAATGTTTGTGGGGTACCCCTATGCACTGTGGTTAGCAACCATTAGCTTCGCCCGTAGGCCGCGACACACTGTGTACTGTACGATAGGATCCTGGTCACCGAAGTGGCAGTGTACTCAACCAAGATGGCGGCCTCGCCGCACCACCACTAGTCCGGGTGGTAAGATGGCGTCGAACGCTCTCGTCCCAGGAGATAGCAAGCTGTGTTAGGCAGGGGGGCAGTAGCGGGCTGGAGGCGCGTGCTGGGTGATGGCGACCTCTGCTGGACGGGACGAACTCCCGTGCTAGGCTGCTGACGGCCGGTGCTGACAAGCTGCTGACTGCCGGTGCTGACAAGCTGCTGACTGCCGGTGCTGTGTTGACGCGCGTGGTAATCTGGTGGCTACCTTAACTGAAGCTACTCTGTGGGTCCTAGACAGCCCTCCTGCTAGTCGAACATGCAACAACGCACGGTGCCTCTAACCACCAGTTCTCTTCAGGCAACGCTTGCCGGGGCCACCTCGCTGGAGGGGATAACGTTAACATTAGCCACTTTGATATACCGCTTTCTTCTAGGATAACTCGCTGTATCACTAGTAGGGATGGGTACCTTTCACATTTGAACCGATACCGGTACCGGTACCTGTGAATCGATACCGGTACCCAACAGTACCTTTTTTCGGTACTTTAGTCTCAAGAAATTTAATTTACCTACCTCAGTCGTAAAAAAAGAAAATCCAAACTTCAAATAACTACAATTTCGACAGTTTTCGGCTTGTCATTGCTCCGACTGCTTTGTTGTTGAATCAAGTCAAATCCTAGGTAAGCATATATTGTGCGTGTGAACGTTGACATGAAAAGAAAAAAGTAAAAAAAAAAAAAAAGTTAAAAAAAGAATAATAAAAAAACAATTTTTTTAAATTTTTTTTAATTTATTTTTCGGTTTCTCACTTGATTCGATACTGATTCGATAGTACCGACGTGTTTCGGTTCGGTACCTCAAAAGTACCGAATTCGGTACCCATCCCTAATCACTAGGGTTATTCCGTTGGGATATTCAACACACTACTACGCTTATATTTCTACTATAACCCGTAATATACTCAAGTACAATACGTTCACCCGCGTGCTTCACTGCGGGGCTCTACAACGGCATGACCATTCAGGTTCACGTCCAACGTCGAAGAGGCTGGTTCTCTCCACTTCCGTTTCAGTTGACTTGCTTCTCCTGGGCGCCTCCCTCTTGCGCTCCGCCTGCTACCGCCGCGCCCTGCTGGCACCGCCAACTAGCCCCACAGGAAGAACTGGGTGAATTGAATATGATTTAGTTTAGTGTTTATAATCCATATTCCAGCCGGTGAGAGAAGGAGAAACTTGCGTCATTGTTCAGGAGAATATCAAGGGAAACTGGTTAACATGTCTTTGTGCACAAAGGGGAGATAAAAGGCAAGTCAGCACTTCTGAATAATAGTTGAATATTCAGGGTGCTACACTAGGTTGTCAAAGTGGGCAGGGGTGGGGGTGGGTTCTAGGAGTAAGGTCAAGCAGTAGTCTGACCAGTTTGTTTTGTGATGTTTGTAGGCTTGTTTTTAGGGCCTTTGAGGTGCTATAATATTAACGAATACACCGAAACGGTGATTGACTATGTCTGTACTCAGGTAGAAGTAATAATCCCCTCCACCAAAATTAATATCTAGCCAAATCAAAAGCCCTGGGTAGACAAATCCGTCCGTGAGGCTCTGAAAGTGCGCACATCAGCATACAACACCGGGCTGGTGACAGGCAACATGGAAGAACACAAGATGGCAAGATACAACGTCAGGAGAGCAGTAATAGAGGCAAAACGGCGTTACAGGGATAAAGTTGAATAATAGTTGAATATTCAGGGTGCTACACTAGGTTGTCAAAGTGGGCAGGGGTGGGGGTGGGTTCTAGGAGTAAGGTCAAGCAGTAGTCTGACCAGTTTGTTTTGTGATGTTTGTAGGCTTGTTTTTAGGGCCTTTGAGGTGCTTTGGTACCATGAGGTGCAAGCATAGTCGTAGTACCCTTGAATGAGTGCTCCTGCCAGAGTCTTCAGGGTATTCTTGTTTACCAGAGAGGAGATCCGGTACAAGAATCGAGTAGACTAGGCTACATCAGACTAGACTACATCAGACTAGACTACATCAGACTAGACCAGGGTTGTACGTTAACTTTTTTTGCACATAGCACTGGTGCTACAGAGGTTGATAGTTTTGTAGCACAGGCCAAAATCTTGTAGCACAAGTATACAACGTGTTATGTTTGTAACAGTCACAAATGTGCCTATTGTATTTGTGTTATTTAGTTGCAGTGCCATGTTTGGTTGTCATTTTCATGCTGACTAGTTGACGTCACACAGCCAGACACGTTACATGTAGAATTATAGGATTTTGTGTTTGGTGTATGGACTCTACTATAGGGTGGGAATCACCAGTTTCATCACGATACAATACGATATCGATTCTTTGGACAACGATATGATATTTCCCAATATCTGCCATGATACGATGCAGGTGCCTGCAATCGATATGAGACGATATCATAAGCCAATTTAACACCATCAGTAACATTTAGATCAACTCAAAAAAGGCAACGGAAATATCATTTGACATTTTTATTTTTGACCTCTTCCAGACTTTTAAAGGAAAAACAATCTATTGTTTTTAATACAAATAGACCTCCTGTTCACTGTAAAGTGCCACGTTTTGATATATATTAGGGTGCATCAAATTGCAATGCAAAATTTGTATCTCAACATATCAATCTGTGTGGGGTTGCATTCTGTTCGGACAAACATAAAAATGATTTGTGCAAAGTTTGGGAAAGATTCGTTGAGATTTAGAGGTACCACACAGCATGTGAAATATATGAAAATTGGCCTTTTTGGGCGTTTTACTAGATAACATGACAAGGCAATTTCAAAAACGGCAAGAAATAGTTTTTGAGAACAACATTTATTAACCCTAACATTTAAGAACAAAATGTTTGATAACAACATTGAAATAGTCTTTCAAACATGTCTCAAGCATCCTAGAGTCCTAGACCTGGTCCAGCTTGCGCTTGCAGCAGCGAAGATTTGGCTGTGTTGAGCGGTCATGCTCAACTGCCTGTAGCACATTCTGCAGGTGCTCCTCGCTCCTGGCTGCTGCCACAAAGTCTGACGTCAGTTTGACGCCACGCTCGGCACAGTCATTCACAACATTGATGGCACGTACATTCACTGCACCCATCTGAAATGCTGTACTGGTAGTAACCCAATCCTCTACATCCAGTGAAAGAAACGCGGGATCGATGTGCAGCAGGTGCATGCCGAACCAGCAGTCTGGGTTGGCGAGGTCAGCCAAGCTGGTGGTCGGCGAGAGGGTTGGAAACTTTGGCTTGCCGAAGCCAGTGCCAAAGCGGAGCTGTGGGGCTTGCATGGATATATCAGCCGGCTTGTGCTCCAATATAGCATCTGCAAGTGCGCGCCGCTCGCCAACTGGCACCTTGGTGCTGAAGAGTGCCAGGGGCAGCATCTCGCCTGACAGGTACCATAGGTGCCGCTTCAGCGCCTTAATCGCTGATGCTGCGATGCCCTCGTCAACAGACTTGTATGCGTACAGGTTGTGGTAGAGTGTAAGGTCATTCCATGCCGCATCTACGGCCGTGTCGCAGGTCAACCACCACGTTGCGTAGATGTGCGTGATGAAGTTGGCAAACGCCCGAATCTTCAGCACCTGCTGCTGCGTAGTGATGGTCCCGAGGAAGCAAGGCAATGTGCTGCTCCATCAAGGCCAGCTTGAGAGTGTAGAGCAGCTTAGCCATCCACCGCGCCTTGTGCAGTGCTCCCGGTCGTTGGAAGTTAACTGGAGTGTGCTCTGCACTGTCTGCACTCAGATACACAAGACATAGCTGCACGAACTCGCGATAGTCGCCTCGCTTGTAGTCGAGCACTCCTGCAGCGCACACAATTAGTTCAGCACGCAACTTGCCCAGGAACGGTGTTTCGGCATCGCCAGGAATGTAGCGGGCCAATGGGCCGCTGTCCTTGTGTGGCAACAGGTTCCAGTTGTCGCGCAGACGTGTAAACAATGTAACCTCTGGCGAGCGTGACGTCTCCACCTTGAGGTCAGTGAAGATGTGGCTGAGGAGCACCTCGCCGATGTGGTGCCGGCACCCGGACCAGAGCAGTGGTCGACCCAGTGAGAGCTGGATGGCAATGCAGGCTGCCGTGAGATGGCCAGTGTTTGACGCGGTGGTGTCAAATGCCATGGTGACAACCTGATCGGTGCAGCACCAGTCCTGCAGCAGCTTGCATGTCAGCCGGGCAATGATCGTTCCACATGCCTCATCAGTCCCCTTCATGTATGCTGGCACACCAAGCAGTTTGAGCCGCTCCGCGTCTCCGATCACCACTGTCAGACGCTCCTCCAACTGGCGCACATTGTTGAGCATTGGCGTCAACTTGCTGTCCCAGTGCAAGGTGCACATGGGAGGTGGTGTCCACTGTTCTTGCTGGTCCTCACTGATGGCCTGCAACACGTGGCGGCGCGCTCGGTCTGCTGTTGCGTAGGATGTGGAGACCATTGCCGAATTGCCACCGGATTCCTCGATCAGACCACGCGTGAAGGCAGCATGCTGCATTGGTGTGATCTTCAACCGTGTAGCCAGTGACACAAGACTCGGCCGGCTGAGAATGTCTGATGGAATGAAGGCTGTGGTGCCAGTCTTCTTACGCTCACGGGTGGGTGTGTTCTCAGCCGGTGGAGCAGCTGTTTCATCTGCATTGCTGTCTTCATCACTTTCGCTTTCCAACACCACCGCCATGCTGGACCTCACAGTCATCTCCTGCTGCTCCTTGGGTAAAGCATGCCTGCTGCGCTGCTTCACGCTCCTGTCGCCGCTTCAACTTGGATTGCAGATTGGCATCCAATGCTCCAAATGTGGCCACTCTGTCGCCCTTCATGCTGGCCAGGAAAGCAATGTCCTCTGGATCACAGATCAGCTCCTCTGCATTTGGAGACCACAGCGGGAATGTGGCATCCAGCTTGTGCTCCATTGCGTCCACCAGTCTAGCTGTAGCCTCACTGGAGCGCCTGGCCTTTGGAATTTGCCGCAGCTTGTTGCTAGCATCGACAAGCGCTACTATCTTGATGCATGCTCGACGATCACTCACCATTGGAATATTGGCCTTTCCATAAAATGGCTGCACCTGCTCCAAAACGTCCTTAGCCGCATGGAACCGTGACAAGGCTCCGGTCAAACCTGGCCGCTTGGCATGCAGTTGCGTGTCGCAGTTGTACAGCATGCACCGCAAGATCTGGCGACCACTTGGCAGTTTGGCACCAGTGGTTATGCTGGGGCCCAGACCAAAGACCAGGCTGCGGCTGCTCTGGCGGGAGCCTAAGGGCGGCGACGCCATCTTGTGAGAACTGGATAGCTGGAGATATAGTTGGAGAGCTGGATCATGTGGTGGGTGATGGTGGAGTTGGGGGAATTGAGTAAACTCTGATGCAGAGCCACACAGGTAAAGCTATTTATAGGCCCATCCCGCCCATCCCCCCAAAAATTGCAGGACCAGGTGCGAGATGAAACAATGTTGCAACTCACACACACACACACACACACACAGACACACACAGACACTAACAGCAGGCCATGTTGGGAGAGGACAGCATGTACTGATGTACCGTTGCACATCTAAATCACCTCGTATTGCAAAAATATTTTGCATGTCCTATGGGCCGCAAGCGAACGCCGGTGGTCTCGCGAGAGGTTAAGCGTTGGGCCGTGACGTCAGTGGAGTCACTCCAAGCAGTGCTGGGAAGCACAGAATGGAGTGTATTCCGTGATAACACAGCCAATATTAACGAATACACCGAAACGGTGATTGACTATGTCTGTACTCAGGTAGAAGTAATAATCCCCTCCACCAAAATTAATATCTAGCCAAATCAAAAGCCCTGGGTAGACAAATCCGTCCGTGAGGCTCTGAAAGTGCGCACATCAGCATACAACACCGGGCTGGTGACAGGCAACATGGAAGAACACAAGATGGCAAGATACAACGTCAGGAGAGCAGTAATAGAGGCAAAACGGCGTTACAGGGATAAAGTTGAACTTCAGTTTGAACAGGCTGACTCTAGAGGCATGTGGCAGGGCCTCAGAACAATGACAGACTACAAAGGAACCCCCCTCAAACTGAACAGTGACATCTCCTTAGCAAATGATCTCAACTCCTTCTATGCGAGGTTTGAGGCTGTGAATAACAACACCAGCCTACAAACCACGGCAATGGGGGGGGGGGGGGTCTGCTGATGGAGACTCAGTGTTCAGGGTAACAGAGCATGAGGTGAGACGGATCTTTAAAAAAGTGGATATCAGGAAGGCAGCAGGACCGGACGGCATCCCCGGCCGCGTCCTAAAAGTCTGTGCCGACCAACTGGCCCCGGTATTCACTGACATCTTCAACCTGTCCTTGGAACAGGCCGTCATCCCCACCTGTCTGAAGAAGTCCACCATCATCCCTGTACCCAAAAAATCTACGCCCGCTTGCCTCAACGACTACCGCCCTGTAGCCCTCACCTCCATAGCCATGAAGTGCTTTGAGAAGCTAGTGAAGGGCTACATCTGTTCCTCCCTCCCCATCAACCTGGACCCTCTGCAATTTGCATATCGCCCCAACAGGTCCACGGAGGACGCCATAGCCCATGTGCTGCACACAGCAGCATCACATCTGGACAAGAGGCAGGGGAACTATGTGAGAATGCTGTTCATCGACTACAGCTCAGCATTCAATACCATAGTCCCCTCCAAACTCATAGCCAAGCTCAGGGACCTGGGCTTGAACTATGACCTGTGCCAGTGGGTCCTGGACTTCCTGACGGGCAGACCCCAGGTGGTAAGAGCCGGCAACTGCACCTCCTCATCCATCACGCTCAACATAGGGGCCCCCCAGGGCTGTGTTCTGAGCCCCCTCCTCTACTCCCTGTACACACATGACTGCGTAGCACAGCGGAACAACAACACCATCATCAAATTTGCTGATGACACAGTAGTGGTGGGCCTGATCTCTGCCAACGACGAAAGGGCCTACCTGGAAGAGGTAGAGAACCTGTCACAGTGGTGTCAGGAGAACTGCCTCTCCCTGAACGTCAGCAAAACAAAAGAGATGATTGTGGACTTCAGGAGGTCGGGGGTCAAGGACTACAGCCCCCTCAGCATCGACGGGGCACCAGTTGAGAGAGTGAACAGTTTCAAGTACCTCGGAGCCCACATATCCGAGGACTTGACATGGACCACACACATTGACAGTGTTGTGAAGAAGGCACGACAACGCCTCTACTTCCTCAGGCGCCTAAGGAAGTTCCAAGTCAGTCAGAAGATCCTTAGGAACTTCTACTCATGTACAATAGAGAGCATCCTGACCGGCAACATCACCTCCTGGTTTGGGAATAGCACTGCACAAGACCGTAGCAGACTACAAAGAGTGACACGTTCAGCCGAACGCACAATTAGAGGGGGGCTTCCCACCCTCCAGAACATTTACAACAAGCGGTGCAAGGGGAAGGCTAAGAGAATTATTAAGGACTCGAGCCACCCGAACAACTGCCTCTTTGAACTGCTGCCGTCAGGCAAGCGATACCGGAGTCTTATGGCGAGCACAGAAAGACTCAGAAGGAGCTTCTATCCCCAGGCCATCAGGCTGCTAAACGAACAATAATCGCTAAACGAACAATAATCACTATGCAACAACCATCAAATGCACACAGCACACACACCCACACGCACACACTCACTCAAACAAACAACACACTGCAGCACCCACTCTCCACACTTTAGATCACACAAACACACTTACACTTTATATTTATTGATAAAGGATTTGCACTACAACTCGTACACCTACTGTGAACTGTACCTAAACTGCACCTCGTCCATTTATGCCTTGCACTATATAGCATTGTATATTAGTACACTGCACAGTATTGTATATTGTATGGTAACTACGTCTACGAACATTGTACATATGTCTAAACTGAACACTGACCTCTTTTTTTACTTCTAATTTTTACTATGTTTTTATTTCATACTTATCTTGTCATGCACAGTCTCTGGAGCGCAACAGTAAGAAGCATTTTGTACAAAAGTATTCTGTACTTCTGTATGACAACTATTAAAGAAACTTGAAACTTGAAACTTGAACTTGTTTTTACATGGATGGTAACACTTTTAGCACCCATACAAATCAATACGCTGGAAATGTGTATTTTGATGCACCCTATTATATATATATATTTTGTGATCTACTTTTTCTCCCATCCCAATTTTGTATCGTCCAATTCTACCCTCCCCTGTCTCGAACGCTGTTAGGCCATGCCTCCCACAAGCCGGCTGCAATGTGGACTAAGCCTTACATCACGTGTCCCCTCCGGTACTCGAGGAAGCAGCATTCGCATCTTGTCACCTGCACAGCACGATCTCTCAGCGTCGGGGGTCTGCGTTTGGAGGGCACGCCGCCCCCGTCGCTTCCTGATTCTGCTGCGCAGGCGCACCAACCGACCTGTAGGAGTCGCTGTCCACAACGTCCGATCCCAACCCATCAGCTTCCCACCCCCTAATACTGCCAATTGTATTAGTATGAACGACCAGCCAAGCTGATAGCAATGTGGAGAGCTGGGCTCGAACCCAGCGTCTCCTGCATTGGTGGTGAGCGCCTTGCCCACTGCACCACCTAGCCGCGTTTTGATATATTGAGCTTTTTTTTATTCTTTTTTTTTTTATCATCTCTTTTTCCGATTTTTCTCCCCGTCCCAATTTAGTTGTTGTGCCAATTCCCCCCCTCCCCTTCCTGGTTGTTATGCGCATGTTCTCCTACTGGTCGGTACAAGGGAACCCTGAAGTCATCCGCACGCTTCCTCCGACACGCGCGGCGACAGCCAGTGACTCTTTTTTCACCTGGCAGCGAGGACTCTCATTGGTGAAGTGTAACGCGTGGGAGGTCACGCTGCCTTCATCAAGTCCTGCCTCCGCTGAGCAAGCGCCCAGACCTGACCTGTCCACAACGCCAGATTCCCACCCATGACTTGCCCTTCCCCTAACCCAGCCAAACTAGTTAGTATAACGATCGGCCCAAGCCCCAAGCAATGCTGACTCCGGGAGTTGAGACCGCAGCCTCTTGCATTGGTGACGAGCGCAATCTCCGCTATGCCACCTGACCGCCTCGATATATTGAGCTTTAAACTTTAAGTATATTTTTTTGGAACTCACAACACGCAACCTAAAACCCCTTCCTCTCCCAAACCGTTCCTGCAATTGTTTTATGTTGCATGATGATCATGAATACATTTATTATGTATTGTATGTTTTATGTTTAAATATCAACATCTGTCCACCCTTGGTACATTTACTATCAATATATACTCTGACTTCATCTGATCTTTCCAAACGCACACACGCACACACGCACACAAAGAAGGGAGAATACCTGCCCCCCCCCCCCCTCCTCCTCACTCTGCCCGTCTGCTGTTCTCTCTATTATGGCTCTGAACAGCTTGTTGTTAGCTTACGCTAACGTAACGTTAATTTCGATCTTTAACACGACGTGGGCATAAAGGAATGGTGAGGATTGCAAAGCATGTTAGATGCATTTGACCCGTTGCGGAATAAAACAGCAGGGACTTGTTTTGCGTCGTGAAATAGGCACACTAGCCTTACTCTGTTTCAATGTGCGTGTTCCAGACTAGGGCTGACCTTCGAAGCTTTTTTTGGCAATCGAAGCTTTGGGGCCGAGCTTCGATTTTAATTCGAAGCTTCGAATTTTTTTTTTTTTTTTTTTATATATATATATATATATATATATATATTTTTTTTATCTTATGTTGTGGGACTTGTACAGCACTTTCGTAAACGTTGTTGTTTTTAAATGTGCTCTATAAATAAAGTGGGTTGGATTAATTAATTAAGTAGCCCCTTTCGTGACTGACGCATCCAACAAGGTTTCACTCGGCTGTGTGATTTAATTCAAGGTGGATCGCTGTTGTCGTTTGAACAACTTCAGATTTCATGGGAACTACCAATCCCCCAAATCAAGAATGTTTAAGATGAATGAAGTAAGATTTTGATTATTTGAAATATGGCCTGTGTACAGGGAACAAACTTAACTTTTTGACTTACCAGCCATTTGGCTGGTAGATTTTAAAAACTACCAGCCATCCAGATCTTTTACCAGCCAAAAATTATAAATAGCTTTTTAGTATATCGCCATGTGTTATTATTACTATATAATACTCTTGTATGCTATTTTCAATTAATATCATAAACAACATAAGGAATATTAGCATAATTTTGAGTGGACTGAAGGAATGAGTCAGCGTTAATAGTTTTAAATGCAAATAATTTATTGCGAATTTATTTACAATATGGAAGCAAAAGAATTAAAGAACATATTAAAACAACTTCAAACAAGATAAACAAATCCATACTTGCCACCTACAAGGCAACAAGGGATGTTAGCGGAATCTGTAATGCATCCAGCCTTGTATGGAATAATAATATAATAATATATAATATCATGCATTGTTATGTAAACAATTCCACTGGGTAGGCTTTACAACCATAATTAGCTGAAAGTGAAAGCCGACACACACCTATATGAACATGCTGGACTAACGTTAGAAAAAAAACACAATAAACTTACTCGCACATCCAGGCGAAGTCCCTGTATGGTCTTGATTTTTTCGCTATAGCGTGGGCGTTACGGAATAGTATCCGCATTTTAGCCAGAGTCGACTCTGACAGCTTGGTCAACAGTCGTACAGTCGGAGCAGCCAGGAGCGGAGTAGACTGTGCTTTGTATCTAACAGAGCAGTCCCTGTGACAGCGTGACGTCTCGTGGCTTTTGATGGCTTCCAGTTTCATCACCGACGTCCCGATGACAAATGAATTTCGTTTTCTTTTATCCGTTGCTTTGGCACGACATGGTATACAAAACATTACCCCCCCCTCAAATTTAAGCCATTCTCGTGGTTTCCCGGAATCAGATGTGTACCATTTCTGGCTAAATTTCCTAACTACACCGACGCTAGTAGCAGGTGCAGTGTTATCGGTGGTGCTGGTGGTAGCAACGGACTCGTCAACGTTAATGTTGTCGCCTGTTTTTCTTAATTTTGAGGGGGGACCCGGGGGAGCTACTCCGGGAATATGCCTCCACATATTTGGTCAAATCAAATGCAAAATTAAATATCAGAGCACAATCAAAAACGCGATTGCAGGGGTTTTTTGTAGGCTAAAGAACGGATGAAGACAGATCTCATGTGCGTCTCATGTTACAAACTTGATCTCGTGAGCAGAGCGCATCTCACACACACACACACAGTTTCACTTTCGTTTCAACTCACCACGCCCGCATCCAATAGGGTCCAGCTGCAGCCCCGGAGATTGTTCCAGATTGGGCAACTTCCGCCCGCTCCCACGACATTTCTCCCTCCAGCTGGAGGCTACTCCCTGCATCATATTAATGCCGACCCATGCAGTGGATTTTGTTGGCCGCCAGATGGCGCCCAGGCCTTAATTTATGACGGCCAAACATTAAATCTACACGCCTGTGGCGCTGGGCGTGTAACTATTTTGTACCCTGCCTGTGTAGACTAAACTATGCACAGAATTATGTCAGTCTACAAGGTCCGGATTCTACATGGTCCGGCAATGTAGACCTTGTAGACTCCACTACAGACCAATTATCAGTGAATGTTCATGCATTTTTAAGAAGGGCAACTTCCACAAAAAAACAAAGAACTCACCAAAACATCTCAGTAGCACCGCTTATCTAAATGTTATATTTCATATATGGAGATTCATATTTATTTATGTATTGCATGCATTTCTACATTTTATTTCCCATTTTGTTTATTCATCCCAGTATCTTTCTTTCTTATGTGTGGAATTCTACAAGGTGCGCGCACACACACACACCTACACACACACCTACACACACACACACACACACACACACACACTTACATTTAGTCATTTAGCTGACGCTTTTATCCAAAGCGACTTACAAGTTCTGTACAACAAGACAGCAAGAAGGGTACAACTCTATCAGCTGAGTAACAATGTTCATCAAAGTGTTGCGTGTTACAGTGTAGGTTAGTTTATTAGGACAAGTGCATGACAGTAAGGTTAGTTAGGGTTAGGAGTGGGACGATACATCGATCCAGATCGATACATCGATGTAATTATCAACAATCGAATCGCATCGATGCGATGTAATAAGATCGATTCATATCGATACTCTTATTTTGAAAATCCTGTGGCGAGTCTCATATCCGCCCAAGAACAACAGCAGTAGCTCTGTGTGTGTAGATGTTACAGCATAGCATTCTCCCTTTCTGTGTGTGTGTGTGCGCGCGTCTTTGGAAAGACCAGATGAGGTCAGAGGAGTTTGATGTTTAAATGTTATTTAAACATAAACAATATAATACATAATAAATGTAGGCCTATACATGATCATGCAACATCAACAAATTGTTGTAGGAACGGTTTGGGAGAGGGAGGTTGTGAGTTTTGAGTTCCAAAAAATGTAGCTTAAAGTTTAAAGCTCAATATATAAAAACGTGGCACTTTACAGTGAACAGGAGGTCTATTTGTATTAAAAACAATAGATTGATTTTCCTTTAAATGTCTGGAAGAGCTCAAAAATACAAATGTCAAATGATATTTTCATTACCTTTTTTTTGTTGATCTAAATGTTACTGATTGTGTTAAATGGGCATATGATATCATCTCATATCGATCGCAGGCACCTGAATCTAATCGTATTGTATCGTGAGAGACTTTGTGATATCGGCAAATATCGTATCGTTGTCCAAAGAATCGATATCGTATCGTATCATGATGAAACTGGTGATTCCCACCCCTAGTTAGGGTTAGATTTTTTTTTTTTTTTTTTTTTATCATTTCAGATAATGGTTGAAGAAGTGAGTCTTTAGTCGACGGCGAAAGATTGGACGGGATTCGGCTGTCCTAACTGGGATGGGTAGTTCACACACACACACACACACACACACACACACACACACACACACACACACACCTACTAGGGCTGGGGGCGATATGGCCTAAATATGATATCACGATATTTTCTGACCTTTCGGCGATACACGATACACATCACGATGTTTTTCTTTTTTACCCCAAACAATTCATTATGAGGCTTACCAAGACAGTATTTGAGTTTGCAAGCTAACATTAAAGACAAAATAAAATACCCATGCATTTAGCATTTTTATATTAGATTTAGATTATTAGATTATATATTGCATATGAGATATTATATGATTTAGATATGAAATATGATGAATTGAAAATGGGGGACCCTGATGTAAACAAGACTAAAGTCTTTCTCTGGTCTGCATCCCCTTAACAATTGTATGTGTAGCCCCTTTTACCCCAGTTGACTTAGAGGGCAGGGCCCTAGGTTCGTAACACCTAGCTCTTACTAATCTAATAATACAAATATACGAATATCTGTTTGGGATATAACATCAATACCTTTGAAATAGAAATGATCAAGCCAGACACTTAACTTTAAATATAAAAATAATCTGTATTAAACATAGTGTTATATATTACATACACCGTGTGTATATATATACACATTACCGAATAAAGAAAATGTTAGTTAGTTAATAAATAGAGTATCGTCTCTCAAAGGCACCGTGTGCTCACTATCAAAAAAGGAAAACAAAATAACAGAGCTGTTACTCTGTACTCAGGTTCAAACTCAAAGGCACCATGTGCTCAATATCAAAAAAGGAAATATAAATGAAAACCTATATCCAAAATGGCATTAATGATACAGCTAATTACAAATGAAATATCCTGTACAATAATACAATATACTAATATACCTAAGCCGGCATCTAATAAACAAAAACAAACAAACAAAAAACCCCGTTGCAGGCCTGATTGATGGGAAACTCACAATCCCATTTAATCTTCAGCTCTAATGAGCCAAAGTACTCACGGTCCGGAGTCAGTGTTCAGGTGAGGGTAAAGGAGAAAGTGGAGATTGAGCACGATGCAATGTGAAGTCCTGGTGGGCCTCCCACGCTGCCAGAGGAAGTCTGTACAGGCCTTGGTAGCACAGACTGCTATCTGGTTCCCGAAATCTGTACAGGCCCTGGTAGCACAGACCGCTTATCCTGTTCTCGAAGTCTGTACAGGCCCTGGTAGCACAGACCGCTTATCCTGTTCTCGAAGTCTGTACAGGCCCTGGTAGCACAGACCGCTTATCCTGTTCTTGAATGTAGTGGGTTTCCGGGTTAGCTATCCGGGCCCTGCTACTGTTTACCTAGCTTAGCCAGCTAGCCTCAAGACCCAGTCCAATGTGGAGCAATTGATTAGGCATGCCTATCTAACATGCACAATTCCCCGACATCACATATAATGTTCAGCGTGTGTTCTAGGCCAGAACACTTGATAACACTATACTGGATACAACTTAGCAATGGTGTGTCAAACATTTGCACACTCTTCCACCTGCTTCTCTCAACCTCTCCCTTCCTGGTCCCGAGAGCTCAATCACCACACCTGGTTAAACCCAGTCCCATCAACCCTGACCTTTTTCCTGATTGGCCAAGCCACAGTTCCCAGTTCACATAGACAGGAGTTCTACATATTACCCATACATGAAATAATGGTATATGTAGAACATATTACCCAGAGGTAAATAAGATATACAAAATACAAAATAATAACATATATTTAACATATATTATATTAACAGGATAACCACTGGGTTAATATTACCAGGGTTAGTTAATATTACCAGGGTTACACCCTCCCCCTTCCAAAGGTCTGTATGTCCCCATAAGACACAACATTTAACAGACTAAGGAGTTGACCCATTCGCTTCTTAACGTTGTTTGATCTTTATAACCATACCTCTGTGCACTATGGTCAACGGTTTGTCTCTGGATTTACCTGGCTCATCATAGGTGAGTCTAATTATTGGCTTTACTGCTCGTTTAGGCCTGGTTTGTGTCTCAGGCACAACTTCTTCTTCAGAGCTGCTAGCGTGCCCTCCTTGTATGTCCGACCCCGACTCAGGAGACTCTGACTCAGTAGACTCTGACTCAGGAGATGGCTCCTCTCCGCTCTGTTCATCCTCGTATGTGTCAGGAGCTCTGACTGGTTCTTCATCAGGGATGACGACAGCTGGCTCTCGCACAGTCCTTTTCTTCAGGATCCCTTCCAGGTAGGTACTGTAGGGTCTGCGCTCCCTTACATACTCTACTTCAGAGGATGAGTCAGACGTCGGCTCACTCTCTTCTGTTGTAGGAGGAGACGGTATACGTTGTTGCTTCTTGATAGTTCCTGCCCTAGTTCTTGGTTTCACAGGTGTGTTGTGGTCACTCTCCGTTCTTGGCATCCGTACCAGTTGTCCAATGGGTAGGAGATGATCTCTGTGTAGGGTCCTTGTGCGTCCTATTCCATCTTCAGGACTCACTCTGTAAACAGGTAAGTTGGGCATTTTGCTCACCACCACGTGAGGAACAGCACTCCATCGGCTTTGGAGTTTGTGTTTTCCTCTCAACCCCAGGTTTCTTAACAACACTCTGTCACCAGGTTCCAAGGTTTGGCAGGTCACTCTCTTGTCATAGGACTTCTTGTTTCGCTGGTGTACTTTGTCAGCTGCGGCAGAAGCTAGTTCAAAGGCTCTTTGCAGGTCGTCTTTCAGCTTAGCCACATACTTGATGTGGTGACCTCTTTCCTTGCCATCCGGTGACGTACCAAAACACACATCCACAGGAAGTCTTGCTTCTCTTCCGAACATCAAGAAGTACGGAGAGTATCCGGTGGAGTCGCACTTGGTGCTATTGTATGCATGCACTAAGTAAGGTACTTGCTGACTCCACTGCCGCCTCTTTTCTTGACTCAGCGTGCCCAGCATTGACAATAGCGTGCGGTTAAAGCGTTCGGGCTGTGGGTCTCCTTGTGGGTGATACGGAGTGGTTCTGGATTTCCGTACTCCCATCATTTGCAGCATCTCCCGGATCAGTCGACTTTCGAAGTCACGGCCTTGGTCCGAATGGATTCTTGCTGGCAGCCCATAATGTACAAAGTATTTCTCCACCAGTACTTTTGCGACAACATGTGCTTTCTGGCTTCTGGTGGGGAAAGCCTGAGCATAGCGAGTAAAATGGTCTGTGACCACCAACACATTGCTTATGCCTTTACTGTCGGGTTCCATTGAGAGAAAATCAATACACACAAGATCCATTGGACCTTTGCTCAAGATCTGGTGTAGTGGAGCTGCTCGCTGAGGAAGGGACTTACGAGTGATGCACTCTCCACAGTTCTTAATGTACTGTTCCACTTCTACAGACATCTTCGGCCAGAAGAATCTGCTCCTCAGTTGGTCGACAGTTCTCTCAATGCCAAGGTGTCCTAAATCGTTGTGCATGGCCTTCAACACTATTTCTCTGAACTCTTTTGGGAGTACAAGTTGAGTGACAACATCTCCAGAAGGTCGCTTGCTCAACCGATACAACATACCTTCTTTCATGGTCAACTTTCCCATCTCTCGTTTGAGCTTAGAGAGTTCTGGACTTGCATCCTCATCTTCAAGCCATTTCCCCTGCTTCACGGCCTTGATAGCAGGTCCTATATCGACATCCTTTTCCTGAGCTCTCTTAAGCTCTTGCTTTGACATCTGTCTCAACGACTCGGATTCCAAGTGGGTTGGAAACGCATAGATGTCTGGGATGCACTGAGGGGAAGCTCCCAACTGGTCGACACACCTCTGTGGGCAGCCGTGAGTCTCAGGGATAGAGATTCGCTGGCCGATGGCCTTTACTCCAGTCTGTGATAGAGTCACCCATTCATTACGGGTTTCTTCCTCAGGCATGATCCGGGACAGTAGGTCTGCATCTATATGGTGTCGGCCCGGGCGGTACTGTACCTCAAATTCATAGGTGGACAGGGCAGCCCGCCATCGATGCCCTACTGCACTGAGCTTTGCTGTGGTGAGCACGTAGGTAAGGGGATTGTTATCCGTACGTACTGTGAATCTGGCTCCGTAGAGATAATCATGCAATTTGTCTACTACAGACCACTTTAGCGCCAAGAACTCCAACTGGTGGATTGGATAGTTCTGCTCAGATGCACTCAGTTTTCTGCTTGCGAAAGCCACTGGTCGCAGGCCCTCTGTGTACTCTTGGTAGAGCACTGCTCCAAGTCCCTTCAAGCTAGCGTCAACATGTAGGATGTAAGGCTTTTGGGGGTTTGCAAATGCCAACACAGGTGCATGCGTCAGACATTGTATGATCTGGTGAAACGCATCTGTGCAAGGCTGATCCCATCGTTCTCCAAAAAGCTCTGATTCTTTGATGTACGCCTTACTCCTATCGTGGGCGTTCTTTCTGCTCTTCTGCGTGGGTGCATAACCCTTTGTCAGCTCAGTCAGTGGTCGCACAATGGCAGCGTAATTGGCTATGAAACGCCGATAGTAGCCACAGAACCCTAAGAAGGATTGCAAGGTCTTCAGGTTCGTCGGGCGAGTCCAGTTGGTAACCACTTCTATCTTTTCCGGGTCAGGTTCGACACCCTCGGCGGACACAATGTGACCCAGGTATTTCACTCTCGGCAGGCAGATTTGACACTTGTCTATGGAGAGTTTCAGTCCGACTTCTCCGAGGCGATCCAGGACCTTGAGCAGCCTTTCTTCGTGCTCCTCTAGAGACCTCCCGAAGACAATCAGGTCGTCAAGGTACACCAACACCTGGAGTAAGTTCATGTCACCTACTGCTCTCTCCATTAACCGCTGAAAGGTTGCTGGGGCTCCACTTATGCCCTGTGGCATCCTCTCAAACTCGTAGAACCCTAATGGGCAGATGAACGCCGTCTTCTCTCTGTCTTCCTCCGACATGGCGATCTGGTAATAGCCGCTTCCCAAATCGAGGACGGAGAACCATTGACTTCCTGTCAGGGCATTCAGCGCATCATCAATGCAAGGGGTTATGTATTGGTCTGGGATGGTACGACTGTTGAGCAACCTGTAATCGATGCACATCCTGACTGTTCCATTTTTCTTCCTCACAACCACGATTGGTGAGGCATAGGGGCTCCGAGACTCTCTTATGATCCCGGCTTGCAGGAGCTCTTGTAGGTGCTTTCGCACATCCTCAATGTCTGCAGGTGCCAGTCGTCGTGAACGCTCACGGAATGGGCGAGGATCAGAGAGACGGATCTGGTGTTCTACCCCTTTAGCTAGTCCGACATCCCACTCTTCCATGGAGAAGACATGAGATCTTTGCAACAGTTTTTGGCGAAGACGGGATTTCCACTCTTCTGAGATAGGCGAGTCTCCGAAGTTGATTCTGCTCTCATCAAACTCTGATGAGGTTGTCTCTTTGGGCGGGATGACAGTGACTGAATCCACCAGGTGCAGATACCCAATCACCGTTCCCACTGCTATCCTTGTTTCTCTCAGAGAGTCATTTTTTAGTAGGACTCTGAAACTGTTGCTGTCCATGGCCTGGCTACACACTACCATGGGCTGCAGTGACACACCAGCAGGGAGAGGGGCTATTGGTGAGGCGTCTAGCATTAGGATCTCCTGGCCTACTGCCTGTGTTAGCTCAACTTTGCACACAGCCTGCACATCACCACCAGCGGGTAGAGTCAACGGACCTGGTCCTTTCCACCGCACTGAGCCTACTCTATCTTCTCCCTCCACCATCTCATCTGAGCGCTTCAAAGTAGCCTGGTCTCCTACAGCACAAGCTTGGACGCCTAAGGTCGAAGTCACATCAATCCCACCGTCTCTGCACTGCTTCACCAATTGTCTTACATGACTAGCATTGGTCCCTACAATGACAGATGTCTGGTCTGCAGTCTTAGGGCTCGGGCAGATGAGTGCAAGGACTGTCATAGTCTGACTGGTACCTACCACCTCTGCTGGATACTCTACATCTACGACTACATAGCCAAGGTAGGGGTAACTCATATTGGATTCACTTAGACCCCAGAGGGCTAGCCCAGAGACGGGCTGGATTGGGACATGAGATAAGTACTTCTGATACCAGGGTGCAAAAATTATAGTCACCTGGGAGCCGCTGTCTAACAGGGCGGTGCAAGGTTGTCCACTAACCTTCAACTTTACAAGGCTAGGTGGCCCTACCAAACCCTCAGGGATAGATGGACTCTGTAAGGTAACTGCACTCTTTTTCACGTCACAGTTCTTGTTACCATGGGTGACACTACCTGTCTGCTGCTGGTCTTTTGCTACTCTCAGGGCATGAATTAGTCTCTTGATAACCTTAGCCTGGTTCTCAGGGTTTTGACACTTCCCTGCAAAATGACCACCCTCGCCACACCGGTAGCAGAATTTCTCCTCTGCACCCTTTGGCGATCTTCGGGGATAGCTGGAGACAGGTCTTGACACGTCCAACGTCGAGACTGCAGCCGCAGTTTCTCTGGGAGTCACTCTTTGGTCGACTTTGTTTTGGAGTCGCTTCATCTGTTTCCTCAATGCCGCTAACTCGGAGTCAGGACGAAGCTCACTGGGTGTGGCTACATTGAGAGCCATGTTCTCTGCAGTATCTTGCCTGCCTCGGTCTGGCCTAGTCGCCACTGCAGCAACTAAGGACTTTAGCTCCTTTACTTCAGCTTTCAGGCTCTGTATTTCAGCCTGTTTTCCGTCAATTTCTGTCATCACCGGAACACACTGCACAGCGGGGAAGAGTTTCTTCCTTGAGGCCTCATACTCTTCCTCTGAGCGTATATCCTTCAATAGCTGAAGAAAGGTGGGCGGTGCTGCTTTCCTCTCTCTTAGGCGGAGATTAACGAGCATTAGATCAGAGGCCACTGCACCTCGCAACAACTGCTCTATCCGTGCTCTGTCCACATTTGTTGGTAGAATACCACCTCGCTGGCTCACCTTGTCTAGTGACTGCTCCAGACGCCTCAGAAAGTCAGAGAGTTTCTCACCTGGCTGCTGCTGCATCATTCGGAACGAGATGTACAAGTCTTCTCCAGACTGCACAGTTCCAAACACATGTTCCAGGGCTTCCAGGCATTCTCCAGGACTAACATCAGGGTTGCTGGCTCGTGCAGATTTCACTATTTCTAGTGCAGAGCCTTTGAGATTTTCCATCAGCCTCCGCCTCTTCTCTTTATCAGAGCCATCACTTTCTTCTACCATGAGTCGTGCTTGCTCTAACCAGTGTTCAAACTGTTCTTCACCTGATGGAGTGGGCAAGGTCCCAGAAAACAGACGTAGGCGCCGATAGCTGTTATGCTCAGTGGGGGGTTTTACTTTGTCCATCAACTCACTAAGTGCGCGCAGGATGGATTCGGTTGGGCTAACGGGAGAGTCTGCTCTCTGAAACATGTTCTGGAGGTCTTCCTCCGTCTTCCCCTCAGCAAACAGTAGTCCTGCTAACTTCTCGTAGAATTTAGCATCATCCACAGGGGCTGAGGGGGTCTCTCCTACTATGATTATAGGCCACGCCCCGCCACCATCCGTAGGCATAACTTCAGGGGGAACATTCTCACCCGTTACCTTTTCCCGACATTCACACAGGATCATAAACTTTTTTCGCTGTGTACTGAACGACCTGCCTCTGACACGCACTCGCCCCAGACATTTTACTGTCTCCAGGGTCTTTTCTATGTTGGTGACATCAACATCTTCTGAAATGAGGACCATAAGCGCATGAGCCACATTTAATCCCTCCCCACGGCACCAGTCTTTAAGCTCCATCACAAGCGCAGCTTGAGTGTCCATTTTATCCATTTATAGATTTTTTTTCTTTTTGCTCTTAGCAACTTAAACAATATATATATTTTCTTTTTGCAAATTAAACAATATACATATTTTCCTTTTGCAAATTAAACAATATATATATTTTCTTTCTGCAAATTAAACTATATATATATTTTCTTTTTGCAAATTAAAAATATATAAATTATCTTTTTGCAAATTAAACAATATATATATTTTCTTTCCGCAAATTACACAATATATATATTTTCTTTCTGCAAATTAAACAATATATATACTTTCTTATTGCAAATTAAACAATTTATATATATTTCCTTCTGTAAATTAAACAAATATATATATTTTCTTTTTGCAAATTAAACTATATATATTTTCTTTCTGCAAATTAAACAATACATATATTTTCTTTTTGCAAATTAAACAATATATATATTTTCCCTTTGCAAATTAAACAATATATATATTTTCTTTTTGCAAATTAAACAATATATACATTTTCTTTTTGCAAATTAAACAATTCCTTTTATGGTGCTACTGGCTTGACTTCTAACCTATATTATTGTTATAAACCCAAACAGATTCTCACTGGAACTTCCATTTATGTAGCCCCTTTTACCCCAGTTGACTTAGAGGGCAGGGCCCTAGGTTCGTAACACCTAGCTCTTACTAATCTAATAATACAAATATACGAATATCTGTTTGGGATATAACATCAATACCTTTGAAATAGAAATGATCAAGCCAGACACTTAACTTTAAATATAAAAATAATCTGTATTAAACATAGTGTTATATATTACATACACCGTGTGTATATATATACACATTACCGAATAAAGAAAATGTTAGTTAGTTAATAAATAGAGTATCGTCTCTCAAAGGCACCGTGTGCTCACTATCAAAAAAGGAAAACAAAATAACAGAGCTGTTACTCTGTACTCAGGTTCAAACTCAAAGGCACCATGTGCTCAATATCAAAAAAGGAAATATAAATGAAAACCTATATCCAAAATGGCATTAATGATACAGCTAATTACAAATGAAATATCCTGTACAATAATACAATATACTAATATACCTAAGCCGGCATCTAATAAACAAAAACAAACAAACAAAAAAACCCGTTGCAGGCCTGATTGATGGGAAACTCACAATCCCATTTAATCTTCAGCTCTAATGAGCCAAAGTACTCACGGTCCGGAGTCAGTGTTCAGGTGAGGGGAAAGGAGAAAGTGGAGATTGAGCACGATGCAATGTGAAGTCCTGGTGGGCCTCCCACGCTGCCAGAGGAAGTCTGTACAGGCCTTGGTAGCACAGACTGCTATCTGGTTCCCGAAATCTGTACAGGCCCTGGTAGCACAGACCGCTTATCCTGTTCTCGAAGTCTGTACAGGCCCTGGTAGCACAGACCGCTTATCCTGTTCTCGAAGTCTGTACAGGCCCTGGTAGCACAGACCGCTTATCCTGTTCTTGAATGTAGTGGGTTTCCGGGTTAGCTATCCGGGCCCTGCTACTGTTTACCTAGCTTAGCCAGCTAGCCTCAAGACCCAGTCCAATGTGGAGCAATTGATTAGGCATGCCTATCTAACATGCACAATTCCCCGACATCACATATAATGTTCAGCGTGTGTTCTAGGCCAGAACACTTGATAACACTATACTGGATACAACTTAGCAATGGTGTGTCAAACATTTGCACACTCTTCCACCTGCTTCTCTCAACCTCTCCCTTCCTGGTCTCGAGAGCTCAATCACCACACCTGGTTAAACCCAGTCCCATCAACCCTGACCTTTTTCCTGATTGGCCAAGCCACAGTTCCCAGTTCACATAGACAGGAGTTCTACATATTACCCATACATGAAATAATGGTATATGCAGAACATATTACCCAGAGGTAAATAAGATATACAAAATACAAAATAATAACATATATTTAACATATATTATATTAACAGGATAACCACTGGGTTAATATTACCAGGGTTAGTTAATATTACCAGGGTTACATATGTATTGAGCTGTACTGTACCCATTCTGCAATATGTTAAAGTTTTAAATCAATCAATCAATAAATAGCATTTTAGCATTTTTATGAAACTACTGTATATATGTATGTCTCTAAATGTTTTGATGAATTGAAAATGGAGGACCCTTATGTAAAAAAGCCGAAAGTCTTTTTCTGGTCTTCATCCTCCTGTACTGTATTGTACCCATTCTGCAACCTTTTAATACAGTTTTCATTCATTCATTCTGACGGAAACATAATCATTTTGATTGACAGTCGAGTCTGCCAATGACGTCACACCGCTTGCACCCGCCCTGCTGTTCTTAGCACCAATCGGCAAGCGTTATGACTTCCTGAATGTCCCGTGTGCTGAAGTGAACACTGAACATCAACAAAGCTACTAACGTTAGCTCCCCGCGGCCGTCGAGTAGGAGACCAGTGCTTCACAGGATGCTAAATGAGGCATAATGATTTTACTACAACGAATGTTATAATAAAAGCCTTTCCATACATCTGTCTGATTGAAAACTTTATTAACAGACCGCGGAATGGGCATATCTCAGCACAGGCTGAGATATGAACGAGTAACGTGTGGACAGATTGACGCGACACAATCCTCTTGGGCAAAACATCACGATATCCACGATACGTTGAAAAAGTGTATCGTTAATGAACTGTACCCGATATTTATATAATATCGTCATATCGCCCAGCCCTAACACCTACACACACACAAATCGAAGTAAAAAAAAAAAAATTGAGATTTTTTTTTTTTTTTTTTTAATTAATATATATATATATTTTTTTTTTACTTCGATTTTTTTTTTAATGTTCGAAGCTTGTGCCATCGAATCGAATGTTCGAAGCATTTAAGACAGCCCTATTCCAGACGCTGCTGCGCTGTGCTGTAGAGCTGAGCGGATACGACTCTCCACGGGATTTTCAAAATAAGAGTATCGATATGAACCGAACGTTGTTGGCTGCCGGAGCCGTAGATATTATGGCTGGAGCTGCGCTTCTGCGGAGATGAGACTTGCCACTGGATTTTCAAAATAAGAGTATCGATATGAACCGAATGCCTATCGCACCAGTGCTACTGAAGTAAATCCATTCATCGCACAGACCGCTGTTGCTGTAGCACGTGCAATATATATCTTGCACTGTACAGCCCTGCTAGACTACATCAGACTAGACTACATCAGACTAGACTACATCAGACTAGACTACATCAGACTAGACTACATCAGACTAGACTACATCAGACTAGACTACATCAGACTAGACTCTACATCAGACTAGACTACATCAGACTAGACTACATCAGACTAGACTACATCAGACTAGACTACATCAGACTAGACTACATCAGACTAGACTCTAAATCAGACTAGACTCTAATCAGACTAGACTACATCAGACTAGACTACATCAGACTAGACTACATCAGACTAGACTCTACATCAGACTAGACTACATCAGACTAGACTACATCAGACTAGACTACATCAGACTAGACTACATCAGACTAGACTACATCAGACTAGACTACATCAGACTAGACTACATCAGACTAGACTCTACCAGACTAGACTCTACCAGACTAGACTACATCAGACTAGACTACATCAGACTAGACTACATCAGACTAGACTACATCGGACTAGACTACATCGGACTAGACTACATCAGACTAGACTACATCAGACTAGACTACATCAGACTAGACTACATCAGACTAGACTACATCAGACTAGACTCTACATCAGACTAGACTACATCAGACTAGACTACATCAGACTAGACTACATCAGACTAGACTACATCAGACTAGACTACATCAGACTAGACTCTACATCAGACTAGACTCTACATCAGACTAGACTCTACATCAGACTAGACTACATCAGACTAGACTACATCAGACTAGACCACATCAGACTAGACCACATCAGACTAGACCACATCAGACTAGACCACATCAGACTAGACCACATCAGACTAGACCACATCAGACTAGACTACATCAGACTAGACCACATCAGACTAGACCACATCAGACTAGACTACATCAGACTATAATAAGCTCTCCTGTGTCTTCTCTCTCTGCAGGCACAAACAATGGCAGCCGGATGTGGAGTGGATGGAGCAGTATGCCGGGGCAGTGATGTACCCCACTGCCCTCAATGCCAAATGGAACCCCCCCCCCTGGAATGGTACGACCCACACTCGTAGTTCAAATGGCCAACCACGGGGCGATCTTTATTTAACTGTAGTAGCTGGACAATTACTCTGACCAATTACAGACCTGCTGCCAACCTGCACGCATTTAGTCCACAAGAGGACAGACATGTAGAGGTTTATTTCGGTACTGGGACAATAATCTGAATGTTCACACAGAGCAATATTCTCAAAGTACATTCATTATTGATGCAATTAATGAGTAATAAAATGGAAATTCCTTCAGGCACCATCATTGGTTTGAAATATAAGTGTAGACTTAATTTATGGTGAAACATTTTTATTTGACCATTATTATTTTGATGATCATAAATGCTCTGCTTCACACTCACACCTCTTCTGTACGCTCACACCTCTTCTGTACGCTCACACCTCTTCTGTACACTCACACCTCTTCTGTACGCTCACACCTCTTCTGTACGCTCACACCTCTTCTGTACGCTCACACCTCTTCTGTACGCTCACACCTCTTCTGTACGCTCACACCTCTTCTGTACTCACCTCTTCTGTACGCTCACACCTCTTCTGTACGCTCACACCTCTTCTGTACTCACCTCTTCTGTACGCTCACACCTCTTCTGTACGCTCACACCTGTTCTGTACGCTCACACCTCTTCTGTACGCTCACACCTCTTCTGTACGCTCACACCTCTTCTGTACGCCAGGGTTTCCGTTAGAAAAAATTGTTGCCGGTCTCCGTGACCTGCAAGATTTCAATCTACCGGACAAATGAGATTAATTCCGGTCATAGTTTATTGAGCTTTAAAACAATTGATAGGCAGGCTATATAACGAATGTCATCCTCAAGGCATGTACATTTATAATATTATTACTTACAACTAGGCTACTTTTGCGTATACAGTCATTAATTAATATATTCCAAATAAAATAAGTCCCTCGATACTCCGTGCTGCTGCTGACTTTATCCGCGTATGTGGGCAGTCGGTCCGACACTAAACAGCAGTCTGTTATAATCACATTTTTATGAGCTAACGAATTCCCTTATATTGGACATTTGTATTAATTATATCAAGCGAAGAACTGAGAAAGCAGAGAGACGGCAACATTATCGTGGTTTGCGTGACGACTCTCTCCACCTCGCAACGACTTATTTGCAAAGAGTATGGCGCTGCAGAGAAGCTGATTTAGCTGTTATTGGCTCTTTTCTGGGAACCGCACAGCAGCGCCCCCCACCCAACATTGGCTGAAAATGGCTGAATTGGAGTACTGCTGGAATACTGCATTGGGCTGCTTGTGCTATGGCTCTGCAGCTTCACAAAAGTTTGCACACCCAGCACTAAGCTCTCGCTCGCTGACAACGTCGTTGTCATTATTAGAAGCAACGAGGAAACAAATGTAATGATCGTTTCGTTCATCGCATAGGCTATTTAATTTTAGCCTATTTTAATACAATTCAAATAATCAAATTGTGCTTAGACTCAGGGAATTATTTTCACCGGACATTAAGACCGGAGAGATGAAATATGTCGGACTTAAACAGATTTTGCCGGTCAAATACCGGTAATTACCGGCTAACGGAAACGCTGTCACACCTCTTCTGTACGCTCACACCTCTTCTGTACGCTCACACCTCTTCTGTACGTTCACACCTCTTCTGTACGCTCACACCTCTTCTGTACGCTCACACCTCTTCTGTACGCTCACACCTCTTCTGTACGTTCACACCTCTTCTGTACGTTCACACCTCTTCTGTACGCTCACACCTCTTCTGTACGCTCACACCTCTTCTGTACGCTCACACCTCTTCTGTACTCACCTCTTCTGTACGCTCACACCTCTTCTGTACTCACCTCTTCTGTACGCTCACACCTCTTCTGTACGCTCACACCTCTTCTGTACGCTCACACCTCTTCTGTACGCTCACACCTCTTCTGTACGCTCACACCTCTTCTGTACGCTCACACCTCTTCTGTACGCTCACACCTCTTCTGTACGCTCACACCTCTTCTGTACGCTCACACCTCTTCTGTACGGTGGTCACACCTCTTCTGTACGCTCACACCTCTTCTGTACGCTCACACCTCTTCTGTACTCACCTCTTCTGTATGGTGCTCACACCTCTTCTGTACGGTGCTCACACCTCTTCTGTACGCTCACACCTCTTCTGTACTCACCTCTTCTGTACGCTCACACCTCTTCTGTACGCTCACACCTCTTCTGTACGCTCACACCTCTTCTGTACTCACCTCTTCTGTACGCTCACACCTCTTCTGTACGGTGCTCACACCTCTTCTGTACGCTCACACCTCTTCTGTACGGTGCTCACACCTCTTCTGTACGCTCACACCTCTTCTGTACGCTCACACCTCTTCTGTACGCTCACACCTCTTCTGTACGCTCACACCTGTACGCTCACACCTCTTCTGTACGCTCACACCTCTTCTGAACGCTCACACCTCTTCTGTACGCTCACACCTCTTCTGTACGCTCACACCTCTTCTGTACGCTCACACCTCTTCTGTACGCTCACACCTCTTCTGTACTCACCTCTTCTGTACGCTCACACCTCTTCTGTACGCTCACACCTCTTCTGTACGCTCACACCTCTTCTGTACGCTCACACCTCTTCTGTACGCTCACACCTCTTCTGTACGCTCACACCTCTTCTGTACTCGCCTCTTCTGTACGCTCACACCTCTTCTGTACGCTCACACCTCTTCTGTACGCTCACACCTCTTCTGTACGCTCACACCTCTTCTGTACGCTCACACCTCTTCTGTACGCTCACACCTCTTCTGTACGGTGGTCACACCTCTTCTGTACGCTCACACCTCTTCTGTACGCTCACACCTCTTCTGTACGCTCACACCTCTTCTGTACGCTCACACCTCTTCTGTACGCTCACACCTCTTCTGTACGCTCACACCTCTTCTGTACGCTCACACCTCTTCTGTACGCTCACACCTCTTCTGTACGCTCACACCTCTTCTGTACTCACCTCTTCTGTACGCTCACACCTCTTCTGTACGCTCACACCTCTTCTGTACGGTGGTCACACCTCTTCTGTACGCTCACACCTCTTCTGTACTCACCTCTTCTGTACGCTCACACCTCTTCTGTACGCTCACACCTCTTCTGTACGCTCACACCTCTTCTGTACGCTCACACCTCTTCTGTACGCTCACACCTCTTCTGTACGCTCGCACCTCTTCTGTACGCTCACACCTCTTGTGTACTCACCTCTTCTGTACACTCACACCTCTTCTGTACGCTCACACCTCTTCTGTACGCTCACACCTCTTCTGTACGCTCACACCTCTTCTGTATGGTCTCTTCTGTACGCTCACACCTCTTCTGTACGCTCACACCTCTTCTGTACGCTCACACCTCTTCTGTACGCTCACACCTCTTCTGTACGCTCACACCTCTTCTGTACGCTCACACCTCTTCTGTACGCTCACACCTCTTCTGTACGCTCACACCTCTTCTGTACGCTCACACCTCTTCTGTACGCTCACACCTCTTCTGTACGGTGGTCACACCTCTTCTGTACGCTCACACCTCTTCTGTACGCTCACACCTCTTCTGTACGTTCACACCTCTTCTGTACGGTGCTCACACCTCTTCTGTACGGTGCTCACACCTCTTCTGTACGCTCACACCTCTTCTGTACGCTCACACCTCTTCTGTACGCTCACACCTCTTCTGTACGCTCACACCTCTTCTGTACGCTCACACCTCTTCTGTACTCACCTCTTCTGTACGCTCACACCTCTTCTGTACGCTCCAGCGTTTCCGTTAGCCGGTAATTACCGGTATTTGACTGGCAAAATCTGTTGAAGTCCGACATATTTAATCTCTCCGGTCATAATGTCCGGTGAAAATAATTCCCTCTAAACACAATTAGATTATTTGAATTGTATTAAAATAGGCTAAAATTATATAGCCTATGCGATGAACGAAACAATCTCACCAAGCAGCCGGTCTAATAATGACATCCTGCTGTCAGCGCGAGCTGGCTGCTGATATATTTACGTGAAGCATGGCTTGGCAGGGTGCAGTACTCCAATTCAGCCATTGGCAATTCAGCTGTTGGGTGGGGGCGCTGCTGACACCACTGCTCTGCTCTGCCTGCTCCAAGTGCTCCATGCTTCACGTAAATATATCAGCAGCCAGCTCGCGCTGACACAGCGGTGCCAAATTTCTCAGTTCTTCGCTTGATATAATTAATACAAATGTCCAATATAACGGAATTAGTTAGCTCATAAAAATGTGATTATAACAGACTGCTGTTTATTAAGGTCGGGCAGACTGCCCACCGACACCTCAAGTCGGCAGCAGCAGCACGAAGTCTCGAGGGACTTATTTTATTTGGAATATATTAATGACTGATACGCAAAAGTAGCCTAGTTTTAAGTTAAAATATTATAAATGCCTTGATGATGTCATTCTTTATATAGGTCTATCAATTGTTTTTAAGCTCAATAAACTCTGACCGGAATTTATCCCATTTGTCCGGTAGATTGAAATCTACCGGACACTCAGACCTGCAAAAAAAAATTCTAACGGAAACCCTG
The DNA here is from genome assembly GCF_963971535.1 of Notolepis coatsorum. NCBI lineage: Eukaryota > Metazoa > Chordata > Actinopteri > Aulopiformes > Paralepididae > Notolepis > Notolepis coatsorum. The sequence continues at coordinate 114,434,046 of NC_140168.1, forward strand.
GTACGCTCACACCTCTTCTGTACGCTCACACCTCTTCTGTACGCTCACACCTCTTCTGTACGCTCACACCTCTTCTGTACGCTCACACCTCTTCTGTACGCTCACACCTCTTCTGGCCAAACCACAGTGTGCCACTGCTGGCCGTTCTGCCCAGAGACGGTGAACGCATCCTAATTGGGTCATGCTACACACACACACACACGCACACGCACGTTGTTGCAGAACATTACACAGATCTTGAGCAAAAAAAGAGGATCTACGTGGTTTGACAATTTCAACAGATCTCGCCTGACATTAGTGCAAGATAGGAAATACAGGAATAGCTTGTTAGTTTTTCTGGACTTGTTTATGAAAACAATTTTAGAGCTTTTGCATAACCTCAGTGATTTCCCACTGCAAGACGTTAAGCAAGTTACATTTCTTACTTTAGCCACCCATCTTTAAAAGTGTACATTTCACCTCAAGATGCAGTCAATTATAATTTGACTAAACATGAAATCACATCACATTTTTGTTGAAGTGAACAACAAGTTGTTGAAACTGGGAGGGTGCGGGCAGGTAACATTATTATATTTTCTGTAATTTGTAAATTAAATAGTTTATAGGCCTATTCATTCTGCAACATACAACAATATTAATTTTTATTATTTTATACATTTTTATTGTGTAGACACAGTATTTCTGACACTGGGAATACATTCCCTGAGATCCATCGATGTCCCTAGAATCAGAAACCAAGAACATGCTTCACCTCCCAGGCTGCTATATAGGTCGCGTGAATATTTTAGGCAACCAACTTGTGTTTAGCGTTTCTCTGATTGGCCACTACGCCCATGTGACCGCGGCAGCGCGGAAATAGGCTGTCTATTGCCATTCTCTAAGACAAACTCTAACCTTAACCAGCTCCTTAACAGCGCCTAAACTTAACCCTTCTAACCTTAACCAACTCCGAAACAATGCCTAACCTTAAGTTGCTTAAAGTTAACATGCCTAAACTTAACCGGCGAAAGAATGCACGCTAAAAAAAAAAATTAATTGAAGGGAATCGAACTTGTCACCAACGGACCGCAGGATCCACAGCAAGGCAGCACTACCAATTGAGCTAGTTCTGGATGTTAAAAAAGGGGGGATTACTGCTACATAATGCTGCCGCGACAGAGCTCCGCGGGGGCGTGGCTAGACGCAAGTTGGGCGTGGCTAGACACAAGTTGGTTGCCTTTAATATTTAGGCACATAGGTCAGACAAATTTTAAGAACACAAAAATATGATGATAACAGGCTTCAGGTCCTTTTGAGACATCGACCCCAACAGGGAGAAGCAGGTGTCCAACCTGACCATCTGAACCCTCTCTCTCCGCCCCCCCCCCCCCCCCCCCCCAGACATCGACCCCAACAGGGAGAAGCAGGTGTCCAACCTGACCATCTGACCCCTCTCTCTCCGCCCCCCCCCCCCCCCCCCCCCCCAGACATCGACCCCAACAAGGAGAAGCAGGTGTCCAACATGACCATCTGAACCCTCTCTCTCCGCCCCCCCCCCCCCCCCCCCCCCCCCCCCCAGACATCGACCCCAACAGGGAGAAGCAGGTGTCCAACCTGACCATCAACTTCGGCCCTCAGCACCCGGCGGCCCACGGCGTCCTGCGTCTGGTCCTGGAGCTCAGCGGGGAGTCGGTGAAGAAGTGTGACCCCCACGTGGGCCTCCTGCACCGGGGCACGGAGAAGCTCATCGAGTACAAGACCTACCTGCAGGTACCTGCTATTCACCATTTACACGCTCCCCCTCGGTCAGATTATACATCACTACGGACCAGGGTTAGAAATTCAAAAAAAATAATCCAGGGCTTAATAAACACATAATATAGATTATCGATTGCAGTTTATTTGAGATACACGCTATATAAGAAATTCCAACTGAATACCATCCTAAACGTTATGACTCATCATGAGCGGATGAACGGGGGGGGGGGGGGGGGGGGGGTCGTTTATAATTCCGTGATCGTCAGTAAATGCTTTATGTAGTATGGGTGATATATTGATCAGAGCGGTTTGCATTAATAATAATAAACAATCACGCTGAAAGTAATGTTGCTGTCCTCTTACCGTTCGCAGATGAGACTGGAGGAAAAAGATCCCACTTATTTGACGTCGATCGACTAGATCCATTTCCGGTTTGTATGGCGCAATAAACGGCCAAATCATATCGCTTATTGAGTTATGGCAGCGATCCATATACACGGATGTGTGTCTAGAGTCCCGCAACAATATGTGACTGCGGGACGCATTTCCCAGATGCACGGAGATCACCAGAGATCCATTTCCGGTTGTAACTTGCCCAATCATCCACCAGGTGGCGGTATTGAAGCGTTGCACGGTTGTGCCGAGTCCCACTGTCTCAGCCGAGGCTGGGTGAGGGAATTATGAATACCATGGCGAAAAAATTTAATATGATCTCAATAACGTTGTACACCGTGGAATGGCGGAATTCGCATGACTTTGAAACCCGTCGTAAGCCGTTTTTGGCGGTGGATGTGTTAATTGATTTTCGGGGGCTTTTATTTTTTATTTCGGGGGCACATCATTTTTATGATGATTAACATAAAGATTATAAAACATTGTTGACCCTTTTTTTTTACAGTCTTTGTCCCTATGTTTGATAACGTAATGTTAATGTCTCCATATATAGGGCTCTACGCTAACCTCTTAAATAAAATGTTAATAAATAAAATCTAAATAAAGATTTAGGAGCACACAAAGAAATTTAGGAGCACAGTGAAAATTGTTCAAGTAACAGAGTTTATTAACAAACTTTTTATCACATGCATATTATACTGTGCGTGTGCACACTATGAATTGAAAATGGGGGACCCTGGTGTAAACAAGACGAAAGTCTTTCTCTGGTCTGCATCCCCTTAACAATTGTGTGTATTGAGCCATACTGTATTGTATTGAGCCGTACTGTATTGTACCCATTCTGCAATCTGTTAAATAAATATTTAATTCATTATAATTGAAACGCTATTGAATAATAGTTAATTAATAGTTAATACAATTATTCTGTTACAGCTACAACTGAGCTATAATTTATACTATAGCTACTGTCCATCAATGTCTTCCTTTTGAATGAAATAGGTTCAGGAGAGAGAGATGTAGAGAGGCAGAGGGAGCGAGACACACACACAGATAGTAGAGCCATTATGAAATCCATTTTTATTATTTTCCAAATTCCATTTAATTTTTTCCCAAATTCCGTTTTTACCATTTTAATATTTCAGAATTCTGTATTTAGCCTTTTACGCCCATTTTACCATCAGAAATAGTATCTAATAAGTGGGAATGAATAAATGTCCACAATTTAATCAGATATAACAGTCCATTTAATGTTTTTAAGTGCTGCAACTCAGAAATACAGTTCAATTTTACACAATATTTTTCAAATAATATTGTGACAAAATAAAAATACACATTTCAAGTGATCACAATTTCAGTAGCCTAGCTATATATATTCTATTGTGATGGAATATAGTAATGCATAATTTATGGACCTTTAGTTTATTTCATTTATAAAGGACAGTGTAGGCCTACTGACAATAATTTGCAAATACTGTAGATGGGTGCACCAGATTTAGCAAGAAGCTATCATTTCCATCTATAGTCCTATGTACTGTAACATAGCTATTTAAATCACAATAGTGTCAGTGATTAGCCTCGCCCTCTAGCTGTCTATTGTGATCACCAGAGATCATCGTTAGAGAGCTGGTGTGTTTTGGGAAGCACGGTCCTTGTTCCTGACATGGCTTTTGAAGTGATCTTCGCACGTGTTTTTGCGGGTCCAGTCCACAGGGTATGTTGACAGAATTTGCAAAACACCTTATCGACTGAAGCATAAAAGTCATTAGGATACTGCTCTGCTCTGAATTTAGGGCTTAGTGGGGAATTTCTTCCGACGTTAACGTTAACGACGCACCGAAGCAGCTAGACGCTTGGACATTTCTCCGTGTTGTGTGTAACACGCAGCGGTCCCCGCCTCCCTAGCTCCTTGCAACAAACGTTCCACCCAAAACGGAATTTCAGTCCAGTTTCTGAACTATTAACAGCGGAGCTGTTTTGTAATCTTCACTCGTCTCGCACACTGTCTGCAAGTAAATGATTTTTCCGGTTCGCACACACACATATTATTAGGGGCAAATACGAGGGAAATGCTCGCACTGTAGAGCATATATATAATTAGATATATAATTAGTAAACTGTCTGTGGCTTTTCTTGCCCCCCTTAACTGATTTTCGAGCGCTTTTGGTCAATTTTCGAGGGCATTTTGCTCCAAGCCCCCGTTAATTTCGAACCCTGCTACGGACTCAACTTTCACTGCTATGCTGATGATACTCGGCTCTATATCAGCACCTCACCATCCTCCCACCTCCCCCCACAGTCTGTAGTCAACTGCCTCCACGCCATAAAAACCTGGATGTCAACCAAATTACTGAAACTGAACAGCAAAAAGACAGAGCTCATGGTTGTGGTCCCCAAGGCACTGCTCCGGAAGGTTGGAGATCTCCACGCAGGCATTAAAGCGTTCCGTCTCCAGATGGATTTCCGTCAATTTGTTTGGGGAGATCCGTCAATTTGATTCGCAGTCTGACGGAATTGGCTACCTTGGTATAATATGATTTGTAGATGCATACAGATTGAAACAAAATTGAGCCAATCAGAGGCGCCAAATATCATGAAAAAGGGGAAAAAAATTCTATCGCAGCCGCGCCAAGCAGTCATCGTCACTCAGCGACTCGAGAGACAGGATTACCCTCTAATTCTGTGTTCCGATACCATATGATGTAATTTATCAACAACACGTGCGGTCTGCTGAGTGAGCATTATAAAACAAACGTGTTTTTAATCGACCGTGAATTAAAGTGTCAATGCTGTTTGTCATTTTAACAGCAGATACTTTCTTAAATGCCACATCGTCCCGAGAGAGGGGTGTTGACAGGGAGCTCTGATAGGTTCGCTTGCTGGTGTTATTGGCATTGGCTGTAGAGCTAACCGAAAAGCTAGTTTTACCTTTAACGTTACCTTGGCTAAAGTTGGGGCTATTCATAATCCAGCAATAATGGCTGCAGACCTGCAAGCAAAGTACAGCAAGTTGGCACAGGAGTATTCCAAGGTAAATCACTTTTTCACCAGTAACGTTACATTGTCTTGTTTCCATCTAGCTCACGTTAACTGGCTAACCTAGCTCACGTTAACCTAGCTCACGCTAACGTCGTCACTGATCGACCTCTCGCACACAATTAATGACATGTTGCGGACAGCCATATCGGTGACAATGTTTAGCTTTTAGTGCCAAGTGATAAGAGTCTGAGGCGGAGTCTCAAAAGAGAATGTTGAATATTTATTGTGCAAAAATCACAACAGAGCCTCTACTACTAACTGAAGTTACCGGAGCCTTCTGGAGTGCAACAACACCGTGCGGAATCAATGTCCCAACAACCATTCCGTGGGTGAACTCATTGAGAGAGTTGTCAATTAATGATACTAATACTAATCTATACAATCACCTGTTGTTGAATAAATACCATTACTAAAAAACTGTATAAAACGGTAGCTGTAAAAAAAAAAAAAAATTATAATTTATATTTTAATATATTTTTTTAATGTATGCACTGGTATCGGATCAGTATCGGTATCGGCCGATACCCAAAGCTCGTTCATGGTTCAAAGTAATGGGAAAAGGGTGCTAGCTCGCCATCAATCAGAAGCTAGCCACAAGACTTGCATTCACGCTCTCCAGCACACAGCCTCCCTGCCTGGCACAACAACCACAACAGTAGGGTCTATAGTCACAGTCAGGACAGTAGGCTCTACAAGTAGGCTCCCTTAAAACGCTAACGCTATTAAAAAAAAATACAGTGGAGGTTAAAATAAGAATATGACTTGGCCTGAAAAAAAGAGTCAGGAGATTTTTATTTTGCTTTAATCCCTGTCCCCGTCTCTCGAAGTCCGTAACCTGGGCGTCACTTTTGACGCCACACTTTCATTTCACTCCCACATCAAATCCGTCACCAAGTCTGCCTTCTACCGCCTCAAAAACATCTCCCGTCTCCGACCCTCACTGTCAGATTCTGTGGCTGAGACCCTGATCCACTCATTTATCACCTCCCGGTTGGACGACTGTAACGGAGTCCTGTTCGGGGTACCCAGCAAAGCCCTGGACAGGCTCCAGTATGTTCAGAACTCGGCTGCCAGGGTTCTCACTCACACCAAGCCCTGGCAGCACATCACCCCCACCCTCATCCACCTCCACTGGCTCCCATTCAATTCTGCATCACCTTCAAACTCCTGCTTCTCACCTACAAATCCCTCATGCCCTCGCCCCCCGATACCTGTCTGATCTCCTCCACCAGCACACTCCATCCCGGAACCTACGATCCTCTGATCTAGGTCTCCTCTCCATCCCTCGCACCAGGTTACGGACTTTCGGGGACAGAGCCTTCAGCGTGGCGTCCCCTACCCTCTCGAACTCTCTCTCTCCCCCCCCCCCCCCCCCGCCCCCGAAATCCGCAACGCCCCAACCCTGGACACCTTCAGAACTGCTCTCAAAACGCCTCTTCACCAAGGCTTTTCCCCATCAATTAGATTAGGTCCATTATCCCTTACCTGCCCTCATCCCCCTTCCCCCCCCCCCCCACTTCCCTAGCCCTATTTTTTGTCCTGATTGTGAAGCGACCTTGGGTTCTATGAAAGGCGCTATAGACATTTTATCTATTATTATTGGACTACTAGAGCATACATTTGAGCCATCAAAGAAATTAAGCAAAAGTGGTTACCTGTGTTGAACTGGTTTATTTTTTTTTTTTTAAATAAAATAAATATAGTGGATTACTATTACAACTACTACCACTGCCAATACTACTGATACATCCCTATTGGCAAACTTTATATTTAAAAAAAAAAAAAAATTCATTAACATTTTCTTTTGGTTCATTATACCAGTGGTTCCCAAAGTCGGGGTCGCGACCCAAAGGTGGGCCGCGAGCAGCCACGGATAGGCCGCGAGATGATTTAAAACAAATTTAATTTAATTTTTTTTTTTTTTTTGTCAGGCCACTGAACTTAGAAGCAGGCCAGGACAGTGTTTTTAGTTGTATTCTAAAATTCTATTCGATTGTATTCTAAAATGTGACTATATGGTTTTATATTAACTTAATAAATAAACAAAAACGAAAAATCTACTTATTTCAACGAACATTTCAAACTAAATAACAGATTATGCATATAAAACGCTGAAAACAACCGAAGCAACAATAGTATTTTAATGAGGCTATTATTATTATCATTATTATTTTGCAACAAGTTAGCCCTCTCATAAATAGCACATATAAATGAATAACTAACTTGAACTAACTTAATAGGATTGAAGTGATATTTGGCTAAAAAAATCGGTCACAAAAAAAAAAAAAAAAAAAAAAAAAAAAGCCAGACGATGTGCATTGGGCCGCGGCTCTCTGACGCCTTATTTTCTGGGTCCCGGCCTGAAAAGTTTGGGAACCCCTGCATTATACAACTGTGGCGGGACTAATTCTCCACTTGCACAACCTGAAAGTAGGCACTTCCGGCTGACTTCCGGTTGCCAATGGTACTTCCTGTCCCATCCAAATACATTGGTTTTAGCTACTTTTCTCCCCTTATTTAAACAACTTTGTCGTCACAGAGAGGCAATGAAACGTTTGTATTATTATAGTATAGAATGTATTTAATAAGCAAACGTTTTGTCAGCAGGGTTTTTGGGCTGTATTTCATGTAAAAACGTTTACTGTTAGTTTCCTTGCTCAGCCAGCATTAGCCTTCATTAGCTAACAGAAGCTTGTGGTTAAACAGGCCGGATTAGCTTTGAGCTAACTATCTTTCCCGACCCATGTATTCATTCCATTCTAAACATAACGTTAGTTTACAAAACATGACCTGTCTATATAACGTTGAGGAACAAATTATAAGTGTGTGGGTGTGTGTTTTGGTGAACATTGGACTGCAAACAGAAAATGCATCACAGTTACAGACAGTAGCTACTGTTAGCTGCACTCAGGCTGGCTGCACTCAGGCGGCGCGATCAGCCTGTTGGACAGGGAATGAAGATCTCCAGCGAACACTTCATTGCCTCGGATTATGTTGTTGGGGGTGGAAGGTTTGTCCAGAAGACCACTAATCAGCTGAAGCCTGATGCGGTTCCCTCGGTCTTCGACAGACAGACCGGCGCAGGCTCCCGGGAGCGATGGCTAGCTAGTTAGCACCAGCCGAGGACCGGCGTTAGCTGCCGGGAGCGATGGCTAGCTAGTTAGCACCAGCCGGGGACCTGGAGCGATGGCTAGCTAGTTAGCACCAGTCGGGGACCGGCGTTAGCTGCCGGGAGCGATGGCTAGCTAGTTAGCACCAGCCGAGGACCGGCGTTAGCTGCCGGGAGCGATGGCTAGCTAGTTAGCACCAGCCGGGGACCTGGAGCGATGGCTAGCTAGTTAGCACCAGTCGGGGACCGGCGTTAGCTGCCGGGAGCGATGGCTAGCTAATTAGCACCAGCCGGGGACCGGCGTCAGCTCCCGGGAGCGATGGCTAGCTAGTTAGCACCAGCCGGGGACCGGGAGCGATGGCTAGCTAGTTAGCACCAGTCGGGGACCGGCGTTAGCTGCCGGGAGCGATGGCTAGCTAGTTAGCACCAGTCGGCGACCGGCGTTAGCTGCCGGGAGCGATGGCTAGCTAGTTAGCACCAGCCGGGGACCAACCGACTGTTGCTAACTAGCTAGCCATCGCTCCCGGAGGCTGACGCCGGTCCCCGACTGGTGGTCACAAGCTAGCCATCGCTCCCGGCAGCTAATGCCGGTCCCCGACTGGTGCTAACTAGCTAGCCATCGCTCCCAGCAGCTAACGCCGGTCCTCGGCTGGTGCTAACTAGCTAGCCATCGCTCCCGGGAGCCTGCGCCGGTCTGTCTGTCGAAGACCGAGGGTCTTCTGGACAAACCTTCCACCCCCAACAACATAATCCGAGGCAATGAAGTGTTCGCTGGAGATCTTCATTCCCTGTCCAACAGGCTGATCGTGCCGCCTGAGTGCAGCCAGCCTGAGTGCAGCTAACAGTAGCTACTGTCTGTAACTGTGATGCATTTTCTGTTTGCAGTCCAATGTTCACCAAAACACACACCCACACACTTATAATTTGTTCCTCAACGTTATATAGACAGGTCATGTTTTGTAAACTAACGTTATGTTTAGAATGGAATGAATACATGGGTCGGGAAAGATAGTTAGCTCAAAGCTAATCCGGCCTGTTTAACCACTAGCTTCTGTTAGCTAATGAAGGCTAATGCTGGCTGAGCAAGGAAACTAACAGTAAACGTTTTTACATGAAATACAGCCCAAAAACCCTGCTGACAAACGTTTGCTTATTAAATACATTCTATACTATAATAATACAAACGTTTCATTGCCTCTCTGTGACGACAAAGTTGTTTAAATAAGGGGAGAAAAGTAGCTAAAACCAATGTATTTGGATGGGACAGGAAGTACCATTGGCAACCGGAAGTCAGCCGGAAGTGCCTACTTTCAGGTTGTGCAAGTGGAGAATTGGCGGGCCGCCGCAGTCTAGGTAATTAATGGGAAACCCTGGCCAGCCACTAACCACAGTGTCTTCCTGTCTCTCAGAACAATCTCTCTCTCTCTCTCTCTCTCGCTCTCGCTCTCGCTCTCGCTCTCGCTCTCGCTCTCTTTCTCTTTTCAGCCACTAACCACAGTGTCTTCCTCTCCCTCAGGCCCTGCCCTACTTCGACCGCCTGGACTACGTCTCCATGATGTGCAACGAGCAGGCCTACTCCCTGGCCGTGGAGAAGCTGCTGAACATCGAGGCTCCTCTCCGTGCCCAGTGGATCAGAGGTGGGAGGAATATCAAGAGAATATACAGCGGGAGCTGGTTATAGTTACTACAGTGTTCCCACTGGAAACACATGGGACATGGGAAACCTTGTGTTAGGGCTGTACCCAATGTAATACATTTTTATTTTTATTTTTTTATATATATACATTTGAAGCTTCTATTTGAAGTATTCAAATGAAGCTTCGAATGTCTGTCGTCATATTTTATGACCTAATCAAACTAATAAATATATATAAAAAAACTTTTAAATCCTCAATTTGAATAAAGTGATTAATCTGATTAAATTAGTCTTTTTTCTTTATTAAATCAAACTTTCTTTAATGAATATGACTCGTCTGATTCGTCGATATAAATAATCCAATAAGGCACGGTTGTTACTACAGTGATGGTGGCGTCTTGATGGAGTGCCAAGCGGATGCAGATAGGCTACATCATTTATGATAAATGTTTTATAAAAAAAATTATGACGAGTCATATACTATAATAGTATAATATTAGTGTAGCCTAATCTTTATCTGCAACTGTGAAGAAAAACCCCATTGGTTTAAACAGAATGAATAGACGCATACAAAAAATTATAATAAAAAACAAAAAAATCCGAATGTTGATTTAGAATTCGAATGTCGACGTTATGAATGAAGCTTTGAACTATTGGGTACAGCCCTGCTGGTGTTGTCCCCGTTCAATTAAGTTCACCTTTCTGTTATTTTGTTAAGTGTCCAGTAGGCTTGGGCGGTATGACGGTATTACGGTATACCAGGGTATTTAGAAATCCAGACGGTATTGAAAAATCAATACCGTCAAAATCACAGATGCGTTTCAGTTTATATTACACTGAAACAGAGTTTTCGACGGCATTGGTTGTAGTGCACACACAGCACGCGCCACCAGAGGGCGAGACCAGTCCTCACTAGTGGAGCGAGCACACGCAGAGCTGGTTGTCTACACACAGGAGGACGCAAACAGTAGGGAGAAACCCGCTTCAGTGGTGGAAATGAAATGAGACACGCTTACGGTTGCTGGAGCTGCGGGCTAACTGGCTACCGTTCTGAGAGCTAACGATAGTAGCACTAGGATGCTGCAGGCTAACTGGCTACCGTTCTGAGAGCTAACGATAGTAGCACTAGGATGCTGCAGGCTAACTGGCTACCGTTCTGAGAGCTAACGATAGTAGCACTAGGATGCTGCAGGCTTCTGGCTACCGTTCTGAGAGCTAACGATAGTAGCACTAGGATGCTGCAGGCTTCTGGCTACCGTTCTGAGAGCTAACGTTAGCAGTACTAGGATGCTGCCGGCTTCTGGCTACCGTCATACTGTCAGCATGGTATGACGGTATGAAAAGAATTATACCGCCCAAGCCTAGTGTCCAGCCACAAGTGTTCAGAGACCAGCTGCAGTTCAAACGTTGGTTACGGGTTTAGAGAGTTCTGAATGGGCTGCACCTGGTTTAGAGAGTTCTGAATGAGCTGCACCTGGTTTACAGAGTTCTGAATGAGCTGCACCTGGTTTTCCGCCTCCTCACGCCAGTGGGTTGGCGGTGAGCCTTCACTTGTCGTGTCCTGTCCGTGCACTGGGGGTTTACCTTAGTCGGACGCAGGATCTCAGGGCTTCCGATCAACTGTTTGTTTGTTATGGTGGCCCTCGCGCGGGTAAGGCGCTGTCCAAGCAGCGCCTGTCACATTGGTTGTGCGAGGGCATTGCCCTTTGCTACACGTTGGCTGGACAGGTTCCCCCCGGGGGCGTCAGGGCACACTCTGCTCGTGGTGTGGCGGCCTCTGCTGCCCTGTTGGGGGGGCCTCGGTGGAGGATATCTGTGCTGCGGCCTCCTGGTCCTCCTGGAGTCCTTTTGTTAGGTTTTACCTCATGGACATGACTGGAGGTTCTGTCTCCCAGGCGGTCCTGAGGTCCGGGACCTCTCCTGCAGCCCGCCATCAGGTGGGCTAGCAGGGTTTGTGGGTGTGGACCGCGGGGTGCTGTGTCACACGTGGTCCCGCTTGTGCGTTCAGGGGTACCCGTTTTCCCCCTTTTTCGCACTTTGGTGGAGTTGACTGCCTCCCCCCCTTGGTTAGGACGGGCGGGTGGATGGGACTCCCCTCCTCCCTGGCTGGGGCTTACGGGCCCTCAGGGTAGGGCTGGGCGATAAAACGATAACGATAACTATCGCGATAAATTATTTCCTCTAAATAAACATGAAACGTGGTCGCAAAGTTTCGATATATCGATTTTCCAAGCTTGGATATGAGCACACGCACTAACAACCAATCAGTGAAGGAGATGGCCGACAGCGGAAGGAGACCCGGAATCTAGGACTCCAGTAGTCAACAGGCTGGCTAGGGTAATTAGCTTGCACGGCGCTATTTTACAGTTTACCTGCCGAGTTGGTGTGTTTTGAATTCTGAGAGTAACTGTTATAGTAGTGTGGGGTATACGGTGGACGTCGTTGCAATGTATTGGGGCGGAACAGAGTATTTTATGGTCATATTTAGTACATTGTCATGAGATACTCCGCTTGCTCTGGACTGGCTAACTGCTAACGTGCGCGGACTGATGACGACATCAACTCGACTCTCGAGACATTTGCAGCAGCAAAACAAGTCTATTAATAGCCCGTCCATCGGCGCCGGGCATAAAAAGTTCATTAAACTTGACGGACATTATATCGACGATAATTATCGATATCGAGTTATATGAAAATAATTTTATAATTTTATCGCGATAACGTTTTTGGCCATATCGCCCAGCCCTACCTCAGGGGGTGCATTTGTTGAGCCGCGTGTCTGCTCTGCCCCTTATCTCAGAAGGCAGAGCGAGACGCGAGGCCAGTTTAAATGTAACGTAAGGTTATTCTATAACCCTAGTTACATGATACTGGCTGAGCGTCTCGCTCTTAGCGCCCTGAGGTCCCTTGGGGGTGTTTTCCGCTTATGGAAATCGAACTGGGAAGGGTGAGGCGTGACCACTTCCGGCGTCGTATAGGGACCCATGGGGGTGGCGCGGTCACGTGCAAGTGGGTGCATTTGTTTTTGTTTCGTGTGCACGCTAGGTGCGAGGAGATAAGAGGTTATCTCAGTAGCAGAGCGAGGCGCTCAGCCAGTATCATGTAACTAGGGTTATAGAATAACCATACGTTATTTAGAGCGTTATGTCACCGGAGGTCACCTGGTCGACCTTCAGGATGTCAGCTGAGGTCACCTGGTCGACCTTCAGGATGTCAGCTGAGGTCACCTGGTCGACCTTCAGGATGTCAGCTGAGGTCACCTGGTCGACCTTCAGGATGTCAGCTGAGGTCACCTGGTCGACCTTCAGGATGTCAGCTGAGGTCACCTGGTCGACCTTCAGGATGTCCGCTGAGGTCACCTGGTCGACCTTCAGGATGTCAGCTGAGGTCACCTGGTCGACCTTCAGGATGTCAGCTGAGGTCACCTGGTCGACCTTCAGGATGTCAGCTGATTGGCGTTGGACCTCTCCAGTGAGCTTCCTCACTGAGAATAGTGTTGGATGAACCCAGCTCTCTCCTGGGGACAGTTCATCTATTCGCTTCTGAAAATATACACCGTACTCTTACTACATAGTGCACCTTTTTAACATTTGTGTGTGTAGTGTTGTTTGGAGAGCTGACCCACATGTTGTGTGTGTAGTGTTGTTTGGAGAGCTGACCCACATGTTGTGTGTGTAGTGTTGTTTGGAGAGCTGACCCACATGTTGTGTGTGTAGTGTTGTTTGGAGAGCTGACCCACATGTTGTGTGTGTAGTGTTTGGAGAGCTGACCCACATGTTGTGTGTGTAGTGTTGTTTGGAGAGCTGACCCACATGTTGTGTGTGTAGTGTTGTTTGGAGAGCTGACCCACATGTTGTGTGTGTAGTGTTTGGAGAGCTGACCCACATGTTGTGTGTGTAGTGTTGTTTGGAGAGCTGACCCACATGTTGTGTGTGTAGTGTTGTTTGGAGAGCTGACCCGCATCCTGAACCACATCATGGCCGTCACCACCCACGCCCTGGACATCGGAGCCATGACCCCCTTCTTCTGGCTGTTTGAGGAGCGAGAGAAGGTCAGGCCCCCTTCTTTAGAGCAACATCTCGCTCACTGTGTGGAATGCAAGTATCGTATAATTTCCAAATGAAAGATTAATTGATTTACCAATATATAATTCCCTGATGTTGGAGTGGACAATCTTTTGAATGGCTCCCATAAGTAACTCTGTGCGTCTTTAACTCTCCTCCTCTTTCCCAGATGTTTGAGTTGTAACTCCTCCTCTTTCCCAGATGTTTGAGTTGTAACTCCTCCTCTTCCCCAGATGTTTGAGTTGTAACTCCTCCTCTTCCCCAGATGTTTGAGTTGTAACTCCTCCTCTTCCCCAGATGTTTGAGTTGTAACTCCTCCTCTTTCCCAGATGTTTGAGTTGTAACTCTCTTCCCCAGATGTTTGAGTTCTATGAGCGCGTGTCCGGGGCGAGGATGCACGCTGCGTACGTCCGACCAGGAGGAGTGCACCAGGTGAGGAAAACTGGGGGAAAGAAATGATGGTTGCCGTTATTCCTCTGTCCTTATCTTCTTTTTTAAACTATAGAACAGCCTTTTCAGAGTTTCTTGTGTTAGACCTTTAGACTTCTCAGGTAAATTGCTCGTTAAATCACTGTTGGTTAGATTATGTTGAAAGTGAGCCCTGTATATACACTCTTAAACTTAAAAGGTTTTGATGGTGAACATGATGGTGGTACTGTAGTGGTGATGATGATGATGAAGGTGTTGTGACTTTATCCCAGGACATGCCGCTGGGCCTAATGGACGATATCTATGAGTGGTGCAAGAACTTCTCCATCAGGATCGATGAAGTGGAAGAGGTGCGTGTGACGCTGTGACCATCTCTAACCTGACTCCCATAGACCTCTCTAACCTGACTCCCATAGACCTCTCTAACCTGACTCTCATAGACCTCTCTAACCTGACTCCCATAGACCTCTCTAACCTGACTCCCATAGACCTCTCAGGAGTGACTCCCATAGACCTCTCTAACCTGACTCCCATAGACCTCTCAGGAGTGACTCCCATAGACTTCTCAGGAGTGACTCCCATAGACCTCTCTAACCTGACTCCCATAGACTTCTCAGGAGTGACTCCCATAGACCTCTCTAACCTGACGCCCATAGACCTCTCTAACCTGACTCCCATAGACCTCTCTAACCTGACTCCCATAGACCTCTCTAACCTGACTCCCATAGACCTCTCTAACCTGACTCCCATAGACCTCTCTAACCTGACTCCCATAGACCTCTCAGGAGTGACTCCCATAGACCTCTCTAACCTGACTCCCATAGACCTCTCAGGAGTGACTCCCATAGACCTCTCTAACCTGACTCCCATAGACCTCTCAGGAGTGACTCCCATAGACCTCTCTAACCTGACTCCCATAGACTTCTCAGGAGTGACTCCCATAGACCTCTCAGGAGTGACTCCCATAGACCTCTCTAACCTGACTCCCATAGACCTCTCTAACCTGACTCCCATAGACCTCTCAGGAGTGACTCCCATAGACCTCTCTAACCTGACTCACATAGACCTCTCTAACCTGACTCCCATAGACCTCTCTAACCTGACTCCCATAGACCTCTCTAACCTGACTCCCATAGACTTCTCTAACCTGACTCCCATAGACCTCTCAGGAGTGACTCCCATAGACCTCTCTAACCTGACTCCCATAGACCTCTCTAACCTGACTCCCATAGACCTCTCTAACCTGACTCCCATAGACCTCTCAGGAGTGACTCCCATAGACCTCTCTAACCTGACTCCCATAGACCTCTCTAACCTGACTCTCATAGACCTCTCTAACCTGACTCTCATAGACCTCTCTAACCTGACTCCCATAGACCTCTCTAACCTGACTCCCATAGACCTCTCTAACCTGACTCCCATAGACCTCTCTAACCTGACTCCCATAGACCTCTCTAACCTGACTCCCATAGACCTCTCTAACCTGACTCCCATAGACCTCTCTAACCTGACTCCCATAGACTTCTCAAGAGTGACTCCCATAGACCTCTCTAACCTGACTCCCATAGACCTCTCAGGAGTGACTCCCATAGACTTCTCAGGAGTGACTCCCATAGACCTCTCTAACCTGACTCCCATAGACTTCTCAGGAGTGACTCCCATAGACCTCTCTAACCTGACTCCCATAGACTTCTCAGGAGTGACTCCCATAGACTTCTCAGGAGTGACTCCCATAGACCTCTCTAACCTGACTCTCATAGACTTCTCAGGAGTGACTCCCATAGACCAATCTAACCTGACTCCCATAGACCTCTCTAACCTGACTCCCATAGACCTCTCTAACCTGACTCCCATAGACTTCTCAGGAGTGACTCCCATAGACCTCTCTAACCTGACTCCCATAGACCTCTCTAACCTGACTCCCATAGACCTCTCTAACCTGACTCCCATAGACTTCTCAGGAGTGACTCCCATAGACCTCTCTAACCTGACTCCCATAAACCTCTCTAACCTGACTCCCATAGACTTCTCAGGAGTGACTCCCATAGACCTCTCTAACCTGACTCCCATAGACTTCTCAGGAGTGACTCCCATAGACTTCTCAGGAGTGACTCCCATAGACCTCTCTAACCTGACTCCCATAGACCTCTCTAACCTGACTCCCATAGACTTCTCAGGAGTGACTCCCATAGACCTCTCTAACCTGACTCCCATAGACTTCTCAGGAGTGACTCCCATAGACCTCTCTAACCTGACTCCCATAGACCTCTCAGGAGTGACTCCCATAGACCTCTCTAACCTGACTCCCATAGACCTCTCTAACCTGACTCCCATAGACCTCTCTAACCTGACTCCCATAGACCTCTCTAACCTGACTCCCATAGACCTCTCTAACCTGACTCCCATAGACCTCTCAGGAGTGACTCCCATAGGCCTCTCTAACCTGACTCCCATAGACCTCTCTAACCTGACTCCCATAGACCTCTCTAACCTGACTCCCATAGACCTCTCTAACCTGACTCCCATAGACCTCTCAGGAGTGACTCCCATAGACCTCTCTAACCTGACTCCCATAGACCTCTCAGGAGTGACTCCCATAGACCTCTCAGGAGTGACTCCCATAGACCTCTCAGGAGTGACTCCCATAGACTTCTCAGGAGTGACTCCCATAGACTTCTCAGGAGTGACTCCCATAGACTTCTCAGGAGTGACTCCCATAGGCCTCTCAGGAGTGACTCCCATAGACCTCTCAGGAGTGACTCCCATAGACTTCTCAGGACTGACTCCCATAGACCTCTCTAACCTGACTCCCATAGACCTCTCTAACCTGACTCCCATAGACCTCTCTAACCTGACTCCCATAGACCTCTCTAACCTGACTCCCATAGACCTCTCTAACCTGACTCCCATAGACCTCTCAGGAGTGACTCCCATAGGCCTCTCAGGAGTGACTCCCATAGACTTCTCAGGAGTGACTCCCATAGACCTCTCTAACCTGACTCCCATAGACCTCTCTAACCTGACTCCCATAGACCTCTCTAACCTGACTCCCATAGACCTCTCAGGAGTGACTCCCATAGGCCTCTCAGGAGTGACTCCCATAGACTTCTCAGGAGTGACTCCCATAGACCTCTCAGGAGTGACTCCCATAGACCTCTCAGGAGTGACTCCCATAGACCTCTCAGGAGTGATGTGTTTTCCAGCTGCTCCTGGGTCTCCACTCTTTGCTACAGTCTAGGAGAGTGAATGAACTATTAATAAATGGCTCCTAGCGTCCTCTGTGGTTCTTGCAGATGTGGTCCAGTGAACAAAGCCTTCTAATGTACATCTCTTTCTCTCTCTGATAAGAGGCAGTTTAAAAAAAAGGACAAATCGCTAAACCAAAACTAGCTTAGCATTGCAAACCGTGTCAAGGACAATATTAACACCGAGTGCCAGCAGGGGGCGCACGATTTATCTCTTGAATGCCAGCCTTTTGGGACTGATTTTCCGATATTTCATGATTTTCGCGGAGCTATTTCTATATTCTATATTATGGCTATGTGTCTAATACGCCCGTCGCTTATCAATGACTTGCTTGCAGTCAACATGTACGAAACGGATTGTTTTTTCATCAGTACATTTCCGTTTTTATACCGTTTTGAAAAACGGAAGTTTTTGAAAATGTCTAGGAAAAAAAAAAGATTCTGGAGGAATCGCCCTTTAGTGGAATACACACAACACGTTCCGGCTGATTTATGAATCGTTTTCAAATAAACGCTAGATTATCGATATGTACTTATGCACGCTAGAGAAGCGGGCTGAAGAATCAATTATCTATGACCTGGTCAGCGCTAACGTCATATACACACACAGTACACACATAGGGGACACATTGTGAAATATGTGAAAAAAACATCTGATTACCCCAAGACTGGTAAAAATAGATTCCTTACCTCACATCAGATGTTCGGCAAAAAGATTATTCCAATTCCTGATCGCCATTCCAAATATCGATCGCGTTTATTGATCCAACGTTATGTACTCTAAACTAGTGTTGTCAAAAATACCGAAGTATCGATACATATCGATACTGAATATTTAAAAAGGCTTCGATACTCATTTCCCGAAGTACCGATACTTTCTGCAGTATCGGTACCACCAGCTGGCGAGTGTTCTACCGCAAGTTGTTGACGCGCTGTTCAGAGCGCTCAGCGTGCTTGCCCCCCCGGCTCCTCCGAGTCCAGCCCTCCCCCTCACAGAGTCACAGAGAGCCGTCTTCTTCAGTTAGTAAACAAACATTTTAGCTGAAGATGGTAAATGCAGAGCCTCCGCAACTTGTGCTTGTGGATAAAGAAAGCAGCAGAAGTGCTGTTTGGAGGTACTTCGGGTTTCAAGTAAACAACGAAGGACAAGCTACAAATGCCCCAATGCTATTTGCAAGCGGTTATAGCAGTGCCAGCGCCGATCTCCATAAAGAAATGAAAGAGGTTCGTGACAGCTGCTCTTTCAACGTCACTGTGACTGAAGCATTAAACCATTAACTCTAGTTTAATACATGATACATTGTCTACTGATGGCGCATAATATCAACAGCTGCTTCGTTGTAACGTTACAGCTACCAGCTAAAGTTAGCCCCCTTAGCTTAGCTGGCCACAGTTATAAATACTGCATGATGGAAACGGAGTAACGTTAACGTGTAAACGTTATGTCGAGGTCATACAATACTACAGTCGACATAAGGTTAACGTTACCCCGTTTCCACCAAGTGTTTAAATAGCAGCAATCTTGTTGAAAATGTAACATTACTAAAATGCTCCGAGCATAGCCTCTCTGTCTCTCTCTGTCTCTCTCCATCTACTGCTACCTCTCTCTCTCTCGCTCTCTCTCTCTCTACCGCTACCTCTCTCTCTCTCTCGCTCTCTCTCTCTCTCTCTCTCTCTATCTACCGCTACCTCTCTCTCGCTCTCTCTCTCTCTCTATCTACCGCTACCTCTCTCTCTCTCTCTCTCTATCTACCGATACCTCTCTCTCTCTCTCGCTTGCTCTCGTTATCTTTAAATAAAAACTGTTACTAACTGTTCAGTTTGTGAGGTACATGCAACACAGATTACAGTGTTTACATCTGTCTGCTTGAGAAAATACCATGTTCTGCATTTGCAATAAAAATGATTGAAGTGAGATGAACAGTTATTTTTAAATGTGTGATCTAAAGATAAACAAAGGGTTTTAAAAGTGTTATATTTATCTTCTCTTATAGTACCAGACTCGAAGCTGAGGAGAATCAACCAGCAACAAAAGCAAAATTTGTTAAAAAAAAAAAAAAAAAAAAAAAATATATATATATATATATATTTTTTTTTTTTTTTTTTGGTATCGAAATGGTATCGAAGTATCGATACTTTTCAAGGTATCGTATCGAAGTCGAAATTCCAGTATCGTGACAACACTACTCTAAACACATATTTCACGCTGCTCTGAGGGTCCCCAATGAATGCAGTAGTCTCGGGCTACATTGCCTGAGAAGTAAAATGTGGAATCCGTTCTTTTTTTTCATGCATTTCCATTGAGTCCAATCCAATGGGTGCAATACCATCCGGGAGACGATAGGGGGCGGTATTTGCCCTTTTCGAGGTCAGAGCCAGTCCCAATGATAACGTGAGGCTGGATTGATGAAAAATGAATGGATATCGCTAATAAAAGCAATAACGATTAAATAACGAGATTTCTCGTCGTTGGCACTCAATGTGTTAAAGGAAAGGAAAATACCATACATTTTTGCCAGAGGTCGGAAAGAAATGCAGCGGAGCCTGAATGTCTTGAGAGCTGTTGATATGAAAGATGAGGTTAATGTGAAACATGAGGTTGATATGAAAGATGAGGTTAATGTGAAAGATGAGGTTGATATGAAAGATGAGGTTGATATGAAAGATGAGGTTGATATGAAAGATGAGGTTGATATCAGGGTTCGAAATTAACGGGGGCTCGGGGGAAAATGCCCTTGAAAATGGACAAAATGCCCTCGAAAATCAGTTAAGGGGGGCAGAAAATGCCCCAGACAGTTTACTAATTATATATATGATCTACAGTGCGAGCATTTCCCTTGTATTTGCCCCTAATAATATGTGTGTGCGCGACCCGGAAAAATCATTTACTCGAGACGAGTGACGATTACAAAACAGCTCCGCTGTCCCACATTACACAAGGCTCATAAACGTCCAATCACAGTAGCGCCCGAAAACAAAGTCACGGTACCGGCTTAGGCAAGTTATACATTCAGAATCAGACAACGCAAAAAAATCAGCCAGCCATGAAGCCCATTCATTTTTATTTTGAGCAAAAGAGAGACGAGGAGAAAGAGGAATCCGGCTGACATGGTTTTTTGAAGTGATATTCGCACGTGTTTTTGCGGGTCCAGTCCCCACGGTATGTTGACAGAATTCGCAAAACACCTTATCGACTGAAGCATAAAAGTCATTAGGATACTGCTCTGCTCTGAATTTAGGGCTTAGTGGGGAATTTCTTCCGACGTTAACGTTAACGACGCACCGAAGCAGCTAGACGCTTGGACATTTCTCCGTGTTGTGTGCAGGGTTCGTACGGGTGCTGGAAATCCTTGAAAATGCTTGTATTTCAATGTGCTGTTTTCAAGGTTTTAAATGTGCTTGAATTGTGTATAAAGTGCTGGAAAGTTATTGAAATTGTAATTGCATTTTATACTTTAATAATAAATCGCTATCTGACTGAATAGTTTGGTTTTTAGACAAAGAAATAAAATAAGTCGGAGCGACTCGCAAGCCTATTTTGCGTTCGCCTTTCATGCAAAATGAAATGTGGCTCGGCCCCACCCCGTAGTGTTTTTACCTGTGCCATGAGAACAGCGCGCGCGTGTGTGGCCAAAATGCCGGGAGGCTGCCGTTTTAATGAGCTCTGGCTCGGAGATATCAAATATAATTCAGAGGAGAACATCCTCGAGTAGCCGTGTGCAAAATATGCAGAAAGGACTTGAAGATTTTTACCATGGGGATTGGGGGAGTCTGCACGTTCGAGCCACGTTGAAAGGTGAGCCACTGAGCCATGGGTGTTATTAACGTGTCTCGGCCTGGCTCGCCAGGTAACTAAGTTCGAGACTACAAGTGCTCCACAGTCCACACCTGTCTCCGTAAATGTTTGTTATAAAAATACCACTTCAATAATCGAAATAGTCAAGTAACAGGCAAAATACACTAATGGAATTACAAACTCGTGTTTACCGGACTCTGTTTTTCACCGCAGTGTTGTAGCATGTAACGTTAGGCAAATCAACGTTAGCTAATTTCCTTTCATGTATTTCAAAACACGAAAACTTGTTGTGTATTGAAATGGTATTTTATTTTTATAACGGAACATTTACGGAGACTGGTGTGGAACTGGTGTGGAGCAGTTGTAGTCTGGAACGCAGTAACGTACTGTCTACCTGTATGTCGTGTATGTCATAAATGTTATGATTAATTGAAAATGGCGGACCCTGATGTAAACAAGACGAAAGTATTTCTCTGGTCTGCATCCCCTTAACAATTGTGTGTATTGAGCCATAGTGTATTGTACCCATTCTGCAATCTGTTAATAACGTTTTCAATCAAACGTGACGAGCCAGGCCAATTTTTGCATGTTTATTTATGGAATATGCAATCTAACAGCTAACGTGACCTTTACAGTTAATTACATGGATAATAATGTTAAGGTAGTTGGTTCATTCCAGGCCATCATTAGGCTCAGTCTAAAATTCATAGGCAGTAGCCTATAAATGAAAATGAAATATACATTTATAATATCATAATGATCCATTTAGATTAGATGTCAACATTAAACAATAAAGACTCTTAAAGTTAAGTGCAACCAGTGAGATTAAATTAATAAAACACTTTGTTTTATTTATAACATGCTGCTCCTTTTTATTTAGGGAAGAAGCATCAAATTCTGATGAAAGCACGTCTAAATCCAGGTCCTGCATTAGTGGATTATTTCCAGCAGACAAGCAATGCATCAAGCAGCACAGCTACATCCACATCAACAACCAGCAGTGTAGTGAGAGCCAGAGCAGCCAGTGGAGGAGCTTGCAGTGGAGTTGCCCCTCTACCATCCCCAGGCTCATCCAAGAACCAGTCAACCAGCAACACCACAGGCACCATTAAATCATTTGTTACCTCTAATCCAACACTTCAAGCTGAAATATGCTGGGCAACAAAAGCTGTAACCAGCCACTATTCCTACCATTCATGTAATGACATGGGGGCCATGTTTCAAACAATGTTTCCTGACAGTGAGATAGCAAAGCAATTTACTTGTGGGGAGAATAAAGTGGCATACCTCACCACATTTGGGATAGCTCCTCATTTCTCTTCCCTGAAAACTTTATTAACAGATTGCAGAATGGGTACAATACAGTACGGCTCAATACACACAATTATTAAGGGGATGCAGACCAGAGCAATACTTTCGTCTTGTTTACATCAGGGTCCCCCATGTTCAATTCATCATGACATTTATGACATACACGACATACTGCATAACACATCGGCTCAGCTATATATCAGTTATATATGATGCCAAGTCTACATAATTTTGGTTGTTTAGCACAATAACATCTGATTTAATGTGATGGAAGAAGTGAAATAATCATTTTGAGTAAATATTTAATTTACCACAGCCGCATAAGATGCTGGAAAATCTTGAAAATGCACCTTGAAAATGCTTGAAAAGTGCTTGCATTTTGCCTTGGAAAAGGTGTACAAACCATGTGTGTGTAACATGCAGCGGTCCCTGCCTGCCTCTCTCCTGGCAACAAACGTTCCACCCAAAAACGGAATTTCTATTTCATAATGAATTAAATAATTGTATAAAGAATTTTCAATGTTCTGTCATCTAATAATATATTCCATTACCTTTCCTATCTGTATCAAAGTCAAAATGTTGGTATCATAACAACACTACAACATACAAAAGCAGCTTGACAACCGATATCCTTTGCGTTTGATTGATTGAAAACTTTATTAACAGATTGCAG
Source organism: Notolepis coatsorum (assembly GCF_963971535.1). NCBI lineage: Eukaryota > Metazoa > Chordata > Actinopteri > Aulopiformes > Paralepididae > Notolepis > Notolepis coatsorum. Next base: position 114,457,475 of record NC_140168.1, read on the forward strand.
AATGGGTACAATACAGTACAGCTCAATACACACAATTGTTAAGGGGATGCAGACCAGAGAAAGACTTTTGTCTTGTTTACATCAGGGTCCCCCATTTTCAATTCATAGTGTGCACACGCACAGTATAATATGCATGTGATAAATAGTTAATAAACTCTGTTACTTGAACAATTTTCACTGTGCTCCTAAATTTCTTTGTGTGCTCCTACATTTTTATTTAGATTTTATTTATTAACATTTTATTTAGGAGCACATGTGCTCCTTGGGAAAAAGGTTAGCGTAGAGCCCTATATATGGAGACATTAACATTACATTATCAAACATAGGGACGAAGACTGTAAAAAAAAGTGTCAACAATGTTTTATAATCCTTATGTTAATTTTCATCATAAAAATTCAGTGCCCCCGAAATACAAAAAAAAGCCCCCGAAAATCAATTAAGGGGGGCAAAAAAAGCCATTGAAAAAAAATGTTAATTTCTAACCCTGGTTGATATGAAAGATGAGGTTGATATGAAAGATGAGGTTGATATGAAAGATGAGGTTAATATGAAAGATGAGGTTAATGTGAAAGATGAGGTTGATATGAAAGATGAGGTTGATATGAAAGATGAGGTTGATATGAAAGATGAGGTTGATATGAAAGATGAGGTTAATGTGAAAGATGAGGTTAATGTGAAAGACGAGGTTAATGTGAAAGATGAGGTTAATATGAAACATGAGATTAACACTATGGGTGCCGGCCAGAAATCCGGAAAATGACTGTGGATTGCCAGCGCTATTTGTCTATGGAGAAATTCCCCTTTTTTGCAGGGCTATAACTTTTTAAATTCTATTGCTACATTGCCATTATTAGGGCCCATTCAAAGTCCTATATGTATTGTTCATTGTGTAGCAACGTTAAACTTTTTCATTCACATATTCATAGTAAAGTATGGTCTAATGTATAAGTATGTTTTCATGTCTTTCTGCAGCTTTCTCCAGAACGTGATATATAGCCCCAAATGCATTATATTGATGATGAAATACAGTTTGATGGCAATCGGGGCGATATAAAAAATTTCAATTGGACGTACTTCTAGAATGATCTACGTATGATCTGATGATGGGCGGGGGATCGTTTATAATTCCGTGGGCAGCGTTATATCATTCATCTAGTGTGGGTGATATGTTCATCATAACAGTTTATATGGAATACGATCAAAAATAACGCTGAATCTTACCGTATCCTCCTCGCGCCGTTGGGCGATGAGCGTGGAACAGTCATTTACCTATTATGGTATGTAGAAATATCGGGTCCATTTCCAGCTTGTATAATAGTATAATGTCCAAATCATGTTGTTTATCGAGTTATTGGCAATCGATCGCTATGTATTGTGTCGAGATCGAGTCTCGGTAGCCAAACAGAGTGCCCGGAAGTAATTTGGCCGACCAGCACAACCTCCATAGCACTTCCTGTTTGGCGATTGCGCCGATCGGCCACCAGATGGCGCTCCTGAACCGCCAGAGAGCTCAGTGGGTCCTCCTGGTGGATCTCAGGCCAGCGGAGGGGAAATATGAATCCGATCGCAGATTTTTGAAATATTGATATAAGGACGCTTTAAAGCGTCCTCCGGCAACTTGAGCATGGCCGGGAATGACGTGTTAAAGCGTTTTCCGGCAGTCAAAGTGTTAATATGAAAGATGAGGTTAATATGAAACATGAGGTTGATGTGAAACATGAGGTTGATACTTTTGTCATCCATTGGTTTTCCTCCATGGCCAGATGTTGACCAACAATCGAATCTGGAAGAACCGCACTGTGGACATCGGTGTCGTGGAGGCTGAGGACGCCCTGAACCAAGGCTTCAGGTAATGGACTGTAGACACTGAACCAAGGCTTCAGGTAATGGACTGTAGACACTGAACCAAGGCTTCAGGTAATCGACTGTAGAGACACTGAACCAAGGCTTCAGGTAATGGACTGTAGACACTGAACCAAGGCTTCGGGTAATGGACTGTAGAGACACTGAACCAAGGCTTCAGGTAATGGACTGTAGACACTGAACCAAGGCTTCAGGTAATGGACTGTAGAGACACTGAACCAAGGCTTCAGGTAATGGACTGTAGACACTGAACCAAGGCTTCAGGTAATGGACTGTAGAGACTCTGAACCAAGGCTTCAGGTAATGGACTGTAGACACTGAACCAAGGCTTCAGGTAATGGACTGTAGAGACTGAACCAAGGCTTCAGGTAATGGACTGTAGACACTGAACCAAGGCTTCAGGTAATGGACTGTAGACACTGAACCAAGGCTTCAGGTAATGGACTGTAGCACTGAACCAAGGCTTCAGGTAATGGACTGTAGAGACTCTGAACCAAGGCTTCAGGTAATGGACTGTAGACACTGAACCAAGGCTTCAGGTAATGGACTGTAGACACTGAACCAAGGCTTCAGGTAATGGACTGTAGACACTGAACCAAGGCTTCAGGTAATGGACTGTAGACACTGAACCAAGGCTTCAGGTAATGGACTGTAGACTCTGAACCAAGGCTTCAGGTAATGGACTGTAGACACTGAACCAAGGCTTCAGGTAATGGACTGTAGAGACTGAACCAAGGCTTCAGGTAATGGACTGTAGAGACACTGAACCAAGGCTTCAGGTAATGGACTGTAGAGACACTGAACCAAGGCTTCAGGTAATGGACTGTAGACACTGAACCAAGGCTTCAGGTAATGGACTGTAGACACTGAACCAAGGCTTCAGGTAATGGACTGTAGAGACTCTGAACCAAGGCTTCAGGTAATGGACTGTAGACACTGAACCAAGGCTTCAGGTAATGGACTGTAGACACTGAACCAAGGCTTCAGGTAATGGACTGTAGACACTGAACCAAGGCTTCAGGTAATGGACTGTAGACGCTGAACCAAGGCTTCAGGTAATGGACTGTAGACACTGAACCAAGGCTTCAGGTAATGGACTGTAGAGACACTGAACCAAGGCTTCAGGTAATGGACTGTAGACACTGAACCAAGGCTTCAGGTAATGGACTGTAGAGACACTGAACCAAGGCTTCAGGTAATGGACTGCACTGACTAAAACACCACTAACATCTGACTAAAACACCACTAACATCTGACTAAAACACCACTAACATCTGACTAAAACACCACTAACATCTGACTAAAACACCACTAACATCTGACTAAAACACCACTAACATCTGACTAAAACACCACTAACATCTGACTAAAACACCACTAACATCGGACTAAAATACCATGCTAACATCTGACTAAAACACCACTAACATCTGACTAAAACACCACTAACATCTGACTAAAACACCACTAACATCTGACTAAAACACCACTAACATCTGACTAAAACACCACTAACATCTGACTAAAACACCACTAACATCGGACTAAAACACCACTAACATCTGACTAAAACACCATGCTAACATCTGACTAAAACACCATGCAACATCTGACTAAAACACCATGCTAACATCTGACTAAAACACCACTAACATCTGACTAAAACACCACTAACATCGGACTAAAACACCATGCTAACATCTGACTAAAACACCATGCTAACATCTGACTAAAACACCATGCTACCATCTGACTAAAACACCATGCTACCATCTGACTAAAACACCACTAACATCTGACTAAAACACCACTAACATCTGACTAAAACACCACTAACATCTGACTAAAACACCATGCTAACATCTGACTAAAACACCATGCTAACATCTGACTAAAACACCACTAACATCTGACTAAAACACCACTAACATCTGACTAAAACACCACTAACATCTGACTAAAACACCACTAACATCTGACTAAAACACCACTAACATCTGACTAAAATACCACTACCATCTGACTAAAACACCACTAACATCTGACTAAAACACCACTAACATCTGACTAAAACACCATGCTAGCATCTGACTAAAACACCATGCTAACATCTGACTAAAACACCACTAACATCTGACTAAAACACCACTAACATCTGACTAAAACACCACTAACATCTGACTAAAACACCACTAACATCTGACTAAAACACCATGTTAACATCTGACTAAAACACCACTAACATCTGACTAAAACACCACTAACATCGGACTAAAATACCACTAACATCTGACTAAAACACCATGCTAACATCTGACTAAAACACCACTAACATCTGACTAAAACACCACTAACATCTGACTAAAACACCACTAACATCTGACTAAAACACCACTAACATCTGACTAAAACACCACTAACATCTGACTAAAACACCACTAACATCTGACTAAAACACCACTAACATCTGACTAAAACACCACTAACATCTGACTAAAACACCACTAACATCGGACTAAAACACCATGCTAACATCTGACTAAAACACCACTAACATCTGACTAAAACACCACTAACATCTGACTAAAACACCATGCTAACATCTGACTAAAACACCATGCTAACATCTGACTAAAACACCACTAACATCTGACTAAAACACCACTAACATCTGACTAAAACACCACTAACATCGGACTAAAACACCATGCTAACATCTGACTAAAACACCATGCTAACATCTGACTAAAACACTACTAACATCTGACTAAAACACCATGCTACCATCTGACTAAAACACCACTAACATCTGACTAAAACACCACTAACATCTGACTAAAACACCACTAACATCTGACTAAAACACCATGCTAACATCTGACTAAAACACCATGCTAACATCTGACTAAAACACCATGCTAACATCTGACTAAAACACCATGCTAACATCTGACTAAAACACCACTAACATCTGACTAAAACACCACTAACATCTGACTAAAACACCACTAACATCTGACTAAAATACCACTACCATCTGACTAAAACACCACTAACATCTGACTAAAACACCACTAACATCTGACTAAAACACCATGCTAGCATCTGACTAAAACACCACTAACATCTGACTAAAACACCACTAACATCTGACTAAAACACCACTAACATCTGACTAAAACACCACTAACATCTGACTAAAACACCACTAACATCTGACTAAAACACCACTAACATCTGACTAAAACACCACTAACATCTGACTAAAACACCACTAACATCTGACTAAAACACCACTAACATCTGACTAAAACACCACTAACATCTGACTAAAACACCACTAACATCTGACTAAAACACCATGCTAACATCTGACTAAAACACCATGCTAACATCTGACTAAAACACCACTAACATCTGACTAAAACACCACTAACATCTGACTAAAACACCACTAACATCGGACTAAAATACCACTAACATCTGACTAAAACACCATGTTAACATCTGACTAAAACACCACTAACATCTGACTAAAATACCATGCTACCATCTGACTAAAATACCATGCTACCATCTGACTAAAATACCATCTGAGATGAAATACAAAATGTTCTTGCCACCCGTCTCTCTGTGATGCATCATTCTTCTGTCTCTCTGTCTCATTATTTTGTCTCATCATCCTTCTTGCTGTCTGTCTCTCCCTCATCATTATTGTGTCTCTCCGTCTCTGTCAGTGGGGTGATGCTCAGAGGTTCAGGTATCAAGTGGGATCTGCGGAAGTCTCAGCCCTACGACAAGTACGATGAGGTGGAGTTCGACGTCCCCATCGGCATCAGAGGAGACTGCTACGACCGGTACGAAGAGCTGTCTCAGTGGTCATGGAATGTTTAAATGTGTATTCTAGCCTGGGAAAGTCAGGGATATTGAATAGACTTGATGGTGAAGTATTCAAAGGGATCTACTGTAATGTATTTTACAAATAGTTTTGCATATTTGTACTGTATTAAATAGTTTAGCCAACATGCCAGAACCATGGACGCGTCACAGTGTACGGGTATGTTTGATTTAGTGACCAAGGCAGGCTAAAGCTCACCCATGGACGCGTCACAGCGTACGGGTATGTTTGATTTAGTGACCAAGGCAGGCTAAAGCTCACCCATGGACGCGTCACAGCGTACGGGTATGTTTGATTTAGTGACCAAGGCAGGCTAAAGCTCACCCATGGACGCGTCACAGCGTACGGGTATGTTTGATTTAGTGACCAAGGCAGGCTAAAGCTCACCCATGGACGCGTCACAGCGTACGGGTATGTTTGATTTAGTGACCAAGGCAGGCTAAAGCTCACCCATGGACGCGTCACAGCGTACGGGTATGTTTGATTTAGTGACCAAGGCAGGCGAAACCTAACTTACATCTTTTTAAAGAAACAATTTACATTGGAAATGAACTACCCTACCTACATGACCCAAAGTAGTTCACTACTGCCACATGTAATTGAACTACATTATGGCAGAGATGGTCTATATAATGAGACGGAACTGTTCGTTTTGAATGGAATAATCCACAAGACTAAAGATGACTACTTGCTACAAAGTAAATATATTCTGAGAAAATAATTCAATGTGATGTTATTTTATGTTGAGTAAAATGTACCAGTGACTTCAAATATGAACGAAAAACAATGATGTGTATGACAGATTCCCCATGCAAGAAGACGGGGGTTAGTTTTTGCTAGTTTCCGTGATCAAGATGGCGGCAGAATGACCCGACTTCTCTTTAGACAGACTGTGATGTTAACCCTCTCCCCTGTGCTGATGGTAACCCTCTGCCCTGTGCTCAGGTACCTGTGCTGATTGTAACCCTTTTCCCTGTGCTCGGGTACCTGTGCTGATGTTAACCCTCTGCCCTGTGATCAGGTACCTGTGCCGGGTGGAGGAGATGAGGCAGAGCCTGAGGATCATCCTGCAGGCCCTCAACAAGATGCCGGAGGGAGAGATCAAGGTGGACGACGCCAAGGTGGCTCCTCCCAAGAGGTCTGAGATGAAGGTGAGAGCGTGGCTCCTCCCAGGAGGTCTGAGATGAAGGTGAGAGCGTGGCTCCTCCCAGGAGGTCTGAGATGAAGGTGAGAGCGTGGCTCCTCCCAGGAGGTCTGAGATGAAGGTGAGAGCGTGGCTCCTCCCAGGAGGTCTGAGATGAAGGTGAGAGCGTGGCTCCTCCCAGGAGGTCTGAGATGAAGGTGAGAGCGTGGCTCCTCCCAGGAGGTCTGAGATGAAGGTGAGAGCGGCCTCTAAACACACAAACCCTTACGCTCAAGAGATGAAGGTGAGAGCGGCCTCTACACCCCAACACACACAAACCCTTACGCTCAAGAGATGAAGGTGAGAGCGGCCTCTACACCCCAACACACACAAACCCTTACGCTCAAGAGATGAAGGTGAGAGCGGCCTCTACACCCCAACACACACAAACCCTTACGCTCAAGAGATGAAGGTGAGAGCGGCCTCTACACCCCAACACACACAAACCCTTACGCTCAAGAGATGAAGGTGAGAGCGGCCTCTAAACACACAAACCCTTACGCTCAAGAGATGAAGGTGAGAGCGGCCTCTAAACACACAAACCCTTACGCTCAAGAGATGAAGGTGAGAGTGGCCTCTAAACACACAAACCCTTACGCTCAAGAGATGAAGGTGAGAGCGGCCTCTAAACACACAAACCCTTACGCTCAAGAGATGAAGGTGAGAGCGGCCTCTAAACACACAAACCCTTACGCTCAAGAGATGAAGGTGAGAGCGGCCTCTAAACACACAAACCCTTACGCTCAAGAGATGAAGGTGAGAGCGGCCTCTAAACACACAAACCCTTACGCTCAAGAGATGAAGGTGAGAGCGGCCTCTAAACACACAAACCCTTACAGTAGTTGTTCCCTACAGTGTTCCCTCTGGTTTCAGGTGTGCATATAGTTAATCTAATGTTAATCTAATCTAATGCAAGCCCTCAGTTCAGCTACTTCATATTGTGCTTCTCTGCATCTGCTCCAGATGTCCATGGAATCGCTGATCCACCACTTCAAGCTGTACACAGAGGGCTACCAGGTGCCCCCCGGGGCCACTTACACCGCCGTGGAGGCCCCCAAGGTGAGAACCCCCCCTAAACCCACCAGGGGCCCCCAAGGTGAGAACCCACCCTAAACCAACCAGGGGCCCCCAAGGTGAGACCCCACCCTAAACCCACCAGGTGCCCCCAAGGTGAGAATCCCCCCTAAACCCACCAGGGGCCCCCCATCATTAACTAACACTTCCTACACAGGTGCCACATCATTAACTAACACTTCAGGTGCCACACATCATTAACTAACACTTCCTACACAGGTGCCACACATCATTAACTAACACTTCAGGTGCCACACATCATTAACTAACACTTCAGGTGCCACACATCATTAACTAACACTTCAGCTGCCACACATCATTAACTAACACTTCAGGTGCCACACATCATTAACTAACACTTCCTACACAGGTGCTACACATCATTAACTAACACTTCAGGTGCCACACATCATTAACTAACACTTCCTACACAGGTGCTACACATCATTAACTAACACTTCAGGTGCCACACATCATTAACTAACACTTCCTACACAGGTGCCACACATCATTAACTAACACTTCAGGTGCCACACATCATTAACTAACACTTCCTACACAGGTGCCACACATCATTAACTAACACTTCAGGTGCCACACATCATTAACTAACACTTCCTACACAGGTGCCACACATCATTAACTAACACTTCAGGTGCCACACATCATTAACTAACGCTTCCTACACAGGTGCCACACATCATTAACTAACACTTCAGGTGCCACACATCATTAACTAACACTTCAGGTGCTACACATCATTAACTAACACTTCAGGTGCCACACATCATTAACTAACACTTCAGGTGCCACACATCATTAACTAACACTTCCTACACAGGTGCCACACATCATTAACTAACACTTCAGGTGCCACACATCATTAACTAACACTTCCTACACAGGTGCTACACATCATTAACTAACACTTCAGGTGCTACACATCATTAACTAACACTTCAGGTGCCACACATCATTAACTAACACTTCAGGTGCCACACATCATTAACTAACACTTCAGGTGCTACACATCATTAACTAACACTTCCTACACAGGTGTCACACATCATTAACTAACACTTCCTACACAGGTGCCACACATCATTAACTAACACTTCAGGTGCCACACATCATTAACTAACACTTCCTACACAGGTGCCATACATCATTAACTAACACTTCCTACACAGGTGTCACACATCATTAACTAACACTTCCTACACAGGTGCCACACATCATTAACTAACACTTCAGGTGCCACACATCATTAACTAACACTTCAGGTGCCACACATCATTAACTAACGCTTCCTACACAGGTGCTACACATCATTAACTAACACTTCAGGTGCTACACATCATTAACTAACACTTCAGGTGCCACACATCATTAACTAACACTTCCTACGCAGGTGCCACACATCATTAACTAACACTTCAGGTGCTACACATCATTAACTAACACTTCAGGTGCCACACATCATTAACTAACACTTCAGGTGCCACACATCATTAACTAACACTTCAGGTGCTACACATCATTAACTAACACTTCCTACACCGGTGCCACACATCATTAACTAACGCTTCCTACACAGGTGCTACACATCATTAACTAACACTTCAGGTGCCACACAGCATTAACTTAACACTTCAGGTGCCACACATCATTAACTAACACTTCCTACACAGGTGCTACACATCATTAACTAACACTTCAGGTGCCACACATCATTAACTAACACTTCCTACACAGGTGCCACACATCATTAACTAACACTTCAGGTGCTACACATCATTAACTAACACTTCCTACACAGGTGCCACACATCATTAACTAACACTTCCTACACAGGTGCTACACATCATTAACTAACACTTCAGGTGCCACACATCATTAACTAACACTTCAGGTGCCACACATCATTAACTAACACGTCAGGTGCTACACATCATTAACTAACACTTCAGGTGCCACACATCATTAACTAACACTTCCTACACAGGTGCCACACATCATTAATTAACACTTCAGGTGCCACACATCATTAACTAACACTTCAGGTGCCACACATCATTAACTAACACTTCAGGTGCTACACATCATTAACTAACACTTCAGGTGCCACACATCATTAACTAACACTTCAGGTGCCACACATCATTAACTAACACTTCAGGTGCCACACATCATTAACTAACACTTCAGGTGCCACACATCATTAACTAACACTTCCTACACAGGTGCCACACATCATTAACTAACACTTCAGGTGCTACACATCATTAACTAACACTTCCTACACAGGTGCCACACATCATTAACTCAGGGTGTCCGCGGGACCTTAAAAAGTCTTAAAAAGTCTTAAATTCAACTATCAACTATTAAGGCCTTAATTTGTCTTAAAATGTCTTAAATCCGACTTTCGGAGGTCTTAAAAACATGCCATGTCATCTTATGTTTCATTGTGAAATCTGGGGGGAAACTATTAACGGGAGATAAATCAGGCTTTTTTCTTTCTTTCACGCAAACGGTACGCAGTGGGGCGGAACCTTAATGTGGTCCTTAATGTGTGTCGCCGTCGGGAGCTATTTCAGAACACCGGAGCATAGGTAACACGTTATTCAAGCCGTAGCGATAACGCTGACGCTTAGTTTAGTTTAATTGATTTGTATTTATTTGCACTCGTTAATTTAACATGGGAAATGAACGTGGTTGGTCCCAGTGAAAGATAATTACGAGGCCCGCTGCAAACTCCGCAAAAAGGATTTTAAACTGGGAACGATGGGAATAAAAGCAGTCGAGTCACACATGCACAGCGCTAAGCATGTTTACCTCTGCAAAAACCCGCCTGCAGACAACTTCAATATCAAATTTATTTTCGACGGCGACGCTGTCTACATCAACTGCTGAGGGACAGGTAGGTCTACCACCAATTACATCTGCACCTGTCCGGGTAACGTTCGGCTCCACGCCAACCCTTGAAGCTGAGGTACTGTGGGTTCTAAATACGGTCGCAAAGCATCAGTCCTACAATGGAAATGAGGGACTAGGAGAGGTGTTTCAAGCGATGTTCCCTGACTCTGAAGTCGCTAAAACATTCACGTGTGGAAAAGATAAAACGTCCTACATAGCCAGGTTTGGATTGGCTTCTTGCATCCAAAAAATCTCTCCACGGATGTAAACAAGGGCAAGGACACGTTTGTGTTGATGAGAGTGAGAGCTTCACCCCACCCTATGTATTTATTTTCTACCACACACCTACCCCCTCCTAATGTACAGTCTCCTCCCCATCATATTTATATGTATATATATATATATATATATATGTTAGGATCTATGGGTAACAGTACTGTATATTTGCATATCATATATGTCACAAATGTAACAGTAATATATACATGTATGTCCCTATGCCATAAATGTCATGATGTCATGTATGTTGTGTATGTCATAAATGTCACTATGAATTGAAAATGAGGGACCCTGATGGAAACAAGACAAACGTCTTTCTCTGGTCTGCATCCCCTTATTATTGTGTGTATTGAGCTGTACTGTATTGTACCCATTCTGAAATCTGTTAAATAAAGTATTCATTCAACCAAACCACAAAAACAAAACAACTGGATGAATGACAACTTTATTTAACAGATTGCAGAATGTGTACAATACAGTACAGCTCAATACACACAATAATAAGGGGATGCAGACCAGAGAAAGACGTTTGTCTTGTTTACATCAGGGTCCCCCATTTTGAATTCATATTGACATACACAACATAGAATAGATAGAATAGAAATACTTTTATTATCCCGTGGGAAATTTGACACTGCAAATCGCTCAACATTTAAACATTTAGACAGGACAGGTCACGAATTAGAATAATAACACAAATCAATCAAGTTGCCTAGGATAAGAGTAGAGTAAAATAGAATAAAAATGAAATAAAATATACAGAAATGAATACAGTAAAAACATACATGACATGACATTCATGGCATAGGGACATACATGACATACAGGTATATACTGTAATACTGTTACATTTGTGACATATACGATATGCAAATAATATACAGTACTGTTACCCAGAGATCCTAACAGAAAATATTATATATATATATGATGGGGATGAGACTGTACATTAGGGGGGGGGGGGGGGTTGGACATTTACGGTGGCCAGTTTCGAATTGCAGTCTCCCGTAGGTGCTCTTTAAGAGCGGTTTTGAATGTGGGCAGGGGTAAAAATGGGTTTTAGGAGTGAGGTTAAGCAGTAGTCTGACCAGTTTGTTTTGTGATGTTTGTAATCTTGTTTTTAGTGCCTTTGAGGTGCTTTGGTACCATGAGGTGCAAGCATAGTCGTAGTACCCTTGAATGAGTACTGAGAGTACCCATGATTTTTGCCATTTTGTTATCGTGAAATTGGTATTAAATTTAATTCTGAGTGGCATTAAAAAGTCTTAAAAAGCCTTAAATCTGACTGGGCTAAACCTGCAGATACCCTGTAACTAACACTTCAGGTGCCACACATCATTAACTAACACTTCCTACACAGGTGCCACACATCATTAACTAACACTTCAGGTGCCACACATCATTAACTAACACTTCCTACACAGGTGCCACACATCATTAACTAACACTTCAGGTGCTACACATCATTAACTAACACTTCCTACACAGGTGCTACACATCATTAACGAACACTTCAGGTGCCACACATCATTAACTAACACTTCCTACACAGGTGCTACACATCATTAACTAACACTTCAGGTGCCACACATCATTAACTAACACTTCAGGTGCCACACATCATTAACTAACACTTCCTACACAGGTGCCACACATCATTAACTAACACTTCAGGTGCTACACATCATTAACTAACACTTCAGGTGCCACACATCATTAACTAACACTTCCTACACAGGTGCCACACATCATTAACTAACACTTCCTACACAGGTGCCACACATCATTAACTAACACTTCCTACACAGGTGCTACACATCATTAACTAACACTTCCTACACAGGTGCTACACATCATTAACTAACACTTCCTACACAGGTGCTACACATCATTAACTAACACTTCCTACACAGGTGCCACACATCATTAACTAACACTTCCTACACAGGTGCCACACATCATTAACTAACACTTCAGGTGCCACACATCATTAACTAACACTTCAGGTGCCACACATCATTAACTAACACTTCAGGTGCCACACATCATTAACGTTAGGTTATGACTATAACCAAGTTCTGTTAACACTTAGTGAACGCTCAGCGTTTCATGCATATATCTCGCTTCAGCATATATACACTGAATAATTTCACAAATGTACCTTTAAATGCCAGCATTCATCTGGCCACACCCCCATCCGCTTACCTATATAAGCAGGGATGGTGCCACACACTCATCTCCTTCCCAACAAATTTCACCACAATGAAAAATCAAGGGCCGCAGCGGCGTCTAGACGCTGAGCGTTCACTAAGTGTTAACAGAACTTGGTTATAGTCATAACCTAACGTTCTGTATCACACTAGCTCACGCTCAGCGTTTCATGCATAATGGGAGCTGAGCGGGAGCTAGAAGCTCGACAAATGTACCCTGCCCCCCACAACCATCAGATCAGGGAGGACCGAGCCCCCCCGACCCCCCCTAATGGAGGGCACCCCCCCTAATGGGGGCTTCACGGGAGGGCGACGGACCCGACCGTGCGAAGAGGCACTCAAGCAACTCAACGCACAGGGTGAGCAGACCGTGGCTTGACCCCACGACTACACACACGCACAACCCGCATGCCACCCGGGAACGAACGGAGGAACAACCTCGTTACTGCCCCCAGAATCACGGGGTCAAGGGCAAACCCAACCCCGTGGCAAGGCCGTAGCAGCGGAGCGCGAAGGAAGACCCAGACCCACCAAAGGGACTGGACCCCCTGGAACGGGGGCCCGGAGAAGTCCATGATGCCAGCATCAAGACCCCACCAGGTGGGCACTTAGTGACCCCGCCCCCCACATCGCCAGCGTATTCGGACAAAGGCCCCTCAGCCGAGCGGGCCCTGTCCCCCCAATAGTACACCGCCTGGCACACTGACCCTGCAGAACAGGCAGTCAGCATGGCCGTAAGCACACAAAAAGGTTAACCAACGGAAGCAGGCAGCGCACCGGGGAAAAACCAGGCAACAGGCTATTAACCCTAGCCTGGAGACTGCGGACGAGACAGGCGCCAGAGGGGACAGCTGAACACAGCCGCCCCGGCGGAAGGAGCGTAAGCTGGCGGTGTTGCATGACCAAGCCTCCATTTAAAAAGCCCCCACCCAGAGGGGTTGAGGCAGAGAAGGCTGACACGATCGGCAGACGTCATGAACGTGCAGGGGCACCCTCAAACGGTGAACCCGGGAGTTGACACTGCTCCAACACACCAGGGAATCAACCACCTTGGTGTTACCCAATGCGGTGGTTGTTCCTATAACCCCTCAAGAAAAAACTCAAACACACCTGCGGGTATACACCGGCTATACCGCAGTACAAGTGTTTCAGTTTTCAAAAAAGGGTTAACCCAGGCCTACGGGTCGACGAAACATTACTTCGGACCGGGCCTGGCGATACGGGAAGCACAGGGTCACCAGAGGAGGTCAAAGACCATCCCAACAGGCCCCTCTTCGCCATGCGTGAGAGGAGCGAAAAAGAATGGAGAACCCGCCCCTAAGCACACCGTACTTGGTATTCCCAGGCGGTCTCCCAACCAAGTACTAACCAGGACCAACCTGTGTAGCGGCCGAGATCTGACGAGATCGAGCGTGTACAGGTTGGCATGGCCGTAAGCCATTACGACAGTGCGGAGTAAAAAACGTACCCAACCAGGGTCTCCATAGTGCTTAACCCTGTGACACCCGGACCAACCTGGCATTTTTCCCCCTGAAAAAAGCCCAAGTCCCTCAGGGTACCAGAACAGCAGATCTGCATCCCCGGCGGACAACGGGTTCAACTGATCCGGACCAGCGTGACCAGAACCAGTCCCGTGCCCTAACCACGCCGACATGCCTACTCCAGGAGAAAGGGCAGATATGCGTGTCGATCTTAACATGAAAAGAAGGCGCCACCCAGACGTTCGGGCGAACCGCGCCTGGTGGCCCACCCCCAGGGCGTGAGACCCCTCTACATATGTTCAGATCCATTCCGTCAGCATCCCCCAGACATGAACGAGAATCCGTCGATAACCAACCCATGTCGTGGGATGTGGTCGTCGGAAGAGGAAAAACCTCCATCCCAGTTGCTTTATAAAAACGCCATTTTAACCTCAAGCAACCAAGGCGTGCCAGTCAGTCGCCTGTTTACAGCGAGCTAGCACTATGCGTGCGTCGGGACACACCCACATCAATGAACAGGCTATTTAGACCTGTCATTGAATCCCCAAGGCGCCCAGGGGAACGACAAGAGGGGTGTGACACTTCCTAACTCCAACTCTTTTTTAATAGAAAAGAAGGAAGCACCAACAGTATGTATCCCAGTCTACACAGCCGGGGGTAAAAAAAGTTCACATTTTTACATCCCACCACCCTCCCATAGGAAGGAGACGGGAATCCCCAGAGAGACTTCCCACGCGAGCTGTACAGATTGAAAAGAATATATTGCACCTTGAGCCATGTAAAAAATTGGTTTTTAGGGCTCTCCGGGGAAGAGGCACTGAACCCATACACACTCAATAATCGAATTGAATCGAATACATACACAATAGAATAGGACACCTTCTAGAGGGTCCACTCACTTTGACAATCTGAGGAGGAAGGCTCTGTACTCTGATGGAGGCTCCCTCACATGGAAGGAGGAGTCCGAACTCACAGAAGGCCCGAATAGGCGCTTGGTGAGGAGGAGCCCTGACCACCCCCCCGAAACAGATCCATCACATGGACCTGAACAGCACACGGAAGTCCTACCAACAGAGATGCGCACGGTGACGTACTCTATGGCGGGGGAATTTCTGCGGTGCACACGCCCAATATTCCAGGCCGTGGGACCAGGAAACTCCCTCCCCCCCCTCACCCCGTAACGTGCCGAACCGCAACGTGACAGGAACCTTGAAGGACAGGGGGTGTACCCCTGACCAACAGAAACAAGGGGAAGAGGAAAGGTTACCAGTTCACCCCTTTACGACCCCACACCCATGATACGATGTAATGACAAAAAGAGAATATGACACAGTCATAGTCAGCTCTATGAAGCGTTTGACAGCTTCACACAGCGCATGAGCTAACCTGCTATCTGATTTTTACTAAGGAAAAAACACAGAATAGAGAGGGCTCTCTAAGAGCCCCGGTCCAACATACACATGTGCTTCTGTGGCCAGTCCAACCCAGTTGTAGGTCACATGACACACACAACCCATCATCACCTACAAAAAATGGCAAAAACACTCTACAGAGGAACGCCGTTTTTCATAATGTTAGAATACATAATTCTCGTATCGGCCACAGGCCTTGCTAAGCACACACGACAGCGACCAAACAATCTTTTCTTTTAGGAAAATAAAGTTTCTCCAGCAGTCATAGCACAACCTCAGCAATCAAGCTAAGGGTTACATCGCATCCCTACCACACAAAGACACAATGTAGTGCAACAACATGTCTGATAGGAGGATGAAAAAGTCCCCAGGGAACCGGGGGAAAACACAATCCTCCTACTTTACCCTTAATACGGCCAGTTAAAACAGGAAACCTGTTAATATGTGAACACACTGTTCATTGTCATCACAGGCTGAGAAAAGAATATTCTTTCACTCATTTGTCACTAAGCATAGCTTCATAGGTTAGTTACCTTTAGTTGTGAGTACACGGTACATAAAAACACACATGATGTTTCTCACACAACAACCAGATCATTTTCACATCTGTAACAACAACCCGATTTGCCCGGAGAAGCTAATTACCAGTGACAAGACAGTTCACACAAAACTCGCGTCGTATCCCAAATGTATTGCAGCAACACACGTTTTTGGAAAACAGCGTTATTTACAAAACATGTAGAAGGTAAAGCCAGAAGACGCGTATAAGGTCTGGCCAAACCTTTGTCCTACCCGGAGCGTAGATCAGCGAAGTGCAGTCTCAAGACACCATAGAAAACACAGCCATACTGTGTTGTTCGATCTGGGCAGCGTCGCCGCTCCACCCGTCGCTACGGTCCCCTTGTTGACGCAATCCTTGCCGTCCTGGCTCAGGGCAGGGTCGACGAACATCCCCTGTCAAAGATGACGTCGTAGTCAAGAGTGTAAAACATGTTATAATCAAAGCACGTTCAACAGAGTAGCATTAAGCTAACGGCCGCTCCAACCGTCGGTCGCTACTGCCCCTGCTCGCGAGACGCCGGGCGAACGACGCACGCGACCAGAGGGGAGCTCACGGCGGCGCGCGAGTAGCCAGAGCTACCCCGCGCTGTCCGATAGCAGCAAGCTAACGTTTCCTAGTGATCACAACAGGCTAGCGCCGCAGCTAACAGCTGACTGGGTAACTGTAGGCCCAACCTCTGTAGGCCACGCAGTGATCCCAGCAGGCTAACGCCGCAGCTAACAGCTGACTGGCTAACCGTAAGCTAAGCAGCTATCACCTGAACTTGTACACAATGATATAACACTCACCCAGACAGGCCGCCGTTCTGAAACCCTCACTTTTTAAGAGAAAAGAGAAACAAGATGTCAACACAGCTTTACAACGGTGATTTTACCAACACCCGACGGAGTCAGCACAATACCAAACTGGCCTGTGTAGCTGACTTGAACATAGATCTTCCGCTATCGAACATCTATGCACATATCTCCTCGTGAAGGAATACTCTCATTTGGATATGAAAGAAGGGGCTACACGGTGACAGAGAGATACCCACTCGTCCAGAAAACACAGGGATCACCAGTGTTAATGGTCGCGGCCCACTAGTTAAAACTATAATGGTCTTCAGACCAAGGTCTTCTGTCGCCTAGGAGGCTGAACAAAGGACCCTAGCCTGGGGCCGGTTTCCATAAACATTGTCAATTAGCCCCCATAGCACTAACAGACAAGTGAAGCCTGCCAGCAACAGTACTCACCCAACCTGAAACCCACCGCTTCTCACAACAGCGGCGCGTCCTACAGTTCAGCTGTGGCCTGAAAGGTTTCACCCCAACCAACACAGCAAGGAACTGCAGTTGAGAAGCATGCAGCGGCGTGCTCCCAATACAAAAACCGGTGGAGGGTTTTAGAATGATCACCATCTTCCAGACACTCCAGTGACGAAGACAACATCGCCGTATTTTCTCGAAAATAGTGAGAGAAAATAAAGATATGATGTCAACGTATCTCCTTGTTCTTCCTTTCCTTGTAAACATTGCTTTTCCAGTCAATATTTTTCTCCACGTCAAGTGGGCATATGAGCAACACGTTGCTTGTGATGAAATTTGAGAAGGAGATGAGTGTGTGGCACCATCCCTGCTTATATAGGTAAGCGGATGGGGGTGTGGCCAGATGAATGCTGGCATTTAAAGGTACATTTGTGAAATTATTCAGTGTATATATGCTGAAGCGAGATATATGCATGAAACACTGAGCGTGAGCTAGTGTGATACAGAACTAACACTTCAGGTGCCACACATCATTAACTAACACTTCCTACACAGGTGCTACACATCATTAACTAACACTTCAGGTGCCACACATCATTAACTAACACTTCCTACACCGGTGCTACACATCATTAACTAACACTTCCTACACAGGTGCTACACATCATTAACTAACACTTCCTACACAGGTGCTACACATCATTAACTAACACTTCAGGTGCTACACATCATTAACTAACACTTCCTACACAGGTGCCACACATCATTAACTAACACTTCCTACACAGATGCCACACATCATTAACTAACACTTCCTACACAGGTGCCACACATCATTAACTAACACTTCCTACACAGGTGCCACACATCATTAACTAACACTTCAGGCGCCACACATCATTAACTAACACTTCAGGTGCCACACATCATTAACTAACACTTCAGGTGCCACACATCATTAACTAACACTTCAGGTGCCACACATCATTAACTAACACTTCAGGTGCCACACATCATTAACTAACACTTCAGGTGCCACACATCATTAACTAACACTTCAGGTGCCACACATCATTAACTAACACTTCAGGTGCCACACATCATTAACTAACACTTCCTACACAGGTGCTACACATCATTAACTAACACTTCCTACACAGGTGCTACACATCATTAACTAACACTTCCTACACAGGTGCTACACATCATTAACTAACACTTCCTACACAGGTGCCACACATCATTAACTAACACTTCAGGTGCTACACATCATTAACTAACACTTCCTACACAGATGCCACACATCATTAACTAACACTTCAGGTGCCACACATCATTAACTAACACTTCCTACACAGATGCCACACATCATTAACTAACACTTCAGGTGCCACACATCATTAACTAACACTTCAGGTGCCACACATCATTAACTAACACTTCAGGTGCCACACATCATTAACTAACACTTCAGGTGCCACACATCATTAACTAACACTTCAGGTGCCACACATCATTAACTAACACTTCAGGTGCCACACATCATTAACTAACACTTCAGGTGCCACACATCATTAACTAACACTTCAGGTGCCACACATCATTAACTAACACTTCCTACACAGGTGCCACACATCATTAACTAACACTTCAGGTGCCACACAGCATTAACTTAACACTTCAGGTGCCACACATCATTAACTAACACTTCCTACACAGGTGCCACATCATTAACTAACACTTCCTACACAGGTGCTACACATCATTAACTAACACTTCAGGTGCCACACATCATTAACTAACACTTCAGGTGCCACACATCATTAACTAACACTTCAGGTGCCACACATCATTAACTAACACTTCAGGTGCCACACATCATTAACTAACACTTCAGGTGCTACACATCATTAACTAACACTTCAGGTGCCACACAGCATTAACTTAACACTTCAGGTGCCACACATCATTAACTAACACTTCCTACACAGGTGCCACACATCATTAACTAACACTTCCTACACAGGTGCCACACATCATTAACTAACACTTCCTACACAGGTGCTACACATCATTAATTAACACTTCCTACACAGGTGCCACACATCATTAACTAACACTTCCTACACAGGTGCTACACATCATTAATTAACACTTCCTACACAGGTGCCACACATCATTAACTAACACTTCCTACACAGGTGCTACACATCATTAACTAACACTTCAGGTGCCACACATCATTAACTAACACTTCCTACACAGGTGCTACACATCATTAACTAACACTTCAGGTGCTACACATTAACTAACACTTCCTACACAGGTGCCACACATCATTAACTAACACTTCCTACACAGGTGCTACACATCATTAATTAACACTTCCTACACAGGTGCCACACATCATTAACTAACACTTCCTACACAGGTGCCACACATCATTAACTAACACTTCCTACACAGGTGCCACACATCATTAACTAACACTTCAGGTGCCACACATCATTAACTAACACTTCCTACACAGGTGCTACACATCATTAACTAACACTTCAGGTGCCACACATCATTAACTAACACTTCCTACACAGGTGCTACACATCATTAACTAACACTTCCTACACAGGTGCCACATCATTAACTAACACTTCCTACACAGGTGCTACACATCATTTACTAACACTTCAGGTGCTACACATCATTAACTAACACTTCCTAGACACTATATACAAATGTTTTCATTAACCTAAACCAAGAAAATGGCAACACTAATAATAACCACCATGATATAATACATGTATGTATGAATGTATGATCAGATGAATGAATGTAGCGCTCCCAGGTGTGCACCATTGGTTGTGCTAATGACTGTAAAGGAAATGAATGATGGGGGGTGGTTTTGACACTCAGTACAATCAGAATTGTGTGTGTGTGTGTGTACACAACACACCAACATTATGGGAAATGTGCTTACCACCTTATCCAGAGTCAGACAAGAAGATGGATACCAATGTCCTCTCTGTGGCAGTCGAAGGCTATCCGGCTGCAAGCTAGCCTAGCTTAGCACAAATGAATGGAAGCAGATACAAACCAGCTAGCCTAGCTTAGCACAAATGAATGGAAGCAGATACAAACCAGCTAGCCTAGCTTAGGTCTCATAGGTTGGGTCTCCGCCTCAAAGTTGATCTATGTTGTTGTGGTGGTGATGTAATAACCATGTCCTTCCACCAGGGGGAGTTTGGTGTGTATCTGGTGTCAGACGGCTCCAGCAGACCCTACCGCTGCAAGATCAAAGCTCCCGGATTCGCTCACTTGGTACGGATTTTTACTTTATACACAAAACACTGAATTATTCAAGTCTGTTAGCCGTTAATTGTTCTGCATGTTTAACAGCTTCTCCTTAACCCTTTGGTTGCCGAAAACGTAGAACTACGTTTCTGTGGCCCGACCGTTGAGTGCCAGAAACGTAGATATATGTTTCTATTTCTTTTATTTCTTTTATTCGCTATTGCCATTCATAATCCATCGAGGCATCTTGTGCATGCTGTCCTGAATGTGTCTGAGATCGCAGACGGCAAATACCGCCGCCTAACGCCTTGCGGCCGCTATTGCACTCCATTTGAAACGATGTGGTTTGTTTTCTCGGCCGAGCTGCGGCGTGGGGGCGGGTTCTAAACACTCCGGCAAGACAAGCGGTCACCACGGTTGCCTCGACGAGTTCATCCGCCTGCCCGTTCCTGTGCAATGCTGGATAACGTCGGACAAACGATTGCGATGAATATTTGGAATGGAGATCAGATAATTGGATTATTCTTTTTGCAGTACTTCAGAGACAAGGTAAGGACTATATATTACCAATCTTGCCTTGATCTGATAATTTTTCTCCCGCTATTGCAGTGTGTGTGCGTGCCGTTGGCTGCGATAGACGCACGGAGGGCCGGTTTTCCCCGTCCCCTTTCGTGCATGCACGAGGAAACATAATACCGACAATCTAGCATTGATTTCAGGATGATTTGATAATCAGGCGAAAAATGGCAACGTGATAAGTGGATTTCACTAAAGGGCTGTTTGACGGAGTTCCCTGGGATTACACAGGAACACTCTACCACTATACTCATATTCACCACGGTATAAAACGGAAATGTATAGATGAAAATCAGTTTTTTGCATGATAGATAGTGCATTAAGTCTATTTAGAAAGTACTATAGGACCCCCTCCCCTGCAGTTTATTGTCATGAGTTCATTGACTGCCACGCTGTTTTCCCATCTCTAATCCCTGGCGCCAGCGTTTCAGACCGTTTTAACGATGTTTGTAGACCCATCGTATATTCTATATTATAGCTATGGAGACATACTATGGCTCATTTGAAAGGCAATATTTATACTCAAACAGGGAACAAACCGTTTATTTCTACATTGATTGATTGATTGATAACTTTATTAACAGATTGCAGAGTGGGTACAATACAGTACGGCTCAATACAAACTGCTAAGAGGATGCAGACCAGAAAAAGACTTTCTTCTTGTTTACATCAGGGTCCTCCCATCAAGACATTTATGACATACAAGACATACAAATATACAGTACTGTGTGAGAAAAAGAGATCATAAAAAAATATATACATCCGAAGGGGAAGAAACTGTATATTGAAGGGGGTTGGTTGGGGGCGGTTTGGACATTTACCGGGGCCAGTTTCTAATTGCAGCCACCCGTAGGTGCTCTTTGAGAGCGGTTTTGAAGGAGGGTAGGCATTCACATTATTTTACGGCTGTGGGTAGGGCGTTCCACATTATTGTGGCATAATTGCGAAACGTGTTTACATGCATCTGTTCCTGTCCAATCCCAGGCTATGTAAACAGACCCGGTGTGCCCGGAGGTCATGTGATGTAAACAGACCCGGTGTGCCCGGAGGTCATGTGATGTAAACAGACCCGGTGTGCCCGGAGGTCATGTGATGTAAACAGACCCGGTGTGCCCGGAGGTCATGTGATGTAAACAGACCCGGTGTGCCCGGAGGTCATGTGATGTAAACAGACCCGCTGTGCCCGGAGGTCATGTGATGTAAACAGACCCGGTGTGCCCGGAGGTCATGTGATGTAAACAGACCGGTGTGGCCCGGAGGTCATGTGATGTAAACAGACCGGTGTGGCCCGGAGGTCATGTGATGTAAACAGACCCGGTGTGCCCGGAGGTCATGTGATGTAAACAGACCCGCTGTGCCCGGAGGTCATGTGATGTAAACAGACCCGGTGTGCCCGGAGGTCATGTGATGTAAACAGACCCGGTGTGCCCGGAGGTCATGTGATGTAAACAGACCCGCTGTGCCCGGAGGTCATGTGATGTAAACAGACCCGGTGTGCCAGGAGGTCTGACGATGTAAACAGACCCGCTGTGCCCGGAGGTCATGTGATGTAAACAGACCGGTGTGCCCGGAGGTCATGTGATGTAAACAGACCCGCTGTGCCCGGAGGTCATGTGATGTAAACAGACCCGGTGTGCCCGGAGGTCATGTGATGTAAACAGACCCGGTGTGCCAGGAGGTCATGTGATGTAAACAGACCCGCTGTGCCCGGAGGTCATGTGATGTAAACAGACCCGCTGTGCCCGGAGGTCATGTGATGTAAACAGACCCGGTGTGCCCGGAGGTCATGTGATGTAAACAGACCCGGTGTGCCAGGAGGTCTGACGATGTCGTTCGGTCCATCGAAAAAGATGTAAATATCCAGTAATCCGACATGTGAACCAATGTCCAGTAGCTCTTGTCTTGTGTACAAAGGGTCAGCACGAATATACTGGGCGAATAGACTGAACATGAGTATGCAAATAATAGTTGATTTGCCGTTCCTGGCGAGACAAAAAGCCGCTGCTTGATCAAGCGCCGCCATCCTAGCTAAAAAGATTACTCAAAAGGTAGGTGAGGGGCGCCCTCGTGGCGCACCGCATAGTGCCTCGCACAACTACGCGGCCGTCCCGGGTTCGCTCCCGACGATGATTTGTCGCATGTCCTCCCCGCATCTTCTCCCGTTCTCCCCCTCATCTGTCGGTCCTGTACGGCCTATAAAGCTGTAAAAATGCTAAAAATAAATCTTAAAAAAAGTAGGTGAGACTGCCACCTTTCTATGTTACCAAATACCTACACAAGGTCCGGGGGACTGTCTAGTATCATACTTTTTTTTTTTTTTTTATTATACATAAAACTAATATACTCGTTTTTGGCAGTCAATGAGTTAATAGCAATTCCTTGTCTGAAATTAATGTTGTTGTTTACATGTGTATGTATGTATATATGTATATATGTATGTATGTATATATGTATATATGTATGTATCCCCTCCCCTCTCCACGTGAAATGCACCTGATTGGATAAATGACATGCTGGTGCTCTCTAGTGCGACATCTAGTGGCTGAATGTTATCTATAGCACCTTTAACCATAATGTTAATTTAACCGCAAAGGCCACAGAGAAGCGGCGGCAGTGGGAGAGCCGGTTCGTAGGACTTTTCATTATGCTAAGAATCCCTGGTGAGAATACGGTGCATCTTGGCTTAAGGGTTCATAGTGTAAAAGGTAAATTATTTGCCCTGGCTTAAAGGCCCACTTGCAGGTTGTATTTTTGTTCAATAAACAATGTGGACTAGGCCAACGGTGACTTTCATGAAGAGGGGGAAAAAATTATCGAAATTGACCCAGTTTTAGCGTTTTTATCAAAAATGTTGTCCGCCCAACCACAACCACCACGCACATGCATATTTTAATCCATGTTTCATAGCGTGTGTGTGTCATCTTAATGATGACGTCACACCAGGTATCAGGGCAGCGAGGGGCGCTGAGAATCACACGCAGGTAGTGGCAGGAAGCAAAGAGCCTTCTTGTTACTACTAGCCGAGGATCTAGTATCTGTTTCACCTAACACTAGTGATCCGTGATCATAGCCATTTATCTCTAAAGCGAACCACTATTTGCAAAAGCCACAACCATGTTACCATATTTGTAAATACTAATGTAAATCATTGTGTCGTTGTGTATATAGCGTTAGTAGCTAGCTTGCTATCCGGCATTCTCGAAACTCCTAACTCCTGTATACCTTTGTCAGTCTTTGTCTTTCATTCAATCAATCAATCTGCATGGTGATTGATTGAATGCAAATGTTATTAACAGATTGCAGAATGGGTACAATACAGTACAGCTCAATACACACAATTGTTAAGGGAATGCAGACCAGAGAGAGACTTTTGTCTTGTTTACATCAGGATCCCTCATTTTCAATTAATAATGAATTGTAAGTAAGGGTGCAACTTGCTCCGTGCAATCCATTCTTTGTGGATCTAGCCCTAGGAAGTTTCAAGTTTCTTTAATAGTTGTCATACAGAAGTACAGAATACTTTCATACAAAATGCTTCTTACTGTTACGCTCCAGAGACTGTGCTAGACAAGATAGTATCAAATAACATAGTATAGCATGTAATTTAGAAGAAGAAAATGAGGAGAGGCTGGGTAGTGTAGAGAGGTCTAAACACTAGGAGTGTCTGGTAGTGTAGAGGTCTAAACACTAGGTGTGTCTGGTAGTGTAGAGGTCTAAGCACTAGGAGTGTCTGGTAGTGTAGAGAGGTCTAAACACTAGGTGTGTCTGGTAGTGTAGAGGTCTAACCACTAGGTGTGTCTGGTAGTGTAGAGGTCTAAACACGGTGTGTCTGGTAGAGGTCTAAACACTAGGTGTGTCTGGTAGTGTAGAGGTTTAAACACTAGGTGTGTCTGGTAGTGTAGAGGTCTAAACACTAGGTGTGTCTGGTAGTGTAGAGGTCTAAACACTAGGTGTGTCTGGTAGTGTAGAGGTCTAAACACTAGGTGTGTCTGGTAGTGTAGAGGTCTAAACACTAGGTGTGTCTGATAGTGTAGAGGTCTAAACACTAGGTGTGTCTGGTAGTGTAGAGGTCTAAACACTAGGTGTGTCTGGTAGAGGTCTAAACACTAGGTGTGTCTGGTAGTGTAGAGGTCTAACCACTCGGTGTGTCTGGTAGTGTAGAGGTCTAAACACTAGGTGTGTCTGGTAGTGTAGAGGTCTAAACACTAGGTGTGTCTGGTAGTGTAGAGGTCTAAACACTAGGTGTGTCTGGTAGTGTAGAGGTCTAAACACTAGGTGTGTCTGGTAGTGTAGAGGTCTAAACACTAGGTGTGTCTGGTAGTGTAGAGGTCTAAAGACTAGGTGTGTCTGGTAGTGTAGAGGTCTAAAGACTAGGTGTGTCTGGTAGTGTAGAGGTCTAAAGACTAGGTGTGTCTGGTAGTGTAGAGGTCTAACCACTCGGTGTGTCTGGTAATGTAGAGGTCTAAAGACTAGGTGTGTCTGGTAGTGTAGAGGTCTAAAGACTAGGTGTGTCTGGTAGTGTAGAGGTCTAAACACTAGGTGTGTCTGGTAGTGTAGAGGTCTAAACACTAGGTGTGTCTGGTAGAGGTCTAAACACTAGGTGTGTCTGGTAGTGTAGAGGTCTAAACACTAGGTGTGTCTGGTAGTGTAGAGGTCTAAAGACTAGGTGTGTCTGGTAGTGTAGAGGTCTAAACACTAGGTGTGTCTGGTAGTGTAGAGGTCTAAACACTAGGTGTGTCTGGTAGTGTAGAGGTCTAAACACTAGGTGTGTCTGGTAGTGTAGAGGTCTAACCACTAGGTGTGTCTGGTAGTGTAGAGCAGTGGTTCCCAAAGTCGGGGTCGCGACCCAAAGGTGAGCCGCGAGCAGCCACGGGTGGGCCGCGAGATGATTTAAAAAAATATATATATTTTTTTATTTTTTATTTAATTTTTTTTGTTAGGCCACTGAACTCAGAAGCAGGCCAGGACAGTGTTTCTAGTTGTATTCTAAAATTATATTCTATTGTATTCTAAAATGTGACTATATGGTTTTATATTAACTTAATAAATAAACAAAAACGAAAAATCTACTTATTTCAACGAACATTTCAAACTAAATAACAGATTATGCACATAAAACGCCGAAAACAACCGAAGCAACAATAGTATTTTAATGAGGCTATTATTATTATCATTATTATTTTGCAACAAGTTAGCCCTCTCATAAATAGCACATATAAATGAATAACTAACTTGAACTAACTTAATAGGATTGAAGTGATATTTGGCTTAAAAAATCGGTCGCCTGGCCAAAAAAAAAAAAGAAAAAGCCAGACGATGTGCATTGGGCCGCGGCTCTCTGACGCCTTATTTTCTGGGCCCCGGCCTGAAAAGTTTGGGAACCCCTGGTGTAGAGGTCTAAAGACTAGGTGTGTCTGGTAGTGTAGAGGTCTAAACACTAGGTGTGTCTGGTAGTGTAGAGGTCTAAACACTAGGTGTGTCTGGTAGTGTAGAGGTCTAAAGACTAGGTGTGTCTGGTAGTGTAGAGGTCTAAACACTAGGTGTGTCTGGTAGTGTAGAGGTCTAAAGACTAGGTGTGTCTGGTAGTGTAGAGGTCTAAACACTAGGTGTGTCTGGTAGTGTAGAGGTCTAAACACTAGGTGTGTCTGGTAGAGGTCTAAACACTAGGTGTGTCTGGTAGTGTAGAGGTCTAAACACTAGGTGTGTCTGGTAGAGGTCTAAACACTAGGTGTGTCTGGTAGTGTAGAGGTCTAAACACTAGGTGTGTCTGGTAGTGTAGAGGTCTAAACACTAGGTGTGTCTGGTAGAGGTCTAAACACTAGGTGTGTCTGGTAGTGTAGAGGTCTAAACACTAGGTGTGTCTGGTAGTGTAGAGGTCTAAACACTAGGTGTGTCTGGTAGTGTAGAGGTCTAAACACTAGGTGTGTCTGGTAGTGTAGAGGTCTAAACACTAGGTGTGTCTGGTAGTGTAGAGGTCTAAAGACTAGGTGTGTCTGGTAGTGTAGAGGTCTAAACACTAGGTGTGTCTGATAGTGTAGAGGTCTAAAGACTAGGTGTGTCTGGTAGTGTAGAGGTCTAAACACTAGGTGTGTCTGGTAGTGTAGAGGTCTAAAGACTAGGTGTGTCTGGTAGTGTAGAGGTCTAAACACTAGGTGTGTCTGATAGTGTAGAGGTCTAAAGACTAGGTGTGTCTGGTAGTGTAGAGGTTTAACCGGACCCACAATGACATCACGCCATAAATCCATCTCTACAGAATGTATGAATTAATGTTGATTTTTTTTTTCTTAATCTAGAAATTAAATTTATTTAAAGTGTAACTAATAGTCTGAAATGGGTTTTAAGCCATAAATATTAGATTTCTATTTAAAAAAAAACAGCATTTAAAAGTGACTTGTATCCTTTTAAATGCCCTTTTAAAATGAAAAATAGTGCTTGGAAAAGTACTTGAGTCATTGAATTTCATTTTGCAATGTCTGTGGGGACCCTGATATTAACTACATGTTCATATTAACTACTCCTGCTTTCACATGAGCTCCACTTCCCCTTCCCGTTGTGTATTGTGATATTTTGCAGTCGTTAGTTGTAGATTTGCATTTAGTTTTTTATGATAATGAGTGAATGTTTTCTTTCCTCTTAGGCTGGTCTGGATAAAATGGCCAAAGGACACATGTTAGCCGATGTGGTGGCCATTATTGGTAAGGGATGATTTTTTTAATTATTAAATTACTATAACGCTCTTTTTGACACATGGGTTCCATGTCATTCTTGCCTTGATAAAGACACCACCACACACTTCTAGTGGCTCATAAAGACACCACCACACACTTCTAGTGGCTCATAAAGACACCACACACACTTCTAGTGGCTCATAAAGACACCACCACACACTTCTAGTGGCTCATAAAGACACCACACACTTATAGTGGCTCATAAAGACACCACACACTTCTAGTGGCTCATAAAGACACCACCACACACTTCTAGTGGCTCATAAAGACACCACACACTTCTAGTAGCTCATAAAGATACCACACACTTCTAGTGGCTCATAAAGACACCACACACTTCTAGTGGCTCATAAAGACACCACACACTTCTAGTGGCTCATAAAGACACCACACACTTCTAGTGGCTCATAAAGACACCACCACACACTTCTAGTGGCTCATAAAGACACCACACACTTCTAGTGGCTCATAAAGACACCACACACTTCTAGTGGCTCATAAAGACCACCACACACTTCTAGTGGCTCATAAAGACACCACCACACACTTCTAGTGGCTCATAAAGACACCACACACTTCTAGTGGCTCATAAAGACACCACCACACACTTCTAGTGGCTCATAAAGACACCACACACTTCTAGTGGCTCATAAAGACACCACACACACTTCTAGTGGCTCATAAAGACACCACCACACACTTCTAGTGGCTCATAAAGACACCACACACACTTCTAGTGGCTCATAAAGACACCACACACTTCTAGTGGCTCATAAAGACACCACCACACACTTCTAGTGGCTCATAAAGACACCAACACACACTTCTAGTGGCTCATAAAGACACCACACACTTCTAGTGGCTCATAAAGACACCACACACTTCTAGTGGCTCATAAAGACACCACCACACACTTCTAGTGGCTCATAAAGACACCACACACTTCTAGTGGCTCATAAAGACACCACCACACACTTCTAGTAGCTCATAAAGACACCACACACTTCTAGTGGCTCATAAAGACACCACACACTTCTAGTGGCTCATAAAGACACCACACACTTCTAGTGGCTCATAAAGACACCACCACACACTTCTAGTAGCTCATAAAGACACCACCACACACTTCTAGTAGCTCATAAAGACACCACCACACACTTCTAGTGGCTCATAAAGACACCACACACTTCTAGTAGCTCATAAAGACACCACACACTTCTAGTGGCTCATAAAGACACCACACACACTTCTAGTTGCTCATAAAGACACTACACACTTCTAGTGGCTCATAAAGACACCACCACACACTTCTAGTAGCTCATAAAGACACCACCACACACTTATAGTGGCTCATAAAGACACTACACACGTCTAGTGGCTCATAAAGACACTACACACTTCTAGTGGCTCATAAAGACACCACACACACTTCTAGTGGCTCATAAAGACACCACCACACACTTCTAGTGGCTCATAAAGACACCACACACTTCTAGTGGCTCATAAAGACACCACCACACACTTGTAGTGGCTCATAAAGACACCACCACACACTTCTAGTGGCTCATAAAGACACCACCACACACTTCTAGTGGCTCATAAAGACACTACACACTTCTAGTGGCTCATAAAGACACAACACACTTCTAGTGGCTCATAAAGACACCACACACACTTCTAGTGGCTCATAAAGACACCACCACACACTTCTAGTGGCTCATAAAGACACCACCACACACTTCTAGTGGCTCATAAAGACACTACACACTTCTAGTGGCTCATAAAGACACTACACACTTCTAGTGGCTCATAAAGACACCACACACACTTCTAGTGGCTCATAAAGACACCACCACACACTTCTAGTGGCTCATAAAGACACCACCACACACTTCTAGTGGCTCATAAAGACACCACACACTTCTAGTGGCTCATAAAGACACCACCACACACTTCTAGTGGCTCATAAAGACACCACCACACACTTCTAGTGGCTCATAAAGACACCACCACACACTTCTAGTGGCTCATAAAGACACCACCACACACTACTAGTGGCTCATAAAGACACCACACACTTCTAGTGGCTCATAAAGACACCAACACACACTTCTAGTGGCTCATAAAGACACCACCACACACTTCTAGTGGCTCATAAAGACACCACCACACACTTCTAGTGGCTCATAAAGACACCACCACACACTTCTAGTGGCTCATAAAGACACCACACACTTCTAGTGGCTCATAAAGACACTACACACTTCTAGTGGCTCATAAAGACACTACACACCTAGTGGCTCATAAAGACACCACACACTTCTAGTGGCTCATAAAGACACCACACACTTCTAGTGGCTCATAAAGACACCACACACTTCTAGTGGCTCATAAAGACACCACCACACACTTCTAGTGGCTCATAAAGACACCACCACACACTTCTAGTGGCTCATAAAGACACCACCACACACTTCTAGTGGCTCATAAAGACACCACCACACACTTCTAGTGGCTCATAAAGACACCACACACACTTCTAGTGGCTCATAAAGACACCACCACACACTTCTAGTGGCTCATAAAGACACCACCACACACTTCTAGTGGCTCATAAAGACACCACACACTTCTTGTGGCTCATAAAGACACCACACACTTCTAGTGGCTCATAAAGACACCATCACACACTTCTAGTGGCTCATAAAGACACCACACACTTCTAGTGGCTCATAAAGACACCACCACACACTTCTAGTGGCTCATAAAGACACCACCACACACTTCTAGTGGCTCATAAAGACACCACCACACACTTCTAGTGGCTCATAAAGACACCACCACACACTTCTAGTGGCTCATAAAGACACCACCACACACTTCTAGTGGCTCATAAAGACACCACCACACACTTCTAGTGGCTCATAAAGACACCACCACACACTTCTAGTGGCTCATAAAGACACCACACACTTCTAGTGGCTCATAAAGACACCACCACACACTTCTAGTGGCTCATAAAGACACCACCACACACTTCTAGTGGCTCATAAAGACACCACCACACACTTCTAGTGGCTCATAAAGACACCACACACTTCTAGTGGCTCATAAAGACACCACACACTTCTAGTGGCTCATAAAGACACCACACACTTCTAGTGGCTCATAAAGACACCACACACTTCTAGTGGCTCATAAAGACACCACACACTTCTAGTGGCTCATAAAGACACTACACACTTCTAGTAGCTCATAAAGACACCACCACACACTTCTAGTGGCTCATAAAGACACCACACACTTCTAGTGGCTCATAAAGACACCACACACTTCTAGTGGCTCATAAAGACACCACACACTTCTAGTAGCTCATAAAGACACCACACACTTCTAGTGGCTCATAAAGACACTACACACTTCCTGGCCTCGGGTCAGGTGTGGACGTACATTGTTGTTGTTTTATGAGTGTTTTGTTTTTGTTTTCTCCCAACAGGAACCCAGGACATCGTGTTTGGAGAGGTTGACCGTTGACACAAAGCTGCTAATGACTCTTCCCCCTTCTAATGTATGACCCCTCCCACTTCCAACTGTTTGTGTCTCAGGTTCAGTCCCAAGTCACTACTGTCATGACACATGACTGCCCATTATTATTATTGGATGTACGATGCATTAAATAAACCTAATAAATATTTTATGACCAAACTGATTGGCGCTATGTTGTATTTATTTGTTTTGAAGGTTTAGTTGATTAGTGGGGTTAAAGGTGCTATAGATAGCATTCAGCCACTAGAGAGCACCAGTGCGTCATTTATCCAATCAGGTACATTCCACGTGGGGAAATGGGAAGTAGGGAGGGGCTACATGCCTGCAACATGTAAACAACAACAAATGTGGATCCGCTAAAATGATACACTCTTTATTACATACATTAATTTTTTTTTTTAAATGTAGTACATTTATAAAAATCTAGTTTTATTCCACATGTTTTATAAAAGCTCCATGGATGTATTCTCTTTTTTTGTTTTGATTACTCTACACATAATGTTTCACTACTTCCTCTTCAATACACCATATTTCTCACCAATAAAGAGACGAGAGATTAAATGTTAACACACTTAATCACTAGCCTAGGGAGAGAGATTCAATTTCATATCATTTTTAGGGCTGTCAGTTTATTGCGTTAATTAGATGAATTAATTACACCGCAAATTATCGCGTTATGAAAATTAACTCAACATTTATTACAAAAGAAAATTAAAAAATGTTTTTTTTTAATATTTTTTTTTTAATCTCTTCATTCCATAAGAACGTAGAATACACATTTACAGACTTTTTTTTATATGGTCCATTTGCATGTTCTTGGTATCTGATTCTAGGGACATCTATGGATCTCGGGGAATGTATTCCCAGTGTCAGAAATACTGTGTCTGTTACTAGGCTTGAGTAAATTGTAATTAACCAAATGAGAATATCAATAAATTTTTTTTTTATCTTTGACTGAATAACACCATGCTCAAATTAATAGATGGAAGATGATTAAACCGAAGGGTTTGTAGATACAGTACTGAATTCTGCCATCCGGACACATGCCATTTGAAATATGATTATAGAATATAGAATATCAGGCATAAAATGGTTATGCGATTAATTAGATTAATTAATTACAAATCCTGTAATTAATTAGATAATTTTTTTTAATCGCCTGACTGCACTAATAATTTTTCTCATTTCAACCTTTACTTAAAATTGTAAGCTTCTGAGGTTTCCCTGTTTTACAGTAATGACAATTATACAAATGTAAACAGTACATAATAGAAAGCAATATTCACAGAAAATGAAACGAGAGTAATACATTTTTCTTTATAAAAAAAAGTTTATCTGCTAAAACAGTTACAGGTCTGAAATCATACGTTTAAACAGACCAAGAGAAGGGAGAACCTCCACCTTCAGAGAGAGTTGGAGGACATTACATGAGTCGGAGGCATTAAGAGCAGAGAGAGAGGTGTTTGTGTGTCCTTCCTTCGTGTGGTGTAAAGAAAATGGGGGAGTCGTCTAATCTATCTGATCTGAGAAAAACAGACTCACACCACAACTTCCCCCCCCTACTCATAGTCTGTGTGTCATCCAGTCATTACATCAAGTTGAATAGGTTGCAATAATATTCCAATCTAGCAGTGAAGAGATATAAACAGGTTGTTTACCTATAAGGGCTTTAAAAATATATAAATACTGATGTTTGTTGCGCCTTTCTGCAAGAGAAGGCCGACCCACCCTGTCATACAGGACACAATGGTGAGTATCGTATCATAGAAAATTGGATCTGTTTTTGTACAATTTAGATGCAAGATTATCCACATGGAACTTAAATGTACATTTCTCATCAAGCCACTGACGGTAGATATTTATACTCTGTGACTCTCTCTATACAAGAGCCACTGACGGTAGATATCCGCACATTGTCAAAGTTAATATTTCTGGCTCTGGAAAACAACAAACATTTAGTCTTACTAGCATTAATAACTAATTTAAGATGAACAAGGCAAGGGCCTCCTGAAGAGCATCAAAAGAAAGCTGCAATTTCTCATTGGCCAACTACAGAATCAGCAATACAGTACATTGTGTTATCAGCATACAAATGGGCATGACATCCGTACAAAGAAGAAACTATCATTCATATAATTGGTAAAAAGGGACGGGACCCAAAATGGAACCTTGTGGCACACCTTTTAGTTATGGACAAAAAAAATTATTGGGCTTGACCCAACTTCACACACTGAAGATAGATAATCCAGAAACCAGTCACCGGCATTACCATCCAAGCCAATGTTAGATAGTTTATTTTAGAAGCAGGTAGTGATCAACTATCTAGGCATTTTGACAAATCTACAAAGAGGGCAGCACAGTGTTTCTTCTTATCTAATGCTGAGATAATGTAATTTGTAACCAGAGTGATGGCTGATGTAGTACTGTAATGTAGTAATGTTAACACTCATCACTAGACCTGAGCCTAGGGAGAGGGGGATTAAATGTTAACACACATCACTAGACCTGAGCCTAGGGAGAGGGGGATTAAATGTTAACACACATCACTAGACCTGAGCCTAGGGAGAGGGGGATTAAATGTTAACACACATCACTAGACCTGAGCCTAGGGAGAGGGGGATTAAATGTTAACACTCATCACTAGACCTGAGCCTAGGGAGAGGGGGATTAAATGTTAACACACATCACTAGACCTGAGCCTAGGGAGAGGGGGATTAAATGTTAACACACATCACTAGACCTGAGCCTATGGAGAGGGGGATGTTAACAGTTAACACACATCACTAACAGACCAGAGAGAGAGGTGTTTGTGTGTCCTTCCTTCGTGTTGCGTAAAGGGGGAGTGGTCTAATCGATCTGATCTGAGAAAAACTGACAGCTCAAACCACAACTTCCCCCCTACTACTCATAGTCTGTGTGTATCAACGCTTAAGATCTTCTCTAGAGCTCGGAGACAGTCCACCCAGGTCCTCTACGCTCCCGTCGACCCACCAGACCAGCGCTCTAGCACCCGTCGACCCACCAGACCAGCCCTCTACCGCCCGTCGACCCACCAGACCAGCGCTCTACTACCCATCGACCCACCAGACCAGCGCTCTACTACCAGTCGACCCACCAGACCAGCGCTCTACCACCGTGTGCGTCTGTGCCGAGTTGCTGTCATGGCAGCCCTGTTGGCCCGAAGCCCCCTTTCCTCGGCCATATCTCTCTTGATGCTCTTTGCCAACGCTGGTGAGTATTGGCTACTTTAGACACCTGTACTGTTCCTGCCGTTTCACTGAATTCGGAGATGAGTTTGTTTTTAGTTTCTATGATTCTCGACCACGTTGAAAATGAGGGTGACCTCAATTGATCCCTTTCGAGAAT
This sequence comes from Notolepis coatsorum, assembly GCF_963971535.1. Classification (NCBI taxonomy): domain Eukaryota; kingdom Metazoa; phylum Chordata; class Actinopteri; order Aulopiformes; family Paralepididae; genus Notolepis; species Notolepis coatsorum. Next base: position 114,493,104 of record NC_140168.1, read on the forward strand.
AAATAAAGGTTTGAATGAATGGATGAATGAGAGAGAGAATTGTCTTTTGTTAAGATTCAGAAGAGCTCAAGTGAAAATAACCAAGAGAAGTTTAAAAACCCTCAAAAGTGACTTAAAATCGTGGTCGGGGGCGACGCGTTTTGTTTTGTTTTTGATTTAGATGTCTGGACATTCACTGTGAGCTGCTGGGTTATGATCGTTTAACTCGATGTCTGTTTTTACTTTGATTTGTTGCGTTTAGTTTCTCGTTTTCAAATCATACATTACATGGCAGCTTTCCGTCTGGGCTCGCTTGTTGGAAAGAGACACAAAAAAAAAAAATCTGCGTACATATTCTGTCCAGTGAGGCTGGTCGTCATGACGTCACATATTCTGTCCAGTGAGTCTGGTCGTCATGACGACCACAGAGCGCTTCCTGGGAAGCAGAAGCTGATGTGATGATGCAGGGATGACCCTTCAGATGAGTAGCCGTCGGGTCAGCACACACACACACACACACACACACACACAGCCTGCTCAATGGTGTACTTCACAATGGTTTCATATTGTCGAAATACTCAGGGTGACATTTAGTAGTAGTAGTTTTTAGATATATTGTGTAGGGCATTTCTACATGTTTTATTGACGGGACAGTTAGGAAATTTGGAGAGAGAGAGATGGGGAGCACATGCAACACATGTCCTGGGCCGGATTCTAACCCAGGAAGTTGCGGTTACGCTACAAGCATATATACGGGGTGCGCCACCGGGGGGGCGCCCCAGTAGTAGTAGTTTTATTCGTCATCACACACAATACAATAAGCACAATCGTTCCAGACTCGACGCTCTTTGATTTTGCCAGTGACTGGAAAGGTACAGGCTGAAGCTATATGCTTATCAAAGTACGCCTGCTATATGCTTATCAAAGTACGCCTCCAAAACGGAAACAAAAAAAGAACTAAATAAGAATTACTCACATTTGTAACCTTCAAAAATAGCTATACAAACCTTTTTGTAAAAGTAAGAATTACTCATTCTTAAATGTATCATCAGAGTAATCGAATCATAAAATGTCATAACATTATAACATAAAATATTATAAACAGTGGATTTGTGTGGCCATAATTATAGTGGGGCGGCGTGGCTCAGGGGTAGAGCGGGTCGTCCAATGATCGAAGGGTTGATGGTTCGAATCCCGCTCAAGCCCGTGTCCATCCCACTGCCGTTGTGTCCTTGGGCAAGACACTTAACCTACTTGCCTCGTATGAATGTGTATGCATGTGAATGAATGTTGGTGGTGGTCGGAGGGGCCGTAGGCGATGATTATTCGCCACGCTTCCGCGAGTCTGCCTCAGGGCAGCTCTGGCTGCAATTGTAGCTTACCACCACCGGTATGACTGTGTATGAACGAATAATGGACTCTGTAAGCGCTCTGGTGTCACTGGGGTGTCATGAAGAGCGCTATATAAATCCAATCCATTATTATTATTATTAGTAACCAGCCTCGAACCACACAGTAAGATACGTAAGGAAGTATAAGTGAGCAGTAAATGATTTATAGTTTAATATATCCATACAGACATCTTTCCTTGAATATAGTTATTTCCATGTTTCAATAACTGCCCCTAGAAATTTGATCTCAGAAACTCTTTTTGATACTTTTGTTCTTTTACCATACTTCTCTTCATCCCAGAGTGAGCTCTACCTTGTAACCCATACTTCTCCAATTTCTTACTAATATCCTGTGATAGCATCAAAAGCCTTCTGTAGGCCAATGTTTTAGAATTGATTTTAAAGTTGTATTTTATTTGTGTATAAGGCCTTAAATGACTTGGCACCATTTTATACCACAGAGTCTCTGCTGGCTTACACCCCTTCAAGAACACTTAGGTCCACTGAAGCAAGTCTTTTAATTGTCCCTAAAGGGCCCCACAGAAGAATTACAGAATCAGCCTTCTTTTATTACGCAACGAAACTGTGGAACACTCTACCTAAAAAGTTTAGAGAGATGGGCTCAGTGGACCTTTTTAAACAGCATCTGAAAACATATCTTTAACTTGGCTTTTAACTGTATTTAGTGTATTCCTTTTGTTTCAATCATTTTATTGAACTCTTTTTCTTCTTTCTATTTATTTTATTGCTTGTGATATGCAATTTGTCTACTGAGTCCTGAATTTTATTTTATTATTAATTTGTATTTGTAAATTCTATTTTTTGTTTTGTCAAAGCACTCTGGGCTGCTTTCTATTGCATGAAAAGTGCTCTATAAATACAGTTTATTATTATTATTCATCATCATCTTTGTTTTACGTCCCTATTTTCCCACTACAGTGAGGACTAATATATTATTATTAATATAAATACCAATGGAACACATCATTTTCAACTGCCTTTGTTATTTCTTCTATCTCCATTATTGCACATGTAGTTCTATTTTCACTCAATATTTTGTATTTGCCAATGAAAATATCCAGTTGTTTCACAAATTATTATAAAAAAAAAATGTTATTGAGGAAGTAGGGTCACTGGTCTATAATTGTCCATTTGATGCCTTTTTTTTGTGAAATTTTTTTTTTATTATTTTTTTGACATGACATAAAACTAGACACACAAGCATTAACAGTAAATATCCACAATAAATCACAGGATTATACATTCCAGTATTTGAATCAATATAAATGTAGTTTACGAGATATATACATAATACTTGCAATACAATACATACATATGCTCTTGCTCGCTCTCCCCCCCCCTCAGGACCCCCCTTGGATAATCCATCCATTATTTCGTTTCTAACCAAGGATTACAATTCATATGCTAACCTTTATTCTCTCCACCACTTCTAACCAGATTGCAATGCTGGCTTCATTGATACCTAAAATTCTTGCTGTAGATATCTCTAGATAAATCACACCGAGATAGGTAAGAACCCATACCTTCAGGCACATTTTATCCGGTTGAATCCAGCGTGATGCTATCAGCTTTTTAGCAGCCAGTGATGCTTATCTAAATTTTTAAATATTGGAATTACGTTTGCTGATTTCATATTATTAGGAAAAACACCTGATTGCATATATGCATATATGCCAATGGTTTTACAATAGAATCAATTACGTCTTTAATAATTACCTTGTCAATGGAGTTTATATCAGTTTATGTTTAGTTTTTGAATCAAACTAATCTTTTGTATCCTCAGACACGACACTTCTTCTGCCAAAGTAGTTCCCTTGTTGTGCTTTTTACATTGTCCACTTTAGCATCAGAGCTATTTCCAAAATAACTTGAAAATTCAGATTTATAACCTCTATTCCGAATAATATGATTGATTATTTTAAGTTATTAAGTCCTTTGTATATTGTTTTCACTGTCCTCTAATATTTGATTGTAGTATTCCTTCTCCTGTACTCTCATAATGGTTTATGGCCAGTTTATTCGTATACAGCTTGTATTTTTCTTAACTTTGTCTGGTTCTCAACTGTAAATATTTCTTGTAAAGTACGTTTTTCTTTTTGCACGCCCTTTGCATACTTTTAGTCTTTCCTTTATATGTATCATGCAGCACTTTCTAATGCTGTGTTTGTTGTATAGCTCTGTGAACGTCAACACAAATGCATCATATGCCTGATCAGGATCGTCAACATACACCTCATCCAAGTTGTAGTTTGTAAGGTTCATCTTTAAGGCCTCCATTCTTTCTGGTGTCCTAATTCTTACAAAGTTAAAGGAAGGTTTACTTACAACTGAACATTTAACCTTTAAATTATGTAAGATCACAAAAATAGGAAGATGATCACTTAAAAACAAACCACTTGTTGCTTGGCCATGAACATTCGTGAAGATGTTATCAATAAGTGGCACTATCTTTAGTTATCCTACTGGGTTTGTTTATAAGGGGCCAGAGACCAACACTAAACATTGCATTACAGAAGTCTGTTGTTAAGTTTATGTTCATTCTATTTTAACAAATCAATATTAAAGTCACCACAAACAAAGTATTCTTATCACATACTTTCCCAAAAATATCACCTATGGTATTCATAAATTGATCAATGCAAGAAGCAGGCGTTCTATATGCAACTCAAGATTATACTCTTAACTTTAGTAGAGTGAATTTCAATTGTCAAACTCTCCATGATATCATTGTAGTATCAATTACTCTTTCTGTACATAAAATATGTCTGTAACCATCATAACCTTCTAACAAAAAAATAAACACCCTTTTCATTTGTTAACCAAGTCTCACTTATTGCAATGACTTGAAATATATAGTTTAATAAAAAAATAAGTTGACGGATCACTTAAAAGGCGAGGAATCGAGCGTGAGCAATTTTTTTTAACATTCAACTCGTTTGTCAATTCCTGAACAATATAACACAAACCAAATACACCTATCAATCCAGGTCTCATCAGTTAGTATTGGTATACAATTCAATTACACAGAATTATGTATGACTGTATAATTACTGTGTGTGATCTGTTTGAGATATTGGCCATGCATGCGTGTCATACTAAGGTTGTTTTTCTAGGAGTGATTCACTCCATATTGTCGGTTTACTTCTGGGTTCATCACACATCTGAGCAGCGGAACCCAGAGGAGATGAGTTGTGTAGATAATACATCACTCTGGTCCAACGACCAAGTAACACAACAAGCATCACTCTGGTCCAACGACCAAGTAACACAACAAGCATCACTCTGGTCCAACGACCAAGTAACACAACAAGCAACACTTAAGATTCAAGATTCAAGAGTTTTATTTGTCACATACATATACAAGACATGGAGTGAAATGTAGGTGGCCATGCCTCGATTGTGCAAAAATACAAATAATAAAATAAAATAGATAATAAAATAGAATAGACATGATAAAAGTAATACGAATAAAATACAATGCTAAGCTTAAGAGATAAAGGTAATGAGTAATATACTGTATATACAATAATATACAAATATACAGTTCTGTTTTTAAAGTGACCTTTTTTGTAGTGTGTTTGAGTGTGGGGGGTGTGCGTGTGCATGTGTGTGTGTGTGGAGAGATCAGTGTTCTGATGGCCTGTGGGAAGAAGCTGAGTCTGAGTTTTGAACCATATAGGAACCATTTTTTCATCTAGACGTATAGTCTGTGACTCTTAGGTCTTGATTGAAACACTTCATCAAAAAAAAACAATGCAGATTTATTTTGCACATCATTTCACACACATCCAAAAACGAAACAGTTTTGCACACATTGATTTAGTTTGACAGTCATTGAGAGTAAATGAGTTTGAATATGGCCACCAGTGGAAAAAGTGGATAAAAGCGAAGAGCACCTACGGGAGGCTGCAATGCGAAACTGGCCACCGTAACCCAAACCCCCCCACCCCCTCCTAATGTACAGTCTCCTCCCCATCATATGTATATATTTTCTGTTAGGATCTCTGGGTAACAGTACTGTATATTTGCACATCATATATGTCACAAATGTAACACTACTATATACCTGTATGTCCCTATGCCATAAATGTCACTATGAATTGAAAATGGGGGACCCTGATGTAAACAAGACAAACGTTTTTCTCTGGTCTGCATCCCCTTAACAATTGTGTGTATTGAGCCGTACTGTATTGTACCCATTCTGCAATCTGTTAATAAAGTTTTAATTCATTCATTCATTCATTCATTCATTCATTCATTCATTCATTCATTCATTCATTCATTCATTCATTCATTCATTCATTCATTCATTCATTCATTCATTCATTCATAGAGGCAATTGTTCAATATGAAACCTATTGGATATGTCTGACCTCTAGTAACAGGCTCAGGCCTGTTGTTTACACCAGACACCTTTTCAGTTGTCTTTCCACTTTGTTGCAATGGTTGATAGTAATTGACTGAATGAAAATGTATAAAGTCTGGAACTGCTCCATAGTGTACGTACGGTATATCTTCTGTTTCAGAACGGAGGGCACTACTGTAGAAAAAAACAAATTTCCGTATTTGTGCGTCTACAAAAATCTGTCTCCTATTCATTGTATAATAGAGCAGCTCCAGACTTTATACCAGATGACATCACGTCTTACTTCTCTGGTCTCTAGCTCTGGGAGACAGTAGCTCAGGATCACACAGCTGGCAGCTGGACTTCCCTGGCGGCCGTGTGGAGGAAGTGGATCAGTAACACAGGATGCTGTGGGTCCATGGGGTTTTCCACAACGTCTCTGTAACATCAACATTTAGATCCATACAGTTGTCCAAGGTGCTGTCTAGGTCCTGACCTCTGACCTCTGCCCTCGGTCCTTCAGACAGACATACAGACAGACATACAGACATACATTTACATTTAGTCATTTAGCTGAACGCTTTTATCTAAAGCGACTTACAAGTTCTGTACGACAAGCCATCAGGAAGGGCACAACTCTATCAGCTGAGTAACAATGTTCATCAAAGTGTTGAGTGCTACAGTGTAGGTTAGTTTATTAGGTGCATGACAGTACGGTTAGTTAGGGTTCGATTTCTTATTTTTTTTTGATTATTTCAGATAATGGTTGAAGGATGTGGTAGGGATTGATGTGTGGGGTGTTTGGGGGGGTTCACATGCCTTCGAGCAGCACTGTCTCTGTGTCTCTGTAGTAGTATATATACTAACACTGTCTCTATAGTAGTATATATACTAACACTGTCTCTGTAGTAGTATATATACTAACACTGTCTCTGTAGTAGTATATATACTAACACTGTCTCTATAGTAGTATATATACTAACACTGTCTCTGTAGTAGTATATATACTAACACTGTCTCTGTAGTAGTATATATACTAACACTGTCTCTATAGTAGTATATATACTAACACTGTCTCTATAGTAGTATATATACTAACACTGTCTCTATAGTAGTATATATACTAACACTGTCTCTATAGTAGTATATATACTAACACTGTCTCTGTAGTAGTATATATACTAACACTGTCTCTGTAGTAGTATATATACTAACACTGTCTCTATAGTAGTATATATACTAACACTGTCTCTATAGTAGTATATATACTAACACTGTCTCTGTGTCTCTGTAGTAGTATATATACTAACTGTCTCTATAGTAGTATATATATACTAACACTGTCTCTGTAGTAGTATATATACTAACACTGTCTCTGTAGTAGTATATATACTAACACTGTCTCTATAGTAGTATATATACTAACACTGTCTCTATAGTAGTATATATACTAACACTGTCTCTGTAGTAGTATATATACTAACACTGTCTCTATAGTAGTATATATACTAACACTGTCTCTGTAGTAGTATATATACTAACACTGTCTCTATATAGTAGTATATATACGAACACTGTCTCTATAGTAGTATATATACTAACACTGTCTCTATAGTAGTATATATACTAACACTGTCTCTATAGTAGTATATATACTAACACTGTCTCTATAGTAGTATATATACTAACACTGTCTCTGTAGTAGTATATATACTAACACTGTCTCTGTAGTAGTATATATACTAACACTGTCTCTATAGTAGTATATATACTAACACTGTCTCTATAGTAGTATATATACTAACACTGTCTCTATAGTAGTATATATACTAACACTGTCTCTATAGTAGTATATATACTAACACTGTCTCTATAGTAGTATATATACTAACACTGTCTCTATAGTAGTATATATACTAACACTGTCTCTGTAGTAGTATATATACTAACACTGTCTCTATAGTAGTATATATACTAACACTGTCTCTGTAGTAGTATATATACTAACACTGTCTCTGTAGTAGTATATATACTAACACTGTCTCTGTAGTAGTATATATACTAACACTGTCTCTATAGTAGTATATATACTAACACTGTCTCTATAGTAGTATATATACTAACACTGTCTCTGTAGTAGTATATATACTAACACTGTCTCTATAGTAGTATATATACTAACACTGTCTCTGTAGTAGTATATATACTAACACTGTCTCTATAGTAGTATATATACTAACACTGTCTCTGTAGTAGTATATATACTAACACTGTCTATAGTATATATACTAACACTGTCTCTATAGTAGTATATATACTAACACTGTCTCTATAGTAGTATATATACTAACACTGTCTCTATAGTAGTATATATACTAACACTGTCTCTATAGTAGTATATATACTAACACTGTCTCTATAGTAGTATATATACTAACACTGTCTCTATAGTAGTATATATACTAACACTGTCTCTGTAGTAGTATATATACTAACACTGTCTCTATATAGTAGTATATATACTAACACTGTCTCTGTAGTAGTATATATACTAACACTGTCTCTGTAGTAGTATATATACTAACACTGTCTCTGTAGTAGTATATATACTAACACTGTCTCTATAGTAGTATATATACTAACACTGTCTCTGTAGTAGTATATATACTAACACTGTCTCTGTAGTAGTATATATACTAACACTGTCTCTATAGTAGTATATATACTAACACTGTCTCTGTAGTAGTATATATGAATGAATGAATGAAAACTTTATTTAACAGATTGCAGAATGGGTACAATACAGTACGGCTCAATACATACAATTGTTAAGGGGATGCAGACCTGAGAAAGACGTTTGTCTTGTTTCCATCAGGGTCCCCCATTTTCAATTCATATAGACATATATGACATACATGACATACAGATAGTCAGTACTGCTACATCTATACATTTATGACATACCAGATTTGCAAATACAGTACTGTTTGTGATACAGAAGGAGTCAAGAAAAGGGAGTATATACATTTGACGTAGAAACTGTACATTGGAGGAGGTTGGGTGGGGGGGGGTTGGGTACATTGGGATATTGGCAACCATACTGGGTAATTTACATTGGAGGTGGTTGGGGGGGGGGCGGGGGGCACACTGTATAAACAAGTAACACTGTACATTGAGGGGGGGGGGGGGAGGAGACACTGTACAAACAAACACAATTGTACATTGAACTATTGACAACCATACTAGGTAAATGACTGTACATTGGAGGGGGTTGGGTTAGGATATTTACAGGGGCCAGTGTTGATGTATACTAACACTGTCTCTATAGTAGTATATATACTAACACTGTCTCTATAGTAGTATATATACTAACACTGTCTCTATAGTAGTATATATACTAACACTGTCTCTGTAGTAGTATATATACTAACACTGTCTCTGTAGTAGTATATATACTAACACTGTCTCTATAGTACTATATATACTAACACTGTCTCTATAGTAGTATATATACTAACACTGTCTCTGTAGTAGTATATATACTAACACTGTCTCTATAGTAGTATATATACTAACACTGTCTCTATAGTAGTATATATACTAACACTGTCTCTGTAGTAGTATATATACTAACACTGTCTCTATAGTAGTATATATACTAACACTGTCTCTGTAGTAGTATATATACTAACACTGTCTCTGTAGTAGTATATATACTAACACTGTCTCTGTAGTAGTATATATACTAACACTGTCTCTATAGTAGTATATATACTAACACTGTCTCTATAGTAGTATATATACTAACACTGTCTCTATAGTAGTATATATACTAACACTGTCTCTATAGTAGTATATATACTAACACTGTCTCTGTAGTAGTATATATACTAACACTGTCTCTGTAGTAGTATATATACTAACACTGTCTCTGTAGTAGTATATATACTAACACTGTCTCTGTAGTAGTATATATACTAACACTGTCTCTGTAGTAGTATATATACTAACACTGTCTCTGTAGTAGTATATATACTAACACTGTCTCTATAGTAGTATATATACTAACACTGTCTCTGTAGTAGTATATATACTAACACTGTCTCTGTAGTAGTATATATACTAACACTGTCTCTATAGTAGTATATATACTAACACTGTCTCTGTAGTAGTATATATACTAACACTGTCTCTATAGTAGTATATATACTAACACTGTCTCTATAGTAGTATATATACTATATACTAACACTGTCTCTATAGTAGTATATATACTAACACTGTCTCTATAGTAGTATATATACTAACACTGTCTCTATAGTAGTATATATACTAACACTGTCTCTATAGTAGTATATATACTAACACTGTCTCTATAGTAGTATATATACTAACACTGTC